>NC_084833.1:65498115-65801145 GCF_033115175.1 Lepus europaeus
CAGAAGAGCCTCAAGCCCTGTCCTTGGGGCAGCTCCAGACGGTCCCATTCGCCCTGTGCCCAGGGCCTGGCCCTGAGGGAGCTCCCTGCCGCCCCATGCCCTGTCTGCCGGCTCAGCAGAGGCGGGGAGCAGCCCTCGCCAGCTCCCAAGTCCTGACGGAGCCGCCCTCTGGGCAGAGTCTGGGGGCCAGAGGGGCCGGTGCAGGGCACCTGCCGGGCCGCACCCAGGACTGCAGATGCAGGTCAATCATTAACTCCTGGCCGCAGCTCAGGAAATTGAAAGCCGCTTGAGCTCTCCCCCCGCCCCAGAGTGGGTTTCTTCTCCCATCTTCCTGGAGCTCTGGGGCTCCCACACGCAGGCAGGGGGCTGTGCGGCCTTCCTTCGCCTTGTAAACGAAGCCCCGTGAAAAGGTAGCTGTCCCGGAGCGGTGGGGACACGGAGGCGGGCGTGTTTGCTAGGTGGCCTGAAGGTGGACACCTAGCCTTTTGTTGTTGTTTTCTTTGTTAACGTTTATTTATTTATGTGAAAGTCAGAGAGGGAGAGGTCTTCCATCCACTGGTTCACTTCCCAGGTGGCCACAGCAGCCAGATTGGACCAGGCCAGAGCCAGGAGCCAGGAGCCTCCTCTGGGCCTCCCATGTGGGTGCAGGGACCCAAGCACTTGGGCCGCCTTCCACTGCTTTCCCAGGCTGGAAGCTGGATCGGAAGTGGAGCAGCTCCGAGCCCTATTCTTTGCAGCATGCCCTTTGAGATGTCAGCCGAGCTGTTGTCTTCATCTCTTTGGGTTGGGGTAGACAAATCTAGAGGTTTTAAGTTGTTTTTTTTTTTGTTTGTTTGTTTTGTTTTTGTTTTTTGGCAGCTATGGAATCTTCTCATTGATTTATTTACTTAATTTCATTTTATTTGGAAGGGAGAGACAGACACAGAAAAACAGAGAGCTGCCATCCACTAGTTCACTCCTCAGGTGCCCATAACAGCCAGGGTGGGGCCAGGCCAAAGCCACCTCCGCGAGTCCCCTGTGTGTGGCAGGGACTAAATTATGTGAGCCATCTTCTCCCTGGGTTGGCAGGAAGCTGGATCAGAAGTGGAAGAGCCAGGATTTGAACCCAGCACTCTGATATGGAATCTGGGTTTCCCACGTGGCACCCTAGCAGCTGAGCCAAATGCCCGCCATCACACAGAATTTAATGGAGCTGCTGTGTTGGAAAAGAACAGTTCTCGCCCACTGGCATGGAGGGGGCACCTGAGCAGTCTGCGGTGTGGGGCACCCAGGGGAGGGAGGCACTTGGCCAGAGGAGTGGCAGTGGCAGGGCAGGTGGGCGGATGGCAGGTCTGTGGGGGGGACATGTGGCTGGGGCACGGCGGGGCAGGAGAGGGCAGGGGTGAGCCAGTCCTGGAGACATGGGGCCTCCAGTGAGGCCTGTCCAGTCTGATGGGGGAGACTGCCCTGTGCCCACACAGGATGCTCAGGCTCTGACAGGAGTGTAGGGTGAAGTACAGGGGGCTGAGCTCCGGGGTTGGGGGGTAGGGGGGACGAGACTAGCTGGGGAGTCAGGCGCCCTACAGCGAGGATGCAGGCAGAGGACTAGGGCGCCCCGCCCTGTCCTGCCCCCCCAGCTTAGCTGGACCTCCTCTCCCTGCCGCCCCCCAGCCTCCCTTTGCAGTGCACCCTAGGATGGCACTTCTGGGGCCCAGGCCCTCGGGGCAACGTCCACGGAGGCTGGGGAAGACCAAGGCCCGAGTGAGCCGAGCCCTGCCAAGCTCCCCAGCCTGCAAAAGGCAAGGTAAGGTGAGGCCAGGGGCGGAGGGGCGCAGCCACCTCTTCCGGATGGGGCGGGCGGAACTTCCCCAGATAAGGGCCCGACAATGGGGGGCCATGTGGTGCGGCCGGGTGCAGGAAATGAGCAGCCTCCGCACCATTAACCCGCACAGCCCGCGGCACCCCGGAGAAAGGCGACCCGGTGTGGGGGGTGTTCTCAGGAACCCCACACGCTGTCACAACCACCTCCTTCCTGCAGCCTGTGCACAAGCAGGGGATGTGTGGAGGGGCAGCGGTGAGGGTCTCGGGGAGGAGGGCGACACTCTGGGGATTTGTGCTGCAGCCCTGGCGGCCGCGATGTTGCCCAGGCCCTGTTTATTCATCTGGGCGGGCCAGGCTGGGCGCTGTGGGGCAGCCGGTTAAGCTGCTGTCTCCAAGCCCGCACCAGCTTGAGTCCTGGCTGCTCCACTTCCGAGAGATAGCCCAAGTGCTCGGGCCCTGCCACCCACGTGGGAGAGCCAAATGGAGTTCTAGGTTCTTGGCTTTGGCTTGGCTCCACTCTGGCTGTTGGGGCCATTTGGGGAGTGAACCAACAGATGGCAGATCTTTCTCTCTCTCTCTCTCTCTCTCTCGCTGTGTAACTCTACCTTTCAAATAAATAAATAGATCTTAAAAGAAGTGATTGTCCAAGAGAGATTATGAAGCAGCGAGTAGACGCAAACTGTGTGCATGTTCTCTGGCCCCCCACAAGCAAAGACATGGAGGGAGAACCAGAACTGTCACCGGGGCAGCCAAACCGGAAGGGGGCGGGAGGGGGCAGGAGAGGTCAGCAGCGGTTGGTTTGCTGCTGCGTCACTCCGGCCTCTGCCTCTGTCGCTCGGCCGCTTCCCAGGCCCCTGCGTCTTGTCCTCTCTCACAATGCTGGGTTTCGGGCCCTTCCTGACGCAGGATGGCCTAATTATAGTGGCAAAGACCCTATTGCAAAGAAGGTCACCCTCACAGATTCCTGGGGTCAGGACAGCACATGTGGCCACACAATCACCCCACACAGGCCTCCGTGGCCCCCTCTAGCACCCAGCACCTCCCCAGTGAGGAATGCTCCCTGCTTTGGGTTGGAAGCTGTCTGGGAATCACTGTATTTGGGGGAACACAGCAAGCCCCAAGGGTCAAGCGGCTGTGACCAGCAGAGAAAGGGCTGAGGCCACAACCCATGGTGGAATGGTGGGGCTGGGGCTGGGACAGGCGTGCTGACGGCGGGAAGCTGGTTTCGACACTCCAGAGAGGGAGGAAGGCAGTCAGCCTATCAGTGCAGCAAGGTGGCTTCTGGGGAGCTCCGGCAAGAAGCAGAAGCCAGCTGAGTGAAGGGGCGGGGCAGGCCAGCGTGGGCACCAGGCGCTCCCGCCTCTCCCCCCTCCACCTGGCTGCCCAAGGGTCACAGGAATGGAGGGGGCTCTGTCCTGTGTGTTCCCTCAAGCTGCCCCATTTGGAATGGACAGGGTTGCGGTAGCAGCAGGATGCGAGGACTGGCTACTGTGGGTGGCCCCAGACACCCGTGGTGAGGGCATAAAAATGCCTGTGGTATTAAAACAAATGGCCACTCCTCCCACCCTTCCCAGGGCAGATGTCCTGGAAAACCAAGGCTCTTAAGGGGTGATAAGAGCTGCCTGATGGGAGTGCCAAGGGGTACTGGGATTTGCAAGCTTCTGGAAGGGTAGGTAGCACCAGATGGGGGTAGAGAGAGGGTATATCTGGGTGGAAGGGCAGCGAGCCCAGGTGTGGATGTATGTTAAGGGCGTGGCCCCGAGCGGAGGAGAAGGGAGAGGGACGGCGCAGTGAACTCCGAGGCCAGTGGGCGTCGGATCGTGCCCGAGAAGCCGCGGCCGGTCAGCAGTCCTGTTCAGACTGGTGGGCGAGCTCCGGCCCAAAGGGTCATTCCGCTGACGGACGCGGCGTCTTCGTGGAACTCCGGCAGCCGGTGAGGGCCCTTGGGCTCAGGAAGTGCAGCCAGGAGCTGAGGGGGGCAGGACCGGGGCGTGCCCATCACCGCCTGGACCACAGCCCTGGCTGCATCTCGCCTCCACTACACCACGGCTGTCCCTGACCCGCACATCCCACAGCGCGAGGACACGTGACTGGGCCAGCCAGGGTCACGTGTCCACCCTGCTCCAATCAGGAGCCAGGGTCACGGCCTGGCAAACATGGCTGCCAGGGTCCTGCCTTTCGGCTCCTGGGTCCGAGTCGGGGTTGGGGGCACGGGCAGCGCAGAGGGCAGCTACGTGATAGTAAACGTGAAGGCCAATTACAAGGAGGAAACAAGGTCTCCACGACACGTTAAAAAGCCCAGGCACGGGGGCAGGGGTGGGGTGGCATAAAAACAGCGGCAGCACATTCCAGAGCTCCCCGCAAGAGGCCCTGGAGGCCCAGCCGAGGGCTCCCTGGGGCTGGCGCTCGGCGCTTGTGGCCAAGGCAAGGGAGCAGAGAGCAGAAGCGTGGGCTGTGGGGGCAGAGGGCGAGCCCGCGCCAGCCCTGCGGGTCACCTTGGTGGCCCCACACGCTGTGTGCCTGGCCCGCCAGGGCGCTGGGCCGGGGGCTGAAGCAGGGGGCGCGCCTCACTAAGGGGCTGGCCCCAGGTGTGAGGAGCCCAGGCACTGAGCGTTCTCTTTCTCCCCGCCCCGGCTGTCCTCCCACATCTGGGGCCCCCGGTCTGAATAAAGGACCTGCTCCCCTGGCAGAGCTCAGAGGTGCTTCTTAGCCAACTCGTCAATGTCAGGCCTGGTTTATTCTCAGCTGCTACTTCCCTGGGAAGCCGTAGCACAGCCAGATGTGAGCGCAGACTCCCCGGGCCAAGAAGCCCCCAGCTGAGCCTTAACTTGGGCCAAGAGCACAGTGGGAGGCGCTAAGGCCCTGCTCCCCTCTGCTGTCTGTGCCCGCGGGGTTCATGTTGCTAACAGAGGACTGGTGCAGCCCCAGTCTCCTCACCCTCCTGGCCTTGGTGCCCGGAGACCCTGGCATATGTAAGCACAGGCGGGGAGCTGCCCTGTGCCTGTGCCGCGGGCTCGCAGGGAGGGCCACTCGCCACAGGCCTGGGACAGCGTGCCCCTGTGGGGAGCCTGCAGCCCTGAGTTCCCTGTTTGCCCCCACCCTGGCCCAGCCTAGCCTGGGGCTGCCTGGGACACCCAGTTCCTCCTGGAATCTCTCTTTGGGTTTGGATTGGGGTTGGAGTTTGTTTCCATTCAGGGCAACTTGATCCCAACCCAGCTCCAACCCACCATGGCCCGGCCTCCCTGCCTCTCAGGAGGGGGCTTGTCTTTGCCCACATGCTGACAGGGCAGCTCCTGCAGACCTCCCACCCAGGGCTCAGAGGTTTGGTTGACTTTGATGTCCTGAGCGGGGACCCCCAGCCTCAACTCCCTCTTCCTCAACACGTAAATAAGTCAGAGACTGGGAAGACCAAATGCCACTGTGTGGAGTACCAGAAAGAAAAACAGGTTTGGGGAGACAGAATGGCTGGGGTCTAGAAGCTTCTCCACCAAATCCACACTCTGTGGCCTGGAAGAAGGTCCTGGCCTCTTGGGGAGAGGGTGGCCGAAACGGCAGCATCAACAGCCGGCCCCAGCTGGGTGGACGAGGTGACCACTTTCCACCACCAGTCTCTGCTTCTGCTGTGGGCTCTGGCCCACACCGTGCTGGGGAGTGACACAGGGAGTGACACTGTAGCCCTGCCCTCTAGGAACCCCCTGAGGACAGAGTCCCAGCCGCTCAGAGACAAAGATGTGTGGTCAGGAGGAGGCCAACGGGAACTAGGTGCACCGGAAAGACTCAACCACAAGACCCCTCCGTGCCCTTCCCTGGTGCACTTCATATCGGGCATTGACAAGCAGAATGACAAAGGAAGGGAGGGAGGGAGGGAGGGAGGGAGAGATCTTCCATCTGCTGGTCTGCTCTCCAGATGGCAGCAACAGCCAGCTCTGGGCCAGGCAGAAGCCAGGAGCCAGGAGCTTCATCTGGGTTTCCCACATGGGTGCAGGGGCCCAGGGACTTGGACCATCTTCTACTGCTTTCTCAGGCACATTAGCAGGGAGCTGGATCGGAAGTGGAGCAGCCAGGACTCGAACCACCACTCTGTCATGGGATGTTGGCATCCCAGCAGTGCCTCAGTCTGTATCACACCAGCCCGACACCTGATTTTCTTCTGTTTGCTTCTGAATCCCATGAGGCCACCAAAGCTTTTCAGAGAGCCTGGCACCATTCAAGACCCCGGACACCTCCCGCCAGGAGCTTAGAACACGGATCAGATATGAGCTAAGAGTGTATTGCTCATCTAAGGCTAGCACGTCCATGCTGAGATGAAAGTGGAGATGGGGAGGCGGATAGGCTTCCGGGGCCGCACACTGAGGGGCTGGCGGCCGAGGGTTGGGATCAGACACGAGTCTGTCCATCGCCAGAACGTTCCTCCCTCGGGCGGGCCAGGGGCCGGCTGGGAGGGCTCGCCTGCAGGAGATGCACTCCTGGGCCCAACGTGCCATCCGGGGCACCCGTGTGTGAGGGATTCTGGGGGTCTGCATGCCAAGATTCTGTGTTGCAAATGGAATCTCTGTTTTAACAAAAGAAAACACCAAGCTATCGTTACTGTGGCTTTCTGTGATTCGATGATTATAGAATTCTGGGATGACATCAGTCGAAGGCTCCATTATCCCACAATTCCAGGATGTCTCTGAGAGCTTGGGTTCTGAGGAATGGGAAAATCCAGCTGAGGTGGTGTGGAGATGGGGGGGCAGCCTCCCACCCTGAGACTTTCCCAACAAGGACAGAACAATGCGCTGTTTGATTTTCATTGTGTTCAAAGGAAAGCGCTGGGCTCTGCCAAGCCACATCAGAGCTCACCCATCCCGGGGCAGAGCAGCCTGGGGAGCTGGAGGAGGGGAGGAGAGGATGAGGAGGGAAGAAGGAAGAAGTGCCATCCTCGCAGGCTGAAGTTGGCTGGAAGCCTGCTCCCATCAGCAAGAGTCTGTGTTGTGCCAGGCGCTGTACTGGGTACCGGAGCCCTGGTCAATTTGGGTGAAAGAACAGGCAGGGCAGATAAGAAGAGTGCAGTGATTGGATGCAAAGAGGAGCAAGCAGTACGAATTCACTCTGTTTGGAGTGGGAAGACAGTCAGGGAGGGCTTCCTAGAAGAAGTGACATCTGCAGGGGGTGGGGGCTCCACAAGGCAGTCCAGAAGGGTATTGCAAGAGTCTGGGAGGCTGCAGCTGGCTCCATGTTGCTGGGGCCCAAGGTGGGAGGGTGGGGCAGTGGGGAGAGAGGGGGTCACAGGGTCACCGGGGTCGGCCCACACAGGGCCTTGAATGCCGCGCTGAAGAGCTTGAGCTCCATTCACAGAAGGTTGGGCGAGGGAGGCTACAGGGCCCCATGGGATTGTCACAGATGAGACTGCAGAGTCCAAACCCTTACTGGACAGTCAAGAGAGCAAAGCTGGGGGGAGCAGGTCACTTACCATCACCCCACGTGGCAGTCGGAGCAAGGAAGCCCTCCCAACCCGTGCCCCAGCAGATTCCGGTGCGGATGGCCCTGGCTAGGCAGTGAGGCGCCCCCAAGTGGGTTCACTCTGGTTCACTCTCCAAATGGCCACAACAGCCAGAGCTGAGGTGATCCAAAGCCAGGCCAAGAGTTTCTTCCAGGTCTCCCACGTGGGTGCAGGGGCCCAAGCACTTGGGCCATCCTCCACTGCTTTCCCAGGCCATAGCACAGAGCTGGATCAGAAGTGGAGCAGCCAGGACTCAAACTGGTGCCCATATGGGATGCCGGCACTGCAAGCAGCGGCTTATCCACCACGCCATAATGCCAGCCCCTCTATGATTTTTTATTTTTAAAATTTTCTTTGAAAAGGAGAGGGGGGAATCTTCTATCTGCTGGTTCACTCCCCAAATGCCTGCAACAGCAGGGGCATGGCCAGAATGAAGCCAGGAGGCCGTAAGTCCATCCAGGTCTCCTGTGTGGGTGCAGGGGTCCAGGCACTTGGACCATCCTCTGCTGCCTTCCCAGGCACATTAGCAGGCAGCTGCTGGGTGGGAAGTGGAGCGGGACTCGGTTCCAGGCACTCTGACATGGGAGCCCTAAGGGGTGGCTTAACCACTGTGCCAAATGCTGCCCATCTATAATTATCTACAAGTAAAAAGGTAAAGATTTTTTAAAAAGACACAGAGAGGACCGTGGTGGGATATGGCGGATGGAAGCAGAGCAGGCAGGAGCAGGTGCTCTGTCCACCTCGAGGGCGTTCAGTCTGGATTAACAGACACCACGCGCTGGGAAGAGCTGCTTCTGAGCTACGTGAGACGACAGTGCTGGGACTCAGCCATCTCATTGGCAGGTTTCTTGTCCAGCGAATGTGGCCTGCTTCCATTCAGGGAAAAGATGGACGCCCCGCCTTTGCACAGGGGCCCCGTGCACGGCCACCTTGGGCTGTAGGGCTCTCCCTGGAGGCTACTCAGCCCTGGCCTTCCCAGCCCGGGACACAGGCAGCCAGCAGTTCTGAGTCCTGGCCCTGTGTGCTCACGGCCTCGCTGTGCCGTCCGCGTACCACCCCCACTTTGGACCCCTGGCTGCACCTCCTGGTGGTCTCAGCCATGTTGCTGGACGAGCGGCTGGGCTTTCTTGGCAACAGAGACCCTCCCAGGCTCAGAGCTTGAGACCCTGGTTGCGGGGCTGCCCAATAGACTTTGGGTCACGGAAGCAGCACCTGCCGCTTGGCAAGGCCCCCGAGGCCTCTTTAAAACAGGTTGACAGCAAACCCAGGTCCTGTGGCACATTCCACCTGCAGGAAGGGGTGGCGTCTGCTGTCTTCCGCCGTCTACGAAACCCCACGCTACTGGAGGAGGTCGTCCCTCCCCAGGCCTCCCACAGGGTGAACAGCAGTGGCAGGTCTGTGACCCTGCCAGGAGCCCTGCGGCCCCCACAGGAAGGGACTAGATGAGACAGGACGGGACTAGATGAGACAGGACAGGACTAATGTCCTGGCCAGCTAATGTACCATCTTCTGATTCATAACCAACAGTGGGGCCATTACCCAGAAATTGTCCCCTCCCACATAGAGAACGCTGGGACACTCTTGCCGCACAGACAGGGAAGTCGCACGTCTGCGGTCATAGTACGAGGCCTTGCCACATCACTCCTCCCCCTCTGCAAACGCACAGAAGTGCCCTGTGACAAGCAGGAGGGACACACAGTCCCATTTCTCATGGTACACAATGCCAGACTCCCGCAAGGGGCAGCCTGTAGAACTTTCTCATTGCTGATGGCCCCCCGTAGCTGGTTTCATAAAGAGATGTGAGAGGGCTTCCTCAAAGAATGCCTTTGAAAATTCCAGTCTGGCGAATACACCCGGAAAACGGGTTTCCCTCTTGCCGCGGGCCTTAACCTGTCTGTATTTTCCATCTTGTTCTCACCCTGCAAGGACTGCAGGCTGGAAGAGGGACACGCCCTGCTGGGACCCATTCCCCGCAGATGGTCCCACAATAGCTCCATGTGGACCTCGACTTCCACCAACCGTAGCGCAACTCTGGTGCCTGGCTCTGATGCCTCCCGGCCTGGGAGCCTTCGCTGATTGACATTCAAGAGCCCAAGTCCTCCAGTGGAGCCAGAGCTCCAATCAAACGTGGCTGCATGCTAAAGCCCTAGTAGGTATCCACTTGGAAAGGTCACCCTCGGCCCACACCCAAGACGACCTCGCCTCGGGCCAGGAGCTCACCCTCATCGCCCAACCTCAGCAGCCATCACTGTTGGGGTTGGCCACGCCCTGGCCACGCCCCTGGGCACGCCCATGGCCCTGGAGCTGCCGTCCCTATACATCGAAACCTCCTGGTAATAGCAGAGACTGCATGCTGCACACTGCCCCGCACTGCCTTCAGCTCTCTGCCTTGGCCATCCTCACTTTGGGCAGCTCCCAGCCCCCAGGCTTCCCCCAGAAGCCCCGTCTGTCCAGACTCCTCTCAGCGGGGCCTCCCGGGCTCCAGACCTGTTGGGGCATTTCTTATGACAGCTCCAGCCTCCTTAGGAGACCGTGCACTTGCCTGCCAAAGGACGGGGCTGGGCTTGTCACATGGGGCTCTGCCCAGGCTGCTCATCTGTCCCAGACCCCCTGCCTCCCTGGGGAAGACTGAACTTGGCCCAACTCTTGGACCATGTTGTAAAGGCTCCCAGGGTTGGGGGTAATCCTACCCCAGAGCGCCACTCTTTGGGGAGCTGGCCAGGGACAAGATCCGGCCCTGGACAGTAGCTCTTATGGTGGAATCACAGGTGCTGGGGTGGGTCCAAGCAGTGGTATTTGGGAGCTGAGGAGCCCCTGGTCTCCCTGAAATCACAAAATAGCAAGACATCCATCACGGGCTCACCTGTGCTCTCGTAGGGATCCGCAAACACTCTGGAAGAAGGGCCGGGCTGAATTTGCTCATTCAGGGAGCCCAAGGCCCCACAGGGCTGTGGGGACTCCCACCGTGTCCTGTAGCACACATGGATCCGCGCTGGAGACCGGGAGAAGCTGTGGCTGGGGCTGGGGCCACAGGCCCTGGTGACGCTGAACTTGGCGCATCTGCCCTCCGGGCCTCAGTCTGCTCGCCTGTAACACGACACTGGTGAGGCCCATTTCACGGGACTGTTTGTCGATCCGATCAGCCAGTGCTGCAAAACACCTGGCTGGCATCCTGGTGGCCGTGCAAGTGCTGTCATCCAGACACCCCCGTGCCCCTCACAGCAGCCACTGTGCCCCTCAGCAAGGCCCCTGAGCCTGCCAGCTCTGGCATGGGGACCCCTAGCAGCCGGTGACCAGTGACAGCACAGTGGAGGTGGCCACGTGCTCTCCTGTCAGACTGAGGGCGGCTGCGATCCACAACTCAGCTTGTGCCCAGGGCGCATCCTGCTGTGAGCTGCCTTGGCGTCTCCACGGCTTGGCTCCGGACGCCTGCTGCAGGGGCTGGCATTGGTTAGAAGGCTGCTCGGGAGGCCCACGGACCTCATCCGGGTGCCAGGGTTCGAACCAGGACTCTGCCCCCTGATTCCAGCTTTTTGCTAATGCTGAGCTGGGAAGCAGTGGCGGTGGCTCTAGTACCTGCATCACTGCCACCCACTGGGAAACCCAGGCTGAGTTCTTCAGCCTGGCACAGCTATTGCAGACATTGGGGTGGTCACTCAGGGCATGGGAGCGTTCTCTCTCTATTTCTCTCTCTCTCTCTCTCTCTCTCTCCATTTCAAATAAAAAAACCTATTCTTGCTTCATTGCTTCAGTCAATTCCACACTCCTGCATAAAGCGTCTTCAGAATGTGGTCCCCCGCTGCTGGGGTTCTGGACGAGGTCCGAGCCTCGGTTGTCGCCTCACTTGTCGCCTCACTAAACAGGAAATGCGTGTGCCAGCGTTAAGGTTGTCGTGAGAGTGAAAGGGAAGAGTGCGTGGAGAGTCACTTAGCTCAGCACCTGGAATGCGGTAGGCACTGCGGTGTTCTGTCGGAGACTGTGTGCTCAGCGAGGTTGTGCTGAGGGGACGAGCATCCCTATGCCCAGCTTACAGAAGGGGAAGACCGAGGCCAGGACAGAGAAGCCCGGCTCACCCCGTGGCGAGGATCTCAAGGGCTCAAAAGTCAAAGCTCCGGCCAAGTCCCTCCCAGTCTTCCTTCCTTTCCGAGAGGCGCTTTCTGATTGGGTTCTGGGGAACTCTTTGGTCTCTGCCCGTTGGCAAATCCCTGACGCTGTCTGGATCCGCCCACGCGGCTGAGAAAGGACAGGCACAGAGGACAGCAGACACAGAGCCGGGTCTCTCCCCAGACCGTCCCCAGTTCTGGACATTCCGGAAGCCACACCCTGTCCCCAAGCCTCTCCGGAAATCTTGGCAGTCTTATCTGCAGAGGGGAGGGGCGGGGGGGTGGGTCTGGGGAGGAGGAAGGCAGCTCGAGGAGGGATGGAGAGCGGCCCGTGGGACCCAGCCGTGGCTCACGAGCCCTTGCTGTCCTCCCAGACTGAAGACAGCTGGTGAGAACTGGCTTCAGGCCCTGACTCTGCCCCGAACCCGCTGGGTGACCTTGGGGAATCCATTTATCCTTCCTGCGCCTTGGTGTCCCAATAGGAAGTTGACCCGCAGTGGGAGCCCCCGTCCTCCGGAGGAAGCAGGGTTTCCAGATCGAGGCTGCGGACCTGCCCGCCCCCTGGGCCCCACGCCACCTGCAAGGGTCCAGGAATTTGGCTGGGGAATTTCATTCATCATTCCTGCGGTTTGCAGGTACTGCGGCCGGCAGGCTGATTACTCAACAGGCCTATTACACTCCTTGGTGACTAATAGATTCTTTCTCTGTTTGTGTTTTCAAGCCATAGCAATAACTTTGGCTCTCCGGAACGCCACTGAAGTCACCATTCTTCAGGCTGACCCTACCTACATGGTAAACAGCAACAGAAACAGCTCTACTTAGAGAACAGGGCCTCTGCTTCTCTCGGGGCGGGGCCTGCTGCCTTGATAATGAGGCTGCAGCATGCTGGGGGTGGGGTGGGTTAACGAACTGTGCAGAATCTTGGGATTAGATCATTCCTCTGGCCCCGTCCAGCTCTGACCTACACACTGGCTCTCATCGAAGGGAGGGGTGGGAGAGATACCATCTTCCCTTTGAAAGTTCCCGAGTGCAGTTAAGAGCCCAGCGGGGAGTCAGACAGCCTGGCTTGTGTGCTGGCTCCATCACTCTGGCCGGTGACCTTGGGCAAGTCCCAGCTTCTCCGAGCCTGTCTTCCTGTCTGAAAACTGCAGAGCAGAGGATGACCCCCGCCAGGAGTCCGAGGAGGGGACCAGAGGAAGTAACACAGGACAGGAACCTGTCGCATAGGGAGGGGGCAGGCTCCAGTGCGAGGAGTTGTTAACACCAGGAGTCTTCGGAAAGTCCAGCACAACGCATATTGTGAAAAAAAATCATGCCTGGATGTCAACATGTTTTTGGCCCCCAAATAAACTTCCTTTAGTTTTGGTTTTCCATGAACTTGTAAAAGGCCCCTTGCTTGGGGAGATGCTGAGCCCCTGGGGAGTGGGCTCCAGACTGACACAGGGGGTAGCCCAGGGGGGTCAAGTCCAGGGCCAGCCAGTGTCGAAGCCCCGTGGCCGTCCCCTTGCTGTCTAGCTTTATTGCTCCTGACTGCAAGGCACAGAACAGCCCAGCCCAGCATAGCGGCCCAGGTACCCAGCACCCATCATGCCACAAAGTTGCTAAAATCTTTGGAGGGAGGGAGCAGCCGCTGCCGCGCCCAGGGACCCGCACCTGTGGTCCAAAGGGGAGATGATGGACAGACCCTTGTGTGGCTCCTGCTTTGAGGGTCCTCCTCTCAGGTGCCCAGGGCCCTCTGACTCCTTCAGCAGCCCCCTTCTGGCTGCATCGCTGGGGGGGTCTCAACTGCTGTCGCCATCTGTCCCTCTGTCCACCGCCCTGGGCCTTTTGCTGTGCTGGAACCATCCTCATAGATCAGACACAGGGAGGAAGCGTGGCCAGGAGGAGCTGGTGAGTGTTCCGTGACCGTCTCTCGATGGCCATCGTTGGCCGATTCCCACAGTGTCGACACTTCGATCGAGAGGGATTCCAGGCCACCGATACGACGGCGCCTCATGCAGAGCTGGGGAGCAGTGCACCCCATCTGCTCTCCTGTGATACGGCTCCAGCACGCCTCTGAGGTAAGCGGAAAGACTCAGAACAGTCGACTACCCAATAAGACGTAATAAAAGCTATGGAGGGTGCAGCCTGGCCAGGTGTGCCAGAACGGTCCCCAGGCGTCAGGAGACGGCCGCTGCCAGTGACGTCAGCTTGGTGACATGGTGAGCTCGTCTCCACAATATCCAGAGCGAGTATATCTTCCTCAATTTACAAGGTTGGCATACTCTGGGAAAATCAGGGTGTACTATAATCATACAAAATATCATTTCTTTGAAATTTATTTGAAAGTTAAGAGTTACAGAAAGAAAGAGACAGAGAGACATCTTCCATCTGCCAGTTCACTCCTCTAGTGACCAGGAAGGCTGGGGCTGGGCCAGACCGAAGCCAGGAGCCTGGAGCTTCTTCCAGGTCTCCCATGTGGGCGCAAGGTGTCAAGTACTCAGGCCGTCTTCCACTGTTGTTTTCCCAGGTGCATTAGCAGGGAGCTGGATCAGAAGTGGAGCAGCCAGGACTTGAACCTGTGTCCATATCAGATGCTGGTGCTGCAGGCAACAGCTTAACCTGCTGAGCCATAGTGCTAGACCAGCAAAAAATAATTTGTACTTAGACATAAAACAGAACTGAATTCAAGGCCCAGGTAATTATAAACAGGTTTCTCATTCATCCCAATGTCCCTCAAGATATCTGAATGTCTCCACTTACAAGATGCCAATAGAGACTCCCACAAAATTCCAATACAGCTCCTTGGTTTGGTAGTTGGGACCTGATGAGACCACTGCTCCAAATACATACCCTTCACCACAGGCCGCCTCTCTCAAGGTACATACTTTCCTGTGAGCTGTGCTAATTTGTTCATGCAGAGCCTTCCCAGTTCTGGCTCAAATTTACTCGCCCAGCCAACCACTCACTCATCCACCTACCTATCCAACTATCTACCCATCTACCCACCCACCCATCCATCCACCCACCCATCTATCCATCTGTCCATCTTCCCATCCATTCATGAATCCATCCATCTATCCATCCACCTACAGAGATCCTCATTTACCCATCAACCCACTCACCCACCCATTCATCCATCCACCCACCCACCCATCCTCCATCACCCACCCATACACTCACTCATTCACCCATCAACATATCAACCTGCCCATCCATCCATCCATCCACCCATCCATCCATCCATCCACCCATCTACCCATTTATCCATCTACCCATCCATTCAGCCATCCAACCCATTTATCCATCTACCCACCCATACCTTCTGGGCCAGTCCTTAGGTCCCAGGATTCAGCTGCTGTGACCCTCTGCTCAGGGAGCTCTGTGTGAGGGAGGAGTCAGAGCACAGATAGATGCTGGTGATGCAGTGTGCCCGGTGAGCTAACAGAGGAGAGTGTTTTTGGCCAGAGTAGCTTCCAGGTAAGAGCACCCGCTTTGGCCTTGAACACCTGACCTTCATTCCTAGCTGGGGAAGTACTCACTGTGTGACCTCAGGAGAGTGGCTGTTACACCCGGGCATCCTGGGCTGTTGTGCCTAGAAGTGAGGAGAAGGGTCACGGTGGCCCGTGCTCAGGCAGGAGGCCCAGAGAAGGCAGAAATGGCAGCCGAGCCTAGCTAGTGCACCCCGTGGCTGGTGGCTGCCTCCTGCGGATGGAGAGGCTGTTCTGTGGCAACCAGAGGGAAGAGCTGGAGGTTGCTCTGGGCTTCCCAAATCCAGGTTCACAGCAACCTGAACTTCCAGGGCCAGCCCAGGGCTCTCCCTGTGCCCGGGATGGCTGCAGCGACCCACAGCTGGGCAGAACGGCTGGCCCAGTGAAACCCATCAGGGAAGTGCCACTCACCAGGCCACGCCCCTACTCTGGGCCCGCCCTGAGTGCCCAGTGGTGCCAGGGGGCTATGGAGGTGAGCCCAGGGAGCTCCCAGCCCGTGGACAAGGCAGTCCCCACAATGTGCATCCACGTCGGGCTCTCCGTCACCCACCCCGCGCCATCCTGTCCTGCTGCCCACCCTCGTCCTGGCCCCCAGTAACAGCCCCCCACCCCACCCCAGGAAGCTCCTGGCTCCGGCTCCGGTGCTCCCCGGCTGCCTCACTCCCCCGCCGGGAGGAGGAAATTGCCCTGCTTCCCCGGCTTCCCCAGCCCCGTGGCCTGCAAAATCGCAAACAGCTGCTGTGACCATGGGCTGCCCGGACCCCGGGGGCTGGGGGGGCTGCGGGCCAAGGGGAACTCGGAGAAAGAGCTCTTAATAGCATGCCTTCCCCGAGCTGCTTCCAAAGAAACTTCTCCTCACAAATCATTCCATAAACACTTAGCAGGCGCAGGAAAGCGCGCACGCTCTCACCGCCTGTCAGGAGGCTCCTCCGAGTAAATTGAGACCAGGCAGCCGAGCCTGCGCCAAATCCCCCTTCCTGCCCTCTTCCCACCGGCCACCCCTCCCCCACGCTGGGCCCTGCAGCTCCACGGGCAGGCCGGGGTCCCAGCCCCTGCTACTGCTGCCCCAGACCCCTCTCCCTCACTGAGCCAAGGGTGTCCTGGAACCCAGCCCCCTCCCGGAGCCAGCTGCTGCCGCCAGGTGCCTCTCCTGCTGTGGGAGTCTACAGCCTCCTGAGACTTCTGGGGGCCACCCCACCCCAGCCAGGCTCCGAGGATGGGGCTGGCCCACACCCGCACCCTGTCCCAGCCACCGCACAGCAGAGGCCGCTGGTGCCTCTCAGGCTGGGGCTGCTGGGGAGGAAAATAACTCCAGGTCCATCCAAGTCACGAGCTGGAAAATCCCTCCCCTCTAGCAGCCCCCTCCAGGGAGAGCGCGCTGTGCAAGGTTCAGCTGGCCGGGAGCCAGCGGCTGGCTGACCCCCAGCAAGGATCGCGGAGTGATTGGGGTGTGCGCGAGCTGACACCTGGGCTTGTCACTTAGCAGCTTGCTGGGTAATGAGGTTCGCGAGGGCCTGGGAGAACAACCGCGCGGGTTGGCACCCCAGGGTCGCCCCTCTTCTTCACCGGCTTTGGGAAACAGGCTGAGAATGGGAGAATGACCGCCCCCTCTGCTGGGTTTGTCCAGTGACGTTTGGAGGAACCCAGAGCTCTGTAGCAAACAGAAATCATCTGTGCTGTAAATATGCCGTTCAGATGGAAATGGACTCGTGGGTCTGTGGGTGCTGGAGTTAGCAGCCAACACGGGGACACACAGAGCTGGGCTCAAGTCCCAGAGCCCCACTTCCCCGGAGGCTGATGGTGAGCAAGGCGCTGTGGCCCTTGGGTCTCCCACTCTAAGGTGGGGGAGCCCCCTCTACACAGGATGAGCACCCTGCACTCTGCCAAGCCAGCTGCCTGCCCTGGCAGGCCTTGGCCGTCACGGCCATGTGTCTGTTCACTCTGGGAGTTCAGTCCTGGGTCGCTCCTTCAGTCTCTCTTTCAGCAGATACTTAGGGGGCCTCCTTTATGGACCAGGCATTGAGCAGGCTGCTGGCCAGGACAGAAGCAGGTCTGCTCCCTGCGGGGTGGACACAGAGCAGGGACAAGCACACAAGGATAAGGAAGAGTCGCAGCTGTGGTCAGAGGACAACGGCCGCAATACCTCCGTCCCAGGGCAGGGCTCAGACTCCAGGCCCCCCGGCCGAGGTGAAATAGAAATCCAGGCCCAAAGGCATCTGGGAGAAGACTCCGGTTTCCGGGGTGCAGGCTGCAGCGGAGAAGGGATGGGAGGAAGGTCCTGACGTGGCCCTGACCACGATGGTGACGATGGTGGCAGAGTGGCAGAGGGGAAGGGCGGCTGTGTATCAATGTGAAAAGCAGAGTGACGGGGGGAGGGGGCAGGAGGAGGGGAGAGGTCTTCCAGCTTCTGGTTAATGCCCCAAATGCCTGCAGCAGGCAAGCTGAGCCAGGCCAAAGCCAGAAGCCTGGAGCTCTATCAGGGTTCCCCCGCAGGGGAGGCAGGGACCAAGCACTTGAGGCATCATCTGCTGCCCCCAAAGTGCATTAGCAGGAAGCTGGATGGGAAGTGGAGGAGCCGGGACTGCAAGTTGGCATTCTGACCTGGGACACGGGTGTCCCAGGCGGTGATGTGACCTGCTGTGCCACAGTGCTCACTCCTTCACCCTTGCTCTGTAACTTACAGGTGTGACTTTAGAGCGTTCAGGAAGGTGAGATGCATTGGCCAATGGCACACATCTGGGAAGCGAAAGCGTCACCCTGGAAGCCCTGGAGGCAAGCCCAGGTATAACTGTGCAACCACGAGATAAGCCGACAGCGGATCCCCCCCTCCCCAGACCCGAATCGGAGGAGTCCCCTCCAGAAAGTGGGCCAAGAGAGCACCTGTCCACAGCACGTGCTCCGTGGACTCAGCACAGACCCGCAGCTCTTTCCAGGGCTGGTCTTCTAAGAGGCCAGGGGCCAGGATGTCCCCACTGGGGCCCTGCCTCTTTGTACCTCGCCTTGTCACCTTCAGACAGACAGGGGTCTTTCAACAGCACACAGAAAAGATGTATTATGAAAAAATTATGCATGGATTTCAAAATTTTTGCACCAAAATAAAGATCTAAGTACTTTTTTTTTTTTAAACCAACTTTTTGAAGTCCTCCCATACATCCCAGGAATCAGAGGATTTTTAAGTAGAAGTTCCTTAACTTGGCACAGGGGCTGAGGTAGCCTGGCTGTCACCTGTGCACCTGTCGTCACATCCCACACATGACTCCCAGAGGCGCAGCCGGCCTCCTCCCTCCACCACACCTGCAGCCCCTCCTCCCGGCTGTCACTCACAGATGACCTCCCCCCTCCTTCTAGCTCAAACTCTACTTCCTAGAACCTGCTCAGATTTCTCAGCTTCTGCAGAGGGGACTCAAGAGCGGAGGAAATACACACACACACACACAGAAATTCTTTTATCTGCGGGTTCACTCTCCAACTACCCCAATAGCCAGGGCTGGGCCAGGCCAAAGCCAGAAATGCAGACCTCCATCCTGGTCTCGGTGTGTGGGTGCCAGGGACCTAATTATCTGAGCCACCACCTTCTGCCTCCCACGGTGTACACTGGTAGGAAGCTGGAATTGGAAGTGGATTTGGGACTCGAATCCGAGCACTCTGAGATGGGGTGCAGGAGCCCCAACCAGCGTCTTAACTCTTGCACCAAATGCCTACCCCTCAGTTTTCTTATCTGTACAACAGGGCTGACAGTCCTTACCTCATGAGCTTAGTGTGATGGTTAAGCAAGGTGTGGATATAAAGTTCTTTGTAAAGGGGGGGTTAGTGTAAAGTATGCTTTATAAACCATGATTCCCTTGCCTTAGACAAATGAGCACACTGACTCCATGGCTCAAAGTCCAAGGACATGAGAATTTAAGATGTGGCTTGATCCAGGGACTCCAGCTCCATCCCAGGCCCTGTCTGCACAGTCTCTGGGTTCCCCTGACTCCCATGTTGGCTTCATTTGTGAGCTCAGTGTGGTGGGAAGGTAGCTGCAAAGTCAGCTCCGATCAGGGCCAGCCTCTCACTAGCCTTTCCCCCACAGTCCCAGCAGGTATTGGAGTATTTAACTTGGTTGCTTCTGATAGGTCCCCTGTCCATCCCTGGATAAGTTCCTGTGGCCAGGAAGGTGTGGCATGCTTGATAGGGACTCCAGGGCCCCAGGAAAAGACAAGCACAGGAAAGAAGAAACACAGGACATAGCTCTCCAGGAGCTCTGATTAGGGGGAGGAGAGAGAAACAGACAGTGTGATCTTCAGATGTTGCTTTTGCCACACTGACCTGATGGAGCATTCTGCAAACTTCTGTGCAAAACAGGCTACTCCAGGGTAGTTTTAAAAAAGTGGAAAGAGGGCAGTCTCAAGGAAGAGTTAGGGAGAAAACAGCAGAGGAAACCACACAAATTAGAGGGACACTGTGAACCAATGTGGAGGTCATGGGCATGTACAACTTAGCACCCCAGCAGCTGAGAGCCTCCACACGAGCGCTGGAGAGGGAGGTTTAAGACCAGACCGCAGGGGCTGGCACTATGGCGCAGCAGGTTAAAGCCCTGACCTGCAGCGCCAGCATCCCATATGGGAGCTGGTTCTAGTCCCGGCTGCTCCTCTTCCAATCCAGCTTTCTGCTATGGCCTGGGATAGCAGTGGAAGATGGCCCAAGTGTTTGGGACCCTGCACCCACATGGGAGACCAGGAAGAAGCTCCTGGCTCCTGGCTTTGGATTGGCACAGCTCTGGCTGTTGCGGCCATCTGGGGAGTGAACCAGCAGATAGAAGACCTCTCTGTCTCTACCTCTCTCTGTAACTCTGTCTTTCAAATAAATAAAATAAATCTTTAAAAAATAATAATAAAAAAAGACCAGACCACAGCAGGCCAAGCCACTGGCAAAAAGCTACAGGAAGATCCTAGAGGGAATCTGGCTCAGAGCCCCATGGGTGATAGTGTACCTGCCAAACCAGAAGAGAGAAAACAAAATGGGGGCCACGTTTCTCTCTCCCCAATCATCCTGCAATGTCGTCCTGTAACAAGCTGGCAGAGGAGGGCAGGCATCATTTTGTACACACGTAACAGCTGCACTAGCTTGTGTCTGCACCCAGCAACCAGCCAAGCAGAGACTCCTGAGTCTGGTGGAGAGAACAGACCAGGAGCTGGGTGCTTGTGACTGTGGGAGGCTTGTGTGCCGGGACTGTGAAAACACTGAGGCTTTGTGGGAGGACTCAGGTTACGGCTGGGACTCTGGGCAGTCACTGTGGAAGGCTCCACAGGATCAGGGCTCCCTGGTTACCTGGTGAGGGACATTGCTGGGGAATCTGAGCTTACACTGAGGACTGCACAGATCCTTTGTGTGGTCCTTGGGGCAGAACGGATGAATAATATACCCACTGGGGCTAGCACCCAGGCACTGGTCTCCATTGAGGAGAGGAGCTCAGTTGAGTCTATGCCAACAGACAAGAACAAACCTCCCCACTGATTAAAAAAAAAAAAAGGAGATTTACCATGCCAAACCTGGGTGTGTCACCTGAGACACGCCCTTCACCCTGGAGCACTGAACAGAACTCTTGGCCACATCCACAACACACCTCTGGGTATTCCCTGAAAGCAAACACTCCATTAATCCACTCAGACATAGTCCGAAGATAAAAGCCTGCACAGCAAAAAAACAAAGAAACCACAAATGCCAAATAACAAATGCACCAATTCAAGAAATAAGAATAAGGAAAACAGCATTACACCCCCCAAAATTACAATACAATTTCAATACTGGTAGTTTTGGGATCCGCAAGGAGAGAAGGCCTACACTTCCGGGAATGGAGAGTCCCTACCTGTACATCCAGGGAAGAAAAGTCCTTGCCAAGGTCCCTGCAGGTGCCTAAAGGTCAACCAATGAGGATCAGACCCGCCTCAACCTTTAACGCCCTGAATCTATGAAAGGAGCCCTCCCAATCTCTGATGCAGGACTTCCCTGGCCCCTGCTCTGTTGGAACCGGGGAACCTCGCCCAGGAGCGGAATCCCAATAAAAGCTTGTGAATTAACTGAATTAATTGCCTGGGAAGATTTGTTATGCACCGGACACCTCAAAAATACCAGATTGTGAAGATGATGAGATTAAAGAAATGCCAGAGCCGACGCCGCGCCTCAATAGGCTAATCCTCTGCCTGCGGTGCTGGCTCACGGGGTTCTAGTCCCGGTGGAACCAGGTTGGGGAGCCAGATCTGTCCCGGTCGCTCCTCTTCCTGTCCAACTCTCTGCTGTGGCCCAAGAGTGCAGTGGAGGATGGCCCAAGTGCTTGGGCCCTGCACCCCATGGGAGACCAGGAGAAGCACCTGGCTCCTGCTTTGGATTGGTGCGGTGTGCCGGCTGCAGCGGCCATTGGGGGGTGAACCAACGGACAAAGGAAGACCTTTCTCTCTGTTTCTCTCTCTCATTGTCCACTCTGCCTGTCAAAAAAAAAAAAAAAAAAAGAAAAGAAAAGAAAGAAAGAAAGAAAGAAATGCCGAAATAAAATTCAAAAAATTGATAATATGATTACTTAGAAATAATCAGAAGCAAATACATGAACTAATGAAATCCATACGTGACACGAAAGAAAATTTATCCCATGAAATTGAGACCTTAAAGAGAAATCGAAAAGAAATCTTAGAAATGAAGAATTCAATAGAATAAATGAAAAATGTGGTGGAAAGCCTTAAAAACAGAATCAGTGAATCAGAAGAGAGAATATCCAACTTAGAAGACAAAGCACAGGAAATTATACAGTCAGACCAAACACCAGAAGAAATTAGAGAACTAAAAAACACTGTTGGGAATCTACAGGATGCTTCAAACGACCTAGAAGTTCCTGAAGGCATGGAAAGAGAGAAAGGATTAGAAGGCCTTTTCAGTGAATAATAACAGAAAATTCCCCTAATTTGGAGAAAGAAAGGGACAACCCAGTACAGGAAGCACATAGAACTCCTATTAGAAATAACCAGAAAAGATCTTTACCACGACACATTGTAATCAAATTCATCACAGTAAAACGTAAAGAAAAGATTCTAAAATGTGCAGGAGAGAAATGCCAGATTATATTAAAGGATCTGCTATTGGACTCACAGTGGACTTCTCATCAGAAACCCTACAGACTGGGAGAGAATGGTGCGATATATTCCAGGTCTTAAGAGAAAAGAACTGTCAACCCAGAATAATATACCCTGCAAAGCTCTCAATTATGAATGAAGGTGAAATAAAGACCTTCTGTAACAAATAGAAATTGAAAGAATTTGTCATCACCAAATACAATAGTAATGGCGGACTTCAATATCCCACTTTCAGCAATGGACAGATCAACCAGACAGAAAATAAGTATGGGAACAGCAGACTGAATAGACACTATAGACCAAAGGGACCTAACAGATGTCTACAGAACTTTTCATCCTACAGTTGCAGAATACACATTCTTCTCAGCAGTGCATGGAACTTTCTCCAGGATTGACCACATACTAGGCCATAAAGCAAGTCTCAGCAAATTCAAAAAAACTAAAATCATACCATGCATCTTCTCAGACCACAATGGAATGAAGCTGGAAATCAGCAACTCAGGAATCTCTAGAACATATGCAGACATGGAGACTGAACACCATGCTCCTGAAGGTACGGTGGGTCATTGGAGAAAGAGAAATAAAAAAATTTCTGGAAACAACTGAAGATGACAATACAACATATCAAAACATATGGGATACAGCAAAAAACGATGTTAAGAGGAAAGTTTATAGTAATTGGTGCCTAAATCAAGAAATTGAAGAGGTACCAAATAAATGAGCTATCAATGCATCTCAAGGATCTAGAAAAACAATAGCAAGCCAAACCCAAAACTAGTAGGAGAAAAGAAATAATTAGAGAAGAAATCAACAAAATTGAAATGAAAAAATACAAAAGATCAGCAAAGCAAAGAGCTGTTTTTTTGAATAAATAGACAAAATTGACACACCATTGGCCCAACTAACCAAAAAAAGGAGAGAGAAGACTCAAGTCAATAAAATTAGATGAAAAAGGAAATATAACAACAGACACCACAAAAATAAAAAGAATCATCAGAAATTAGTACAAAGAGCTGTATGCCAACAAATTGGGAAACGTAGAAGAAATGGATAGATTCCTGGACACATACAACCTACCTAAATTGAGCCATGAAGTCATAGAAAACCTAAACAGACCCATAAATAGGACAGAAATTGAATCAGTATTAAAGATCCTCCCAACAAAGAAAAGCCCAGGACTGGATGGCTTCACAGCTGAATTCTACCAGACATTTAAAGAAGAGCTAACTCCAATTCTTCTCAAGTGATTCAAAAGAATTGAAAGGAAAGGAATCCTCCCACATTCTTTTGATGAAGCCAGCATCACCTTAATTCCTAAACCCAGAAAAGACGCAACAGAGAGAGGACTACAGACCAATTTCCTTGATGAATATAGATGAAAAAGTCCTCAACAAAATTATAGCCAATTGAATCCAACAACACATTAGAAAGATCATTCACCAAGTGGGATTTATTCCTGGTATGCAGGGATGGTTCAACATTTGCAAATCAATCAACGTGATACACCACATTAACAAACTGAAGAGCAAAACCATGATTATCTCAATAGAAGCAGAGAAAGCATTTGACAAAATACAATACCCCTTCATGATGAAAACTCTAAACAAATTGGATAGAGGAGGAATATTCCTCAACACAGTCAAGGCAATTTATGACAAACCCATGGCCAGCATCCTATTGAATGGGGAAAAGCTGGAAGCATTCCCACCGAGATCTGGAACCAGACAAGGATGCCTGCTCTCACCATTGCTATTCAACACAGTCCTGGACATTTTAGCCAGAGCCATTAGGCAAGAACAAGAAATCAAAAGGATACAAATTGGGAAATAGGAAGTCCAACTATTCCTTTTTGCAGATGACATGATTCTATACATAGGGGATCCAAAAGACTCCACCAAGAGACTATAGGAATTCATAGAAGAGCTTGGTAAAGTAGCAGGATATAAAATCAATACACAAAAGTCAGCAGCCTTTGTATACACAGACAATGCCATGGCTGAGAAAGAAATTCTAAGATCAATCCAATTCACAGTAGCTACAAAAAAAAATTAAATACTTTGGAATAAATTTAACCAAGGATCTCTATGATGAGAATTACAAAACATTAAATAAAGAAATAGAAGATACCCCAAAAATGGAAAAATCTTCCATGTTCATGGATTGGAAGAATCAATATCATCAAAATGTCCATGCTTTTGAAAGCAATTTACAGATTCAATGCAATCATAATACCAATGGCATTCTTCTCAGATCGAGAAAAAAAATCATGTTGAAATTCATATAGAAACACGAGACCTCAAATAGCTAAAGCAATCTTATACAACAAAAGCAAAGCCAGAGGCATCACAATACCAGATTTCAAGACCTACTACAAGGCAGTTACAATCAAAACAGCCTGGTACTGGTGCAAAAACAGATGGATAGACCAATGGAACAGAATAGAAATACCAGAAATCAATCCAAGCATCTACAACCAACTTATCTTTGACCAAGCAGCTAAACAAATTCCTGGAGCAAGGACAGTCTCTTCAACAAATGGTGCTGGGAAAACTGAATTTCTACATGCAGAAGGATAAAGCAGGACCCTTACCTTACACCTTACACAAAAATCCACTCAACATGGATTAAAGACTTAAATCTATGACCCAATACCATCAAATTACTAGAGAGCATTGGGTAAACCCTGCAAGACATTGGCACAGGCAAAGAGTTCTTGGAAAAAACTCCAGAGGCACAGGCAATCAAGGCCAAAATTAACAAATCAGATTACATCTAATTGAGATGCTTCTGTATTGCAAAAGAAACAGGAAAGTGAAGAGGCTGCCAACAGAATGGGAGAAATTATTTGCAAACTATGCAACTGATAAAGGAGTAATAACCAGAATATTAGAGAGATCAAGAAACTCCACAACAACAAAACAAACAACCCAGTTAATAAATGGGCAAAGGACTTAAACAGATATTTTTCAAAAGAGGAAATCCAAATGTCCAACAGACACATGAAAAAATGCTTAGGAATACTAGCTGTCAGGGAGATGCAAATCAAAACCACAGTGAGATTTCACCTCACCCCCATTAGAATGGTTTTCATACAGAAATCAACAAACAAATGCTTTCAAGGATGTGAGGAAAAAGGTACCCTAATTCACTGTTGGTGGGAATGTAAACTGGTAAAGCCACTATGGAAGACAGTATGAAGATACCTCAGAAATCTGAATATAGACCCAGCCATCCCACTCCTGGAAATTTACCCAAGGGAAATGAAATCAGCAAATAAAAGAGTTATCTGCACCCCTATATTTATTACAGCTCAATTCACAATAGTTATGACATGGAACCAGCCTAAATGCCTGTCACCTGAAGACTGGATAAAGAAATTATGGGATATGTACTCTGTGGAATACTACACAGTGGTAAAAAATGTGCAGTCTGGTCATTTGCAACAAAATGAATGAATCTGGAAAACATCATACTTAATGAAATAAGCCAGTCCCAAAAAGACAAATACCATATGTTCTTCCCAATTTGTGATAACTAATAGAGCACCTGAAAGGGAATCTGTAGAAGTGAAATTGACACTTTTAGAAGCAATGAATTGAACAGCCCTTGTCTCGACTGTTGAAGAACAGTTTGTTTTTCCTCTTCTTCATACTATTTGTGAACTCTTTACTTAACACAGAGTTACTCATATGTATATAAAGTCAATTGAAAATAGATCTTAGTAAAAAATAAGAGTGGGAATAAGAGAGGGAGGAGGAAGTTTGTAACTATAAAGCTGTATAGTTCTGCATACATTCCTACAGACTTACTTCTAAGGGTACAGTTTAAAAATTTGCCATGGGACCCAAATCCCATTAAGCTAGGTGGTAAAGATGCCATCTTAAGTGTTAAAGTGACCATATTAAGTGTTTAAGTGATCATGTAGATAGGATTAAGTGCTAAAGGGATCATATAAATAACAACAAGTGTCTAATAATAATAATAATAGATAGAATTAAAAAGGAGAGATTGTTCCAACATGGGAAGCAGTCCACACAGCAGACTCATAGATTGACAATCTCTTTAAATAGCACTCTGAGCTCAGAATCAGCCCTTAAGGCATTCTGCTCTGGCTGAAAAGCCCATGAGAGCATTTCAGGCAAAAAAAAAAAAAAATACCCTACATGAAGAATCTATGTGAAAGAGACCCCAGTGGAAAGAAGGGGCTATCAAAGAAGTATGTAGTTTTCTCTGAAAGGAGGAGAGAACTTCCATCTTGCATATGGCATTTTCTGAATGCTGTGGATTCAAAAGGCTCCCATAGCCTTGGAAGCTCAGAGCCTCAGGTGGTCACTGACGTCATACATAAGAGTGTTAATTGTTAAATAAACAACAGGAGTCACTGTGAATTTACTTCCCATGCAGGACTTCTGTCCTCAATGAGTTGCATTATGAGAACTGTAAAACTTGTTCTCAGTGTGTGTGTGTGTGAAGTTGTTGAAATCTACTTAGTATAGAGTTGGTCTCCTGTGTATAAAGTTAATTGAAAATGAATCTTAGGCCGGCGCCGCAGCTCACTAGGTTAATCCTCCGCCTTGCGGCGCTGGCACACCGGGTTCTAGTCCCGGTCGGGGCACCGATCCTGTCCCGGTTGCCCCTCTTCCAGGCCAGCTCTCTGCTGTGGCCAGGGAGTGCAGTGGAGGATGGCCCAAGTGTTGGGCCCTGCACCCCATGGGAGACCAGGAGAAGCACCTGGCTCCTGCCATCGGATCAGCGCGGTGCGCCAGTCGCAGCGCGCCAGCCGCGGCGGCCATTGGAGGGTGAACCAACGGCAAAGGAAGACCTTTCTCTCTGTCTCTCTCTCTCTCACTATCCACTCTGCCTGTCCAAAAAAAAAAAAAAAAAAAAAAAAAAAAAGAATCTTAATGGAGAATGGGACTGGGAATGGGAGAGGGAGGAGTAGATGGGGTGAGAGGGTGAGAGTGGGTGGGAGGGTGGGTATGGTGGGAAGAATCCTTCTGCCGCTACTCCTACAACACTGACACCAGAACTCCTGAGCACTCTGATTGGTCAGGTCTGGGTCCCGCGCCAGCTCCAGAACTGAAACGCATGAATCAACATATGGGGGACAGTGGGCAGGCAGTGCCTCCTGCCCCGGGGATGTCCACATCCAAGTCCCTGGAAGCTGGGAAAATGTCATGTTAAGTGACAAAGGGGACTTGAGGCTTCGAGTCAGCTAACCATCAAAGAGAGAGATGATCTTGGATTGGACGAGCCCACAGTGATCACAGGGATCCTTGAAAGTGGAGGAGGGAGGGGCCAGTGCTGTGGCGTAGTGGGTAAAGCCACTGCCTGCAGTGCCAGCATCCCATATGGACGCCAGTTTGAGATTTGGCTGCTCCACTTCTGATCCAGCTCTCTGCTATGGCCTGGGAAGGCAGTGGAAGACCCTGAAGAAGCTCCTGGCTCCTGACTTCGGATCGGCACAGCTCCGGCCATTGCGGCCATCTGGGGAGTGAACCAGTGGATGAAAGACCTCTCTCTCTCTCTCTCTCTCTCTCTCTGCCTCTTCTCTCTCTGTGTAACTCTGATTTTCAAATAGATAAATAAATCTTAAAAAAAAATGAAAGAAAGAAAGTGGAGAAAGGAGACAGAGGAAGAGAGGAGGACTCTACCAGCCACGTCTGGCTTCGAAGGGGGTTGGGGGGCCAGCCCGGAAATGCAGGAAACTTCTAGAAGCAGGGAAAGACCAAGTGCGGGACCTCAAGCAGGGACGCAGCCTGCTGATGCCTCGATTCCAGCCCAGTGAGACCCACGGTGCACTTGTGGCCTTCAGAGCTGTGAGATCAGTGTGTGCTGTTCTCAACCACTGGACTTGGGCAGCTTGTCACCGCAGCCCCAAGGAGTTACAGGCGAGAGCGAGACTACAAGCCCACCTCTGTGACACGTTGCATCCTGCTCCCTGCTGGCTTCCCCCGCTGCCCTCTCCACTCTGCTCCGACCCCGGAAGGTGCTGGGGAGAGTCGAGGTGCAGGGGCAGCTCTGGCACCTGTGAAATGGGCCCGGGGCTGCAGGGGGAGCAAACAGATCCCTACATGGGTCGTGTGTGCATGTGTGCACAGCCTGGGGCTGCGAGTAAGCTCAGGAGACCCCGGGGGTGGTGACTCGGCAGTGTGGCCCCCTGGGCTGACAGCTGCAATGCAGCCACCTCCCTCACCGCCAACACACACAGCCCACACTGCGGCCCATGCACCCTGGCCTGAGCAGGGGCAGTCGAGACCCCAGAGACCAGGCCAAGAACCCACCGACTCCAGGGTTGGATGCAGCCCAGGAAACCATAATCTGATCTCTTCACTGGCTCTGACAAGGGAGGTGGCTTTCCCAGGGTCTCAGCAAAGCCAGAACTCCCGAGGGCAAAGTGTAGGCCTGGGGAGAAGCTCAGGTGGGGCAGGGACTCAAGAGGGAGCTGACAGCCCTGCGTGTACGAGCACTGTGTGCTGAGTGCTGGCCGTTCTCACCTCACGTCTCAGTCCTCACGACATGCTGGGGAGCTGTTGCTCCATTTTGTAGATGAAGAAACTGAGGTCTCAACAAGAGAACTCTTTTTTAAGAATTTTATTTATTTTTTATTCATTTATTTGAAAAGCAGAGAGAGGGAGAGACAGAGAAAGGTCTTCCATCTGCTGGTTCACCCCCCAAATGGCCACAACAGCCAGAGCTGGGCCAGGCTGGAGCCAAGAGCCTGGAACTCCCTCTGAGTCCCCTACATGGTGGCAGGGGCCCTGGTATTTGGACTGTCACCTGCTGCCTTCCGGGGTGCAGGTTAGCAGGAAACTGGACTCAGAAGCAGAGCCGGGACTTGGACATGAGATATGGGCAGGCCAAGCGGCGTCTTAACCGCTGCGCTAAGCGCGGTTCAACACTGCAGACTGTTGTGGGTGGTGGTTGCACAACTGTATGCACACGGGAAAAGGGAGCTGTGCCTATAAGGTTGGTGCACTTCACTCTGTCAATCACACTGCACTTTGTGTGAAATGCTGTGAAAAGGGTTCAGAGAGGCTTAGCAGCTTTTTCAAGATCACACAGCTGACGAGCTGCAAAGCTGGTGCACTGCAGAGCCCACGGCCACTCCTCTCACCACGTGGGCCTGTCACAGGTCAGCACACAGTGGCTCCTCCCATATCCCACTCCAATTTATGAACCCAGACCCAGGGGAGTGACTGGGAGGCCCTGGAGAGAGGTTTGAGTCTGGACCATGGGCAGAAACAGACTGGACCGCAGTCCCCAGCCCTCAAACCCAGGAGAGGGCCAGGGTGAGCTGCAGAGATCCCACCTGCACGGGGGTGGGGGGTAGGGGGGCTTCAGCTGGGGCACACTCCTCCTCACCCACTGCCCTGTCCTCCCTGGGCAGCTCTGCCAGGGGCCTGTGTGGCTGCTTCCTTGGGTACAGGCCCCAACCAGGGTCTTTGGTTGCAGGGCACACAGGGGTCACTCACTGTGCTGGGCTCTGGGGACAGGGATGCTCAGACACAGTGCCTGTCCTGGAGCAGCCCCGGGGCACTGTGGGAGATGAGAGAGAAAGAGACAAGAGCGGGGGAGCCGGCAGCCTTCCCCACCCGCAAAGGGTACCCCTCGTGCAGAGCTGAGTTGAATAAACAAATCCCTGCTGACAGCCGAGCGAGGGCGGCACCCGCACAGTTGCATGCGCCCCTGCACCCCAGATCTCTAGGAGCCTCCAAAGCTGCCACAGCTGGCCCGGCTCCCCCCTCCCCTGCGCAGGCTCCCCACCTGCCCTGGGCTGGCAGCTCTGGGCCAGGCCTCCACAGCATAAGCAGGGCTGGAGGGGGCACCCCCAAGGCACCGCCTGCCTGGGGCAGCCGGGGTTCTCTGCGTGGGAGCATGTGCAGACCCGGCCCTCGAGCAATGGGCCTTGACGTGCATTCCCCGTCAATGTGTCGTGACCACAGGGGTCACTTGGAAAGGGCGGGACAAATGGGTCATGGGAGAGAGCCGGGGCGTGGTGGGAGCCCCTCCGTCTGCACAGCGCCTGCCCCACGCCAACAGGAGCCTGCGGACTCCACGAAGCTTCAAAAGAATGGGCAGCAAGGGAGGCCCAGAGAGCCCCAGTGATCTGCTGCAGGTCACGCAGCCACAGCGCATCCACACTCACTGAGCCCGCGCGGCCGCCTGTCTCTGTGTCAGGGGCCTCCTTCGCCACCCCAGCCCCACACGGGTGGGCTCAGGGAGGCAGGGGGCTGGGCCCCGCCAAGTGCACTGAGCCGTTGGAGTCGGAGATGATGACAGAGCTGCCGTCTGCCGGGAGGGGTCACGGTCTGCAGATGCCACGGTCTGCTGGCTTTGCGAGCAGGGCAGACTAGGGAGGCCCACCTGGGCTCCAGGGACCCCGGCCTGGGTAGGCTGGGAGTTCTACCCAGGGCAGGCAGCAGCACAGCCAAGGCCCTCCCGCTGGAGCGTGGGCACGAAGCCCATCAAAGCTTTGCAGGCCGGAGGGTGGGTGGCAAGCTGGGTGAGGGAGCCGTGGGGCTGCAGGCCAAGGCATCCTCAGCACCCTTGGACTAGCCGAGCAGGAGAGCCTGGATCGGGAGCTCAGAGCCGCCTCTGTGTGACCTTGGGCATCCGTAAGATGGGGCTGAGAAGGAGGGCTCCCTCCTAGGGTTGTCATGGCGACATGGAAGCCAGGGCCAGGCTGGGGTGAGCAGGTCTGGCCCCTGAGTCTCCGTGTCCCTGAGTCGCTGGCCACATCGTGCCCTTTGCCCCCATGAGTACTAAGCAGGAGGGGCGGAGCAAGACTGCCCAGGTCACCGGCAGGACCAGGGCAAGGAGAAGACACCCATGCCACAGGACAGGAGCACAGGTGGCCCCTTTCGGGATATGGAGCGTGGTGCAGAGGGGGCAGGTGCTCACTCCTCGGGCCTCATGGGGGGCCGTCTCCCCCATGACACCTGCCCAGCTGGCTGAGGTCAGACCCCTTAGGCAGTGGAACAAGATCGGGTTTGGCATAGCCCCAGCAGGTCCCTGGATAACATAGCAAAACTATGCCCAGGTCTTTCTCTCTGGGTGGGGTCTGGGACCACACAGGTGTGTAGGTTCCCATTCCACTTTTCCCACTTGATGCTGTGTGACCTTGGGTAACACCCACAATCTCTCAGTGCTTCCGTTTCCTCACCTGTCACCCTCATAGGAAGGTGACTCGTGGGAGAGCTCCGTGCCCAAAGACGCTGCTCCCTGGTCCCTACCCCCTGATGCCAGCTGAAGTGGCCGGGGCCCTGGAGTGGGCTGGAGGCCCGCGCAGAGCAGCCTCAGCCCTGATTTCTGGGAGCTCAGGGGTCCCTGTGGGCCCCATGTGGGGCTGAGTGCAGGCTTTGTGGCGGTGTCTTCTGGTCGTTGTTGGAGGCGGGTGGTCACTTCAGGGGCGATCGTCACACTGTTTCCTCTGATGCCCTAGGGCTTTAAATTTCCCACAACTGAAGCTTTTTCCTAATCACCTAGAATCATCTGGAAAACTGAGCCACGTGGTTCGGCCTCAGTCAGACGGCACGGGCTGCCTTTGAGGACCTAGCTAGCTTTGGCTCCTATGGCGAGCTGGAGGGCAGGCTGTTCTCCCCCACAGGACACGCCTCTCTGGTCCTGACCCTATGCCTCTACCGATATTGCCGGAGGCGGTCCTGGCATCCCCTGCAAGCCCCTGCTGTGGGCTTGCGGCTGCTCTCCCCGGCTGCCCCTGCGCTGGGTGGTCTGCAGGTGGGCCGAGCCGCAGGAATGCGCTGTCAGGGAAGACCACGCAGCAGGTGTCTGTGTGTGTGCCAGAGGTGAAACAGGGGCCAGGGGCTGGGAAGGAACCGCCTGACGCCTCACACCTGTGAGGAGGCCCAGACAGTGGATGACCCAGCTCCAACCCCAGTCAAGTTCAAAGGCTGAGAGAGACGGTGGGGGGAGGGGTGCAGATTGGACACTTGAACAGCAGGGCACAGAGGTTAAAGGTGTCATCAAGGGCTGGGATGACAGCTCCGCAGCTGTGCCTGAGCCGGAGCCCGGCCTGACGAGGCAGGTGGGGTCACCACGGTGGGGGAGGGCAGCCCCGGGGAGAGCCCCCTGAATGCAGAGACCCCTGGGGCAGTGCGACAAAACCTGAGGGGCTGGGGAGCCTGGCGTATCGGGATCAGGTTGGGGATGGGGTTCGGCTGGGTGCAGTGCTGCACAGAGGCCTCTGGCCCACTGGGACCCGCAGCCTCAGCGGGGACACCCCTTCTCCCAGCCCCTCCTTCCCCTCGGGAGTAACAGCGCCATCCCTCCCACCCCCAGGGTGTTAGGAGCAGGGGTGATGAAAGGCCGGTGCTCAGCAGAGAGGAAATCACCTGTCTGAATCAGGCCCAGCCTGTAGCTCAGAATACAAGGGAACTGCAAAACATTTGTGGACAATGGGATGAAAAGGCATGCTTCTTTTGGTGAAAAAAAAAAAAAGTGAAATCCATGCATTGTTAGGGTCTTCCAGAAGTTCAAGAGAGAAATGGGTATCATTGGAAGACTTTGCATGGACTTCAATTTTTTTTTTTTTTTTGCACCAAAATAAACTAATAGTAAAGAATGATTTAAGAAACATAAAGAGAGGGAGGAGAGAACTCCCATCCACTGATCCACAACCCTGAATGCTTGCAACCAGGAACTCAGTCCGGGTCTCCCACGTGGGTGGCAGGGACCCAGCCTCGAACCGTCACCACGGCCTCCCAGGGTGTGCATTAGCAGGAAGCTGGAATCCGGAGCAGAGCCCGGATGCACTGTGATGTGGAATGCAGGTGTCTTTAATGGCTGCACCGAATGCCCTTCTTCTAATCCCAGTTCCCAGGGCCTTTTGCAGGCCCCTCGTCCTCCAAGTGGGTCCTCCACACCCTCCTGCTCGCCCACCAGGGCAGGGAGACCCTGGGTAGCCTCCGCCCCTGCGGAGAGCTGAGGGCCCGGCTGAGGCTGCCTGTGCTGTGGGGAAGAGGGAGGTGGAAGCAGCGGGGCTGGGCCATCAGCATGGGGGCCCAGGCAGCCAAACCTCCCCTGCGCATCCTCTGGGGTGAGCAGAAGAAAGGGTGCCAGGGGCTGGGGACTTGGGGTCTGCAGGGTGGCCTGGGCAAGCCCCACAGCCTCTCAGCGCCTCCGTTTCTGCCCAGCCGATGGCAGGGGCGCCCAGTGCGAGGACCTGTGGGCAGCGCCCTGTGCGCCGCCTCCTCCCCCTGCTGCTGCTGTTGTTGCTATGTGAGCACAGGGTGCAGGTGTGGCTGTCCTGGTCCGCTCAGATAAGAGGGCCTTGCTCCAAAACAGGATGGCAGCGGCACCCCCGAGGGATGGCTGGAGTCAGTGGGCGCAGTCAGGCGGCTGGCAAAACAATATGATGCAGCCGCATCTTCCTGTGCGGGGGGGGAGGGGGGGGGGCTGGCTCGGGGACTCTGGAAACTCTCTGGGAAAGCTAAGCATGACCCCAGCCTCGCCCAGCTTGGAGCTCTGGGCTGGGGGTGGGGACGCCGGTGCATCGGCGGTGACCTTGCTGGGCCGCACTGAGATGGCCCCTGCCCTGCCCCATGGGACTCGAGGATTTCCATGTGTCCCACTCGAGCGTGACGGACACCATCCCCCAGACCTTGCCACGTCCTCCCCAGGTTCCCAGCACATCTCCCTCCTTCCAGAGGGGTGCAGACATCACCCCAAAGAGGGGCCCCCAAGGACAGACCTCTGCAGGCACCTGGCAGAGGGGGTGCCCAAGGAAGCTTCACCGAGGACGAGCCGCAGGTATGGAGAACGGCATGGGCACCATCGTGTCCCGGGCTGGCTCAACAGCTGAGACGTGGTGAGGACACAGTGGTAAGAGTGGGGCTGGAGGGGGCCGGAGGGGGCCAGAGGAGGCCAGAGTGGGCCGGAGAGGGCCTCTGGGGCAGACGGCGAGGCCTTGGGAGAGCTGCACTCTGTGTGCAGCGTGGAGGCCACGGTGCAGGGCCCTGCAGAAGGCAGAGCCGAGGGTGTCAGCTCGGAGGGTGCGGCAGGGAGGTCAGGGCGGTGTGTTCCAAAGCCTCCGCCACAGGGTGCTCACCTTGCTGGGCTGGAGGCCCCGTCACAGGTGGGGGTAGGGTGTGGACAGGAAGGATCTGGGGTCCACAGACTGGGCCCATTGCCACCACCCTCCCCACGACAAGCCTGGCAGGTGTGCAGCTGGCCAAGAGCCCCCTTACTCTGTGCAGACACAGCCCCTGCCCTGCCTCTCCTACGAGGCTCAGTAACTGCTCTCCCTCTCTCCAGACTCCTCCTGCCCCAGCCCCTCTCCCAGTGTTCCCAGGGTTCAGACCAAGGACACCTCTTCCAGGCAGTCTCCTGGAGCCTGCCCACCTGGGCTTCCCTACCCTGACCACACTGTCCAGCACCGTCTGAGCCAACGCTCCTCACCCTGCAAGTGCTGCGACTCCTGGGTGTGACTGCTGATGCTGTCATGTGCTCTGGGATGGTCACACGTGTGGGCTGGGTGTGGGGTGAAGTGATGAGAATGGGCACGTGTGTCTAAGAGACCACGGGGTGTGCTGTGGACTGCGTGTGTCCCCCAACAAGCCTGTGCTGGGCGGTGATTGGGCCACGCGGGAGTGGTCGCACAGGTGCATTGGCCCCCCAGTGGCTTCCTTAGCAAAGGATGGCTGTGGCCCCCAGCTGGCTCTTCTTACCCTCCCTTTGCTCTTCCGCCTTCGGACGGGTGATGGCACAGCCGGAAGGCCCCCACCAGACTCCAGCCCCTCAACCTCCAGAACCATAAGGTGTGTGGGGTGCCCCGTCCACAGCACAGAATGAGCTGAGATGGCAGCTGCTCAGAAACCTTGGGAAGCAGTTGCTTGCTTCTACCCAAAAACAGGCAGTTCTGCGCCAGAGACCCACTGGGGACAACTGGCAGGACCCCAGGAGCCACTCCCCTGGGCACCGTGCCAGCATGGGGTGCAGCTCTGCCACCACCCAATGACAGGGCCGTGGGGAGAGGGCACTGCACCTGCTGGGCCTGGGGTTGCCATGTGAGGCATCACGGGAAGCCCTCACACAGCTGTCAGAAGGGCAGGAGGGAGGGTCAGTCATTGAGGTGTCCAAAGGGACAGCCCACGTGGTACCGAGCAGACCCCGAATCGGGGCGCGTGTCCCAGGGGTGCTGACTGACTGTGGGCAAGTCGTGCGTCTCTGAATCTCAGTTTGCCAGTGTGTGGATGGTGTCCCAGTCACCGCTGAGTCCATCTCACGGGCTGCTGCGGCCTGCTCAGACTGCAACAGTAACAAGGACAGCGGTCATCACCCACGGCCTCCTGCGAGCACCCGCCAGGTACTGCATGTGCTTGGTGCCCACGGGGCCTGGGGAGAAGGGAGGCCACGTCCTGACTGGCCTGTGATTCCATCTGAGCCACCTACACCCCAGGGCTTCACCCGGCCATGCCCAGCCCTGCCCCTCCCTACCCTACCCTGTGTGTCCCAGAAGCCCCAGTCCTCTAGGCCCTTATTGTTCTCAGGGTTCCTCCTCCAGGATGGCCTCCCAGCCTGCAGTGCAAAAAACAACGCACATTCCATTTCAAGTAGCCTGTAGCCCCCACTGTGCCCTCAGCCTCCTGCAAAGGGACTTCTAGAGCTGGGGGTCCATCTATTTATTTATTTATTTATTTATTTATTCATTCATTCATTTGAAAGGGTTACAGAGAAAGGTAGAGACAGAGAGAGGTCTTCCATCCGCTGGTTCACTCCCCCAAATGGATGCAAGCACCAGGGCTGAGCCAATCCGAAGCCAGGAGCCAAGAGCTTCCTCCAGGTCTCCCATGTGGGTGCCAGGGCCCAAGGACTTGGGCCATCTTCCACTGCTTTCCCAGGTGCATTAGCAGGGAGCTGGATTGGCAGTGGAGCAGCCGGGACTTGAACCAACTGGTGTCCATTTGGGATGCTGGTGCTGTAGGCCAGGGCTTTAACCCGCTGCGCCACAGCACTGGTTGGGGTCTGTCTTTGCAGAGGGGCCAGGCCACGTGCGTCTCCCAGCTCAGCCACCTCTGAAGGTCTTGTAGCCAGCAGTACTGAGGGGGGCTCCAGTCGGTGGAGGGTGCGGCGAGGAGGGCCTGACCAACGTGAATGAGCTCTGCTCGGCGGGACTCGGGGTCAGGCTCTCCCCTGGACCTGCTGGGCAGTCCCGGTTAAGCACTGCTCTCTTGGGACCTCCATTGCGCCTTCTGTAAATCAAGGGAGAGACAGCAGGTGTGGCAGGCGTGAACACAATCTCTCCAGTCCGGCACCTGGGCAGCTCCGGGCTTTGAGCCGGGCAGGTCACTGGGCCTCTCCACACCTCGGTTTCTCCTCTGCCCAAAGGGGATGATGCCAGCTCTGACTCACAGGTGGTTGTGGGGTTCCCTGCCCCAGTGCTATAGACCATGTGTTTGTGTCTCCTACACTGGAACCCTAACCCCTCCGGGTGACGGTAGGGGGCGGGGCCCTTGGAAGGTGAGGGGGGTCTGAGTGCCGGGCCTCATGGGGGAGACAGGAAGAGAGCTGCTTTGCTCTCTGCCCTCTGCTAGCTGCCAGGTGAGGACACAGCAAAAAGATGTCCCCTGCACCTGACACCCAATCTGCTGGCACCTTGACCTGACCCAGTGGAAGCCCCCAGCCCACGGGGCTTGTCTAGTGCAACCCGAGCTGATTGCGACTCCCCACCCAGTGCAGGGCTGGTGAAGGACACCCCTGGCAGCTCCGTGGGAGCACAGGCACAGGGCTGGGCCTGGGCGTGGGATCTTCAAGGGACAGATGGGCCGGGCTTGCTTGCTGGGTGCAGCTGGAGAGCTAAGGCTGACGGGCATTGCAGGAGCGGGGATGGGCAGAAAGGGGTGAGGCTGGGAGCCCAGGGAGGGCCGGAGCGACGGCAGGGAGGTAATAGGGGTGGAATCCCCGAACTCCTTGGGCTCTGGGCTGTGCCTCTTCCACCCCCTCCTGGCACTTGCACACCTTACCCCAGGCAATCAACCTCTTCCTCACTGATCTCGCCCATCTCAAGTGCCAGTCATGGGCCTTTGTTTGCAGCACCACGTGGCTACCAGCTGTACCTGTGCATCGCCCAGGCCCATCTGGCATCCCTGGGCACCCCTGCCCACAGCCCCCTCCTGCAGGCTTTCCCACCTTGGCCATGCCCATCTGGCTGCTGGCAGCCTGAGCCTGCATCTGCTCTCCCCTCAACCTTCCCTGCAGGAACCCCATGGGCTAAACTGACTCCTACTCTCGGCCGTTGTGAGGGCCGGGAGGGTCTTCCCACTGGGCTGTGGGTCCCCGAGGGTGAGGGCCGAGCTGGGAGCTGGGCCCCTCCCACCCCTCCCACCCCTCCCACCTCCCAGGCCGGGCTGGGCAGGGCTGCTCCTGGCAGGCCTTCTGCTGAGAGTCAGGACCAAAGCAGAACAAGAGGCCTGGCACCTGCCCTTCCTGCCAGCCCAGACCAACTCCCCAGCCCCTTCACCGCCTCCTTAGAGCTCCCTGCAGCCTGAGAGCCACAGTCCCAGAAGGCCACGGCCCCACCTTCACCGTCCACATCCTTCTACCGCCACCAAGAGCCACGTTGCGTGTCACCATCTCCTGACGCCCCTGTTGACCATTTGGCGGGGTGCTCCAAATGACCAACCAGTCAGCCCCCCATCCCTGCAGGCCCACCCCCACCCCAGGCCTGGAGCCCACGTCACAGGGCTGCATCTCCCATTCCCAGCACGGGGCCCTCTGGCAGGTCTGGTGTTGACCAGCTGGACGGAAGGCAGCCGGAAGGCAGGATTGGAGGGACACTCCAACATCCACACGGCCCAGCCAGCTCCCCTGCTTCCCCCCTCCTCTGCCTCCCAGCCAGGGAAGCGTGGGCCTTGCCCTCCCTTGCTGGCTCTGATTTGTGGGGTCCCCGAGGTGGTGAAAGGCCGCCTGCTCGGCCTGCGTGGACCTCTTGGAGTCCGCACGCCAGAGCAGCCCCTGGAGAGCCATCTCTCCGCAGCGGCAGGGAAGGGACACGGTCAGCTCATCTGTCAGCCCTGCCTGCTGGTCCGCACCTGACGCGCAGCTCTGGCCTCCCCGCCCAGCCGCCCACCACGGCTTCGCCCCCTCGGAGCCCTTTTCCAGAACCGTCTGCTCCCCATGAGCAAAACCCGTTCATTTCCTTCTGAAAATACAAACCACTTCCTGGCTCTGCAGAAAACTGCCAGGTGCAATGGGCCGTGGGCTGAGGGCGGTCTGTGCAGCCCCTCCCCGCCCGCTGCTGAGAGGTACCCCTCCCGACACCCTGAGCCCCACCCTACAAAGCCCTGGGGCAGGCACAGAACTCAACAGCCCCACCCACCCACCCAAGCACCCTCTCTGTGCTGGGCTGTCTGCATGGGGTCTGGAGAAGAGAAGCCAGGGGCTGGACCCCCAGATCTGGGGTTGTATGCAGACCCAGCCACTCCCGAGGCCACACACAGCCTAGAGGTTAGCCCCACTGCACTGGATTGGCCCTGGGCGAGGCCTGGGCACTCAGCCCTGGGTGCAGGTAGCAAGGCTGGGGAGGAGCAGAAGGCACAAGGTGCTTCTCTCTTTGAAGCCCCAGGCCAGCCTCTGGCAACAAGGTCGCTAATCCCCATCCCCAGGATAAGGGAGCTACGGTGCTGCTGTGTTTCCCAAGCTGGGCCAGGAGTGAGGACGGGCGCCCCCAGCACCCAGGGCCAGAGCCAGGAGGCCCTGGAGCCCAGGCTTCGCCTTGTACAGAGGGGGACACTGAAGCCCAGAGGAGCAGGAGCTTGTTCCAGGCCCCGCCATCAGCGGCAGCAGCTGGGGTGGGAGGGGCTGTCAAACCTCGGCTCACTGTAGGTGAGCCCATGACCCTAGACAAAGTAGAAAGAGGATGATGTGGCAGAGGGGAGCAGAGGTGGCGAGGATGAGGTCCAGGCAGGTGCGGGGGTGACGAAGAGGGGGCAGGTGCACATCTGCTCTCCGACCCCATCCTGGCTGCCGACACACACCTCGGAGAGCCTGCAGACCCAGCACCACCACCCCCAAGCCTGCTTCTCTCCTCTCCGCTCGGAAGCCCAGCCAGAGGGGCGCCTCCCTCCCTCCCTCCCCACACGGAACCTGTCCATGCCAATGAAAACCTCTCAGATGAGGAGATGGCGCCCCAGGGACTCCCAGCAGGGCGAGGAGGAGAAGTGGGTACACACGCTTGGAAGAATGTGCAGTTCAAGCCGGACGCTCCCGTGAGCCAGCAAGCTGTCTGCTCTCTCAGGGGTGCTACCTCCAGAGGTGTGCTGGTAGATGTTTAACAAACAGCGCTCAGGAAAGCCACAGCCCAGCTTTGTAGCATTTGCCGGTTTCTCTGGAGTAAATATTCCCTCTGTGGCCCAAAGTCACATACTACCAAGGTCATGTACACCACTGAAGGTAGAGCTGGGGAGTTGCAAGCAGGCTGCAGCACAGCCCCGAATCTGTCCCCTAGAGGCATGCAAGTGCACACCAGTCGTGCATGCACTGGGTCCTACATGCCCACTGCAGCAGACAGGCCGTCCCTTGTGGTCTCTTCATCCACTGCACAGCCACTGCTGGACACGCAGCGAGCGGTGTAGGCCCCAGTGTAGGCCAACCCCGCATGGCACACCTGGAACTGAGCCGTCTGAAGGCAGTGCAGGGAGAGCGTGTGGGCTCTGTCCTGTGTTGGGATTGCCTCCATGGCCCCTTGGGTGTGGTCACAGTGAGGATTTATGGAGGGCTTTGTTTGTTTATTTTTGTGGGTTTTCCTGTATGGCTGCTATCCTGAAAGGCTAGTTTTCATTGGGGGAAAGACAGCCAGCTCTCGGCCGTCCTCCCCCATCCTCCACAGTCTTTGCCATGGTCAGTTCCCCATGGGAAGAGCAAACAGAGCCAGACTCCAGCTCCTGACTCCAGCTTCCCACCACTGCAGACCCTGGGAGGTGGCCGTGACGGCTCCACTGGTATCCCCATGGGAGACCTGGATTGAGTTCCTGGTTCCTGGCTTCAGCCCTGGCTAGGTCCTGGCCATTTTGGGGTTTGGGGAAGTCAACCAGCAGATGAGAGTGCACCCCAAAATAAACTTTTAGACAACAATGTTGAGGTACGCTAGCACCTGAAATTCGGATTTCTCTGGTTGTCTGGGTGTCCTGGTTTTGACCTGACAACTCATCCCCCAGCACAAGGGGCTACAGAATCTTTTGGGAAAACAGGGTGGATGCACATTGCCATGGACTCTTGAAAGCCCCTCCACGTCCAATGCCAGCCTCCCGAGAGCTGTCACGAGAGCTAATCTGGCCACTCCCCTCCCTTCTCCCAGCTCCCAGTGGGACACAGGACCCACCCAACAGCTCAGCGTGGTCTTCAGTACCTTCCAAACCACAGCCCCCTCCAGTCTCCCTCCCACACAGTTTCCTACCAATCATTCATTCACTGAGTGCCAAGGCGCTCTCCCCGCCACGCTGTTCCCTGCAAGGGACTGGCATTGCACCTGCGCTGTCCCCCTGACTGATCCTCTTCAACATCCACCTGTCCCTCCCCACACTGCTTGCCCCCAGGCTGTGGGAGGGGCCCCTCTGGGTGTCCCTTTGTCCCAGTGCTGAGCACGCAGGTCTGTCACTGTCATTCCTGTGTCCACCCTGTCTTCCCACCAGACTGTGACCTCATCTTGGACACAGGCCAGGCCTGACTCATCTGGGGTCCCAAGGCGGGCTCAGGGCCTGGAGCGGAGCTGGCACCGGGCGGGAGGGGAGGACGCGGTGATGAATGAGCCAGGGAGTGGAGCCTGGAGTTGTGGGCAGGCTCCGCTGTCAGCTTCTTGCCAGTGGCTGCCCTTAGGAGCCAGCGAGCAGCCGGCAGGCAGAGCAGCGCTGAGAAGGCTCCCTCCCCCACTACAGGGAGCCCAGGGCCTTGCAGCGGCCGGAGGCCCGGTGCTCTACCTCTGTGGCTGCCTCAGTGGGCCCCTGCTCCCTGCCCTCCTCAGCCCCCCTCTTGGATCTGGGCTGCAGCCAGGGAGCCCGCACCTCGCTCTACTCCGCTGCAGCGGACCTCACGCTCCAGCGCCTGCGGCTCCGCGGGGTGAAGCTGCCTGCGGCAGAGGTGAAGCCCCGGTGCATTAATGGAGCCCGTGTTTACCCAGGCTGAGCCCATAAAATGCCTGGAGCGGAACTGAGCCCGGCTTAGAGCTCCGAGGCATTGTCCGTTCCAGCGGCTGAGCTTCGGAATGGACCACCCGGGTGGGCATCTCATTCCCTGGACTCCTCGGAGAACTCCCGAGGGAAGCTTGGGAATGCCTGGGAGCCAAGGAGTGGACAGAGCGGGCAAGGACGGTTGTAGGGCTGGGGACCTGCAGGTCAACCTGTGAGAGGCCATTACCCCCCACCCTACCCCCGCAGGCTGCGTGATGGCCCCAGAGCAGGGGCGCTTGGACTTTTCCTGCGGGCACCAGCGCCAGGTGCACCAGGCACCTAATGCCCAGAGCGCATGCGCACCAGTGCCGGTTGGACACGATGTGGCCCTGCCGCCTCAGCCCAGAGCGCTTGTGTGTCCTGTTCCCACACCTTTGCTGAGCTCTGTCCTGCAGCCTGGCCCTTCTCAGAGCGCCTCTCCCGTGCCCTGCCCTGTCTGAGCCCAGGCAAACACCAGACTTGCAGGGAAGACAGCCGGGTGCCCAGGGAGTTAGACGGCAAGGCAGGAGTCTCTCCCTGCACCGCCCCCCACCGCATCTCAGCAGCTTCCGGGGCGGGGGCCGGGGCCGGCATTGGTGCGGGCTCCGGGTCCGACTTCAACCCTGTGCTCCATCTTGTGACTCCTCTCTGCCTCTCCGGACCTCAGAGGGTGAAGGGGCGGTGCGCAGCCACCGGGGAGCACACCGAGTCACACTTGCCTGCGACCCACGGATGCCTGCATTGGGGCCCCTTCTCTGGGGCAGCCTTGCGCCCCCCGTGTGGTATTGGAACCTTTTGTCCGAGTTCCCCTCCGCCTCCCTTTCCCTGCTGGGGGGTGCCGAGTGGCTGAGGCGCGGGGCTCAGAGGGGCTGAGCTGAGGGTGCAGTTACGGTGGGCTGGGCTCAGGGGTGATATCGCCACGTCCCCCGGTCACTTAGGGGTGGCGCTGCTGGAGGAGCCGCTCCTAGAGTGGACGCCCCTGCCCATGCGCAGACTCACTTGGCGCCCTATTGGTGACCGGCTCTGCACGTGTGTGCGTGGGTGAGAGAGAACCAGGGCCTGCCATACAGGGAGCTGGAAGCTAGACTGGAATATTCTTTCAGGCGGCAGATGTGCCAAATGGTAGGCAAAGGATTTGGACCTTATTAAGCCCGACATTCTCTTCTGTGCAGAATGTCACTGATGCTGCTGCCCGTATCATTTCAAGGTATCAATACGTCTCATTTTTTCTTCATGGGAATCGTATGAAATGGAATTTACCGGAAGTTCTATATCTGTAGGGCACAAGCCTATAGCAACACCACAAACAGCAAGTGTATTTGTGTCTGAAGTTGTACGTTTTATGTATCCAACTGTCAATAAGAAAAAACTAGTTTTAGCCACTTGTATGAGAGCCAAGAGTGAATTCTCTTGCCAATCTTTCTGTAGAATACATCGACATATTATTGTAATCTGAGAAAGCAAGTAGACAGCATGGAGTCTAAAATCGGAAGAAGAAAGTTATAGAGATATTTCTGGCATGTAAGAAAAAAATAATTTTTCTGAATTTGGTGATGTATGTGGCGCTTGCTGGCTTTTAAAAACATGTAATTGATTGTGATTTTTCTCATTCTAAATATTCACTTTTTTACTTGATTTTGTGACTTTTATTTTGGATTTTTCTTCTAAAAGAAACCCCCCAAAATTATGTTTCTGGACTCCCCCACACTGGGTTGGACCCTGCCCAGCCCCAGCAGAGGTTGAGTGGGTGCTGGAGGTCTCGGATTTGGTTCTCTTATCCTAGCCAGGACACCAGGCAAGGCCCCCGACCCCTGCCACCATGGAGCCCAACATCCCTCTCCAGTTTGTAATTATAGATGCTCCTTGAGTTACAATGGGGTTACATCCCAACAGACCCATCGGTAAATCAAAAACACATTTAACGAACCTAAGCTGTGGACCTTAGCAACACGGGAGCTTAGCAACGTGGTCCAGTGCAGGGGATCAGCCTGGGAGATGGTGTGGCTGACGGAGAGCAGCCCTCACTGCCCCAGCCCACATCTGTCACCTTTTCTTAGCCTGGAGAAAGACCAAGATGCACACTTGGAAGTGCGGTTTCCACTGAATGTGTATCACTCTCACACCACTGTCCAGTCAGATACAGGAGCAAAGACAGGGTGGGTGCCGCCAGCCTCCGCCCCCAGCTCACCCCGAGCAGGGATGTGTGGGAGTGTTCCAGTGCCCAGTGCCCAGTGCAGCCAAGGTGGAGGGAAGGCGGGCAGTGGGGGCTCCAAGCCCCCAAACCCCCCTTCCCCCGGAGCACAGCCCCTTCACTCACTGGGCTTCTGCCGCAGAGTTGCCTCGCGCGCTTCCTGCCTCCTGCAGGTTCTGGGAAGCTTGGGGCTGTGCCCCGGGCCCAGGTTCGGTGGGGAGAGCCTCCCAGCAGGCACCATGTGATCTAACCTCACCTCTTGCATCTTGTCTGCCCTGCTCGTCCTTTCTCCCTTTAAAAGCTGTGGCGCAGTGGGCTAAGCCTCCACCTGCAGTGCTGGCATCCCATAGGGGCACCGGTTTGTATCCTGGCTGCTCCTCTTCTGATCCAGCTCTCTGCTGTGGCCTGGGAAAGCTATAGCAGAAGTGGAAGATGGCCCAGGTGCTTGGTCCCCTGCACCCACGTGAGATACTGGGAAGACGTTCCTGGCTCCTGGCTTCAGATCAGCCCAGCTCCGGCCGCTGAGGCCTCTGGAGGAGTGAACCAGCAGATGGAAGACCTCTCTGTCTCTCCCTTTCTCTGTAACTCTACCCTTCAAATAAATACATAAATCTTTTTTTTTAAATGTGGTTTTGTCCTATATATGTGTCTGTAAAAGCTAAACTAGAAATACATTAATCTAGGGGCCAACGCTGTGGCACAGCGGGTTAACGCCCTGGCCTGAAGCGCCGGCATCCCATATGGGTGCCAGTTCTAGTCCTGGCTACTCCTCTTCTGATCCAGCTCTCTGCTGTGGCCTGGGAAAGCAGTAGAAGATGGCCCAAGTCCTTGGGCCCCTGCACCCGTGTGGGAGACCCAGAGGAAGCTCCTGACTCCTGGCTTCGGATCGGCGCAGCTTCAGCCGTTGCGGTCAATTGCGGAGTGAATCAGCGGATAGAAGACACCTCTCTCTGTCTCTACCTCTCTCTGTAACTCTGACTTTCAAATGAATAAAATAAATCTTTTAAAAAAAATACATTAATTGAAGGGTTTAATGAAAGTGTGGACAATGAAAGCTCCTCCCAGCACACGTACCCCCTCCCCAGCAGCCTGCTTTCCCCATGGGAGGAGAGCGCCCAGGGCAGGGTTCTACCACCCTGCCAGTTCACCTTGCTTACAGAAAGAGGAGTGGGGGAGGGGTGGCAGCCCTTTGCTCATGCGCAGGGGCAAGGGCCCAGGAATCAGGCCCACAGGTTCACGTGTGCCATGTGGCCTTGTGCAAGCCACTTCTCCTCAGCCAGGGAGGGGGATCCCTCCCTGGCCAGTGAGTGAAGAGTCGGTGGGATCCGGCCAGGGCCTGCCACATAGGGCCTGCGCAGGACCTGGCTGTGGGTGGCTGGGCTGGCCAGGAGGGCGGGGCCTCGGCGCACAACTCCCTGCCCAGGCCTGGGGCATCCTCTCAGCCCTGGGGCTCCTTTCCTCAGGGACATGGGCTGAAGATGTCCAGCACCCTTCTGCCTCTGCCACCACCCCACCGCGGGCCACCTGCTCCACGCTGCCAGGCTCCTACAGTGTTGTGCTCTGGGGCCTGCCTGCCACCATCAGCCTGCCCGCCTCACCCCGCTGGAGAGCCAGAAGCCCAGTGCATGTGGCCAGGAGCTCAGGGGAGTGGGATGCGGTCACAGTCTGTGGGCGTGCTCCCAAGGGATGCACAGGCCCCTCTGAAAGCTGCAGGTGCCCCGGGCTTCCGCGGATGACAGTAGATGATGGAAGGCCAGCGTTTAGAGGCTGTCTGCCATTCCTGAAACCATCTGCAGGCAACCCCTGACTTCCCTGGGCTCCACTTAGGGTTGTTTTCCACTTGCAATGGTGCAGAAGTGATACTCATTCAGCAGAAGGATTTTAATGCGATCTTTCCACAGGCTAATGGCGTGCAGGCCCGTGGTCCCTGGGGATGCCGGGCAGCCAGTCGCCATCACCAGGTGAGCAGCTGACAGGTGAGACAGATTCTGGGGGCTATGGCTCACCACATTTTCTTTCTTTCTTTTTTATTTATTTATTTGAAAGGCTGAGTTACAGCAAGGGAGACACAGAGACAGAGAGACCTTACATCCTCTGGTTCGCTTCCCAAATGGCCGCAGCAACCGGTGCTGAGCCAAGCCGAAGCCAGGAGCCAGGAGCTTCTTCCGGGTCTCCCACGTGGGAGCAGGGGCCCAAGCACTTGTGCCATCTTCTGCCGCTTTCCCAAGTGCATTAGCAGGGAACTGGATCATAAGAGGAACAGCCAGGACTCGAACCAGTGCCCATATGAGATGCCAACAATGCAGGCAACAGCTCAACCCACTGTGCCACAGCGCTGGCCCCAAGCTCACATTTTTCAACTCATCATGGGTCTGTCAGATTATAACCCTGTCATTAGTTCAAGGAACATCTGAATATCATTAATTTCTCTAAATACTATCCCTACTTGTGGGCATTTAGGGAATGAACCAGCAGGTGGAAGTTCTTCGCCTGCTCTGTCACTCTGCCTTTCAAATAAGTAAGATGTTAAAAAGAATAAAGAAGCCTGCTTCAAGTCCCCCGTCACTCGGGTGAGGCCACGGAAGGGGGAGCAGGACAGCGCTAGGCCTGCAACCCCAGCCCCCATCTGCCTGGGGCTCCAGCCCTTGGCTTCCCGGGGCCCTTGGAGCACTGTTTAGAGGAGCAGCCAGGTAGCAAGGGGGTGGGATTGGAGAAGGAACCGACCATCTGCCCCAGGCCAGCTTCCAGAGGACACAGCCAGGGCATTATATCCCAGGCTGCACCCACGCTGGGCTCGCAAACTTGAGGGCACTTCCCAAAGCTCGTGGAAAACTGGGAGTGCACCTGGGCTGGCCGGCCAGCCAACTGCCGAGTCCCCGTCTGACTGCCAGCAGAAGTGGGGGCCCGTGGAGAGCTCAGGGCCAGCCATGGCCTCCCCACACCCTCACGTCAGCCAAGCGCTTTCAGGCAGGGCGGCTCCCCTGGGCGCCCTCACGCATCTGCAACTCTGGCTGTGCTGACCCCCACATAGCTCCCATTTCTACCCCCCCCACCACCAAAAGCAGGTTCCCTCCTTTTACGTGCGGGGGTGGAGAGGGGACCTCAGTTTGGGGTACTGTTTCTTTCATTTAAGATTTATTTATTTATTTATTGAAACTCAGTTACAAAGACAGAGAGGAAGACACAGGGATGTTCCATCCCCTGGTTCACTCCTCAAATGGCTGCAGTGGTTGGGGCGGGGCTGGGCTGAAGCCAGGAGCCAGGAGTTTCTTCCAGGTCTCCCACATGGGTGCAGGGGCCCAAGCACTTGGGCCATCTTCACTACTTTCCCTGCTGCTATTAGCAGAGAGCTGGATCGGAAGTGGAACAACTGAGACACAAACCAGCACCCATATGGGATGCCGGTGTTGCGGTGTGGCTTTACCCGCTGCACCACAGCGCCGGCCCTTGGATACCATTTCTTAGGTGCGGAGCCTCCCTCTGTAGTTGGGATGGGGGGGGGGGTGCCCAGGGCACTTCCTTCTTCTCCCCCTCTCCACCCTCCCCCGGGCCACCTCATTCTTCAAGCCCCATCCCCCTCTGAGCCTGTTTCCTCTTAGTCAAGATAAGAACAGAAGACTAGTTTAGTTTACAAAATCAAACGAAACTTAAGTTATCCACAAAGGAATGAGCCCGTACCTATAGTGGGGGCTGTGAGAGCTGGCGGGACCCAGAAGCTGCAGCTCTGCCGATGCTGCCTCCGGAGGGTCTCCGCTTTGGTCCCGGCCCGGGGAACGTGGGGGCTCTGAGGGCTTCCAACCCTGTGTGCTTTGACAGCCTTGTGAAGCCAGCAGCCCCACCGTCGCTCTGCAGGGTTTGTAGACCTCTGAGCCCTGGCCCCCTGAGCTCTCTGGAGAACAAGCCACAGAGCCCCAAACCAAGGCCGGGTTGCCAGGCCTGCTCCTGCGTCTTCCGTCTGCCTGGCTGCCCCAGAGTGCTGCACTTGTGGAAGGGAGCTAGAGCCCCTCTCCCGCTGGCCCCCTCTGACCCCTCAGCGTGGGGCACCTGCTGAGCAGTCTGGTGGCCCGGCCCCACTCTGACTCCTGTGCCTGCCTGCAGCCTCGGGCCGTCACAGGGCCACGCCCCGCTCTTGTCTGCGGGGTTCGAGCCAGATGAAGGGACCAATGAGGGCAGTTACTCTGTCTGCTTTCACCTCCAGACAAGGTGGGGCTGTCACCCACCCACAAGACAGGCGCATCTCTCCAGGGCCGACCCTGGCACAGCTCCCTTCCTTCTGGTTCCGAGGGACTTTCACAGGAAACCTCTGGGCCCCTTTCTGGGGCCGAGCCTGCCTGATCTGTGATTTCCTTCCAGATGCTTCAGCCACAGTCTCACAGGTAACATCACTGCCGCCACTGCTCGGAATGACAGTGCCAGCCAGCGTCGCCGGAGCACTCACTCCCCGTGTGTTACATGCGACACATAAAGGAGCCACGTGCGCTAACTCAGTCCATCCTTCCATCCCCTCACGAGGGAGGCACCAAATGGTCCCATCTTGATGACGATGATCCTGAGCACAGGGAGAAGGAGCTGGCCCCAGAGTCACACAAGTTGGAGGTAGCAGAGCAAGGAGTCCAAGATGTCGAGTCTGATTCCAAAGCCCCAGAGTGGCCTTTCCTGGCCGAGGGTCCTCACGTGAGCCATGAGCAGGGGCTGAGGGATGCAGCAATGTGGCAATGAGAGGGTCTGGGCGTGCACACAGCGCCAGAGCAAGAGTGCTGCTCAAGCACTGGGCACCTGCTGCTTTCCCATCACAGGAAAGGAGGGGACACGGGGACCTCGCATCTGTGGGCCCAGAGGGCCCCCTGTGCAATGCTGTTCTGACCACGCAGGCGTGGGGTGAGGGCTGCTTCCCAGGTCTCTGTGGCAGCGGTGGGATGCAGTCCTTGGTCCCATCCCCAGTATCCTGAATTGGATTACCTGCAGTTAAACAGAATTTCTAGACCTGAAGGAGTCCTGCCCGGATACGGGGGTCATTCAGACACTGGATTAGGCACCTTGGGCAAGTCGTGGGGTTTCTCTGAACGTGCACGTTTGGACCTGTAATCTGTCGAGTCCAGGAGTGAACGTGTGTTTGACCTGTGTATGGGATGGGCTGGACTCGGCGGTGTGCAAGGAAAAGCAACTTTCCTGGAGCAGCAACTGTCCTGTTGGATCTTCCTCCTCCCCCAGGATCCAGGGGGCCCTCAGCGTGCCCACCCTGTGTTCACTGTTCAGTGACAGTCTCACTGTCAGATGGTGACAGGTGCACCCAGGGCTGCTGGACCTGAGGGTGGTGAGGCTCCCCTCAGAGTCTAAGTGCCAGCCTCTCTCTTGGGGAGCAGCTGGGCTTGCCATGACCACTCTGAGGAGAATCTCTGAGCTGCAATTCGTTGGCACAGGTGACGTCTTCACATCTCCCCAGCCCCAGCTGATGTCTGTAATTTTCCTTTTAACCCCATGCAGCCAGTTACTGCTGGGGCACCGGCCCTGGCAGATAGCAGGTGTCTTGGGCCAGTCCTTGCTAAGCGATCTGAGAGCGTTGTGGGTGTGGGGGTCCATGTGGCCGCAGCAGGAGGAAGCGGCTCTGGAACAGGGAAGGAACCAACTCTAGGCTTAGCTCTGCTTTGTTCGCCGTGGACAGGGAGGAGGTCATTGGACAAAGCTGAACCTCAGACTCTGTGCAAAACGGATCTGTGGCTCTTACTTCCCAGGACTGTGAGGGTTCCATGCAGGAAGGTGGCACAGTCCCAGCCCCGTGGCTGGCAGAGGTCAGGGCAGGTGGAACTGGCAGGGGGCTTGGCCCACAAATGTGGGCCACTCCACAGTGCCCACATGGACCCACAGAAAACTTGCCACACTTCAGCAGGCCAGGAGAGACCCTGCAGCCCCCTCCCCGCCCCTCCCGCTGCAAACCTTTCAGGTGCAGACTAGACACACATCCCTCTGTCCCCAGACTCCAGGGGTTGCCATGGTGAAAGACTAAGCCTCTCTTTCCAGTCCCTGCCTCATCTCACAGCTGGGCTGGCTGGGGAGGGGGGTCCAGCCCTCTTCCTGTCCTGCACGGTGTGAGGTGCTGGGCATCTGGAGCGCAGGAAAGGGCCCCAGCACTCACACCAAGAAGGCGTCCCGAAAGAGTTCCAGACGCTTCTCCTCCTGCAGCAAGGGGAGCTGGGGGCGCAAGGGAGGAAGTGAAAGAGCAGAAACCAGCAGCACACAAAGCATCAGGCAGAGCGGGGCCTCCACAGGAGACGGACGTAAAACCGGGCATTGGGAGGGATTCGTTTTTAATTAAAAAGCAATCGAGGCGCAGATATAAAGTATCGTGACACTAATGGGCCAGGAAATCTGGAACCTTAAATCACAGCAATTTCTCCCCAGAGGCCAGGCCTGGGACCCCGGGATTAGATGGGGGGCTTGGCGTGTGCCAAGGCAGGAAGTGACGCGGGGCCAGGCAGATTCCTCCCCACTGCAGCACTCAGGGAGCTGGGGGTGCGAGCTCAGGGACACTAGGGCCCGCGGGGCACTAACGTCTCTCAGATGGGGAAACTGAGGCTGAGAGAGAGGTGTGAGCTGCCTAGGTGGGTGCACACAGCGTGGGGGCAACGCTGGCACCGGAAGCTGAGCTGGAGGGCCTCTCCCACTGGGGCCTGGTGGCCACACCAGGACATGGAGGGCGTGCCCATGGCCCCTGCTGCCAGGGCCACCAAGCCCAGAGACTCAAGTTTCTGCGGGGCTGCTGGGTGTCGCTGGGCCCTCTGCAGAGGCCTCCAGGCCCGACAAGCTGTGAGTCCACAAGTCTGTCATCCTGCCGCCCCACCCTGCAAAGGGAGCGAGTGACGGCAGAAGGTGACCCGCAGGGTGGGGCGGGTGATGAATGGGGAGACAGGAAACATTTTGAGCTCCCAAGGAAAAACTAACAGCGCTCCCAGCCTCGGGGGGGTCCCTCTGTGCCCCCTAATTCTCTGGATTTCCCTCCTCACGGCTGGCCTGAGCCAAAAGTCAGACACTTCATTCATTCATCCCGCAAGGATTTATGGCTTCCCTGGAATGCTCTCTTTCTCCTATAAATCTCCGGCGGCCTGAGAGCATCTAGCCCGAGTGGGTGGCTCCCCTGCTGCAGCCGAGCGAAGGAGGGGCTGCCATTCAGCCACTGACCTCTCTGGTCACATCAGCAGGGCCTCCGAGTCCACACCCAGGGAGGCGGCTCCCCGGGCTGCCCCCTGCTGACCAGATTCCTGGCCGGTGCTGAGCCGTGTGGGAGTAGAACTTTGAGTAGAGCCAGATGTGAGCCGGCACGTGGCAGTTCTGGAACCCAGAACACGCAGCCCAGCTAGACTGGAGAAGCAGACTCAAGGTCAGGGTTCCCCGCCTCCAAGGGTGTCCTGGGACCAAGAGACTCACGTGTGTAGGGGGGAATTGTAGACCAGGATGCCCCATGACTGAGAAGAAGCGAGCCCAGCTCCCCCCAGCTCCCGCGATGCAGGTTCACATCGCCTGGCAGGTGCTGCCTCGGTGAGAAGAGTTTGCCTGCTAGAGAGTTCTGCGTCTTTGTGGTGCCTCTTGCCAGGTCCACCTGCCCTGACCTCTGCCAGCCACAGGGCTGGTGCTGTGCCACCTTCCCGCGTCGAAACCTCACAGCCCGTTCTGCACGCAGTCTGAGGCCCAGTGACCTCCACCAAGTCTTCAGCGAATAAAACGGAGCCGAGCCTCCAGCCGCCGCCTTCCTAGTTCCAAAGCCACTTCTTGATGCAGCAGCACGGACGTCCAAGCCCCCGATGCTCTCTCGCGCTTGCCTAGCCCAGCGCCCTTGCACCACGCGGGGAAGAGGGACACCTCTGCCTGCCTCCCTCGGCATCTCACAGCACAGCCAGAGTGCATGGATAATTCCAGGCCTCGCTCACCGCTTCCCCACCCCGAGAAGCCTGCCTGAGCATCCCCCCCCCCCCAGGGTGAGCCAGCTCGGCCTGGGCTCTCTGCTTCCCACCCTCCCTATACCACTCTCCCGCTGGCCCCTGGCCTCTCTGCTCACCTGGTGCTCAGAAAGGAATGCAAACAGGAGGCCAAGGTAGACCCCATAAGATGTGAAGGTGACTTGTGTGGTCCCCTGTGGTTACTGAAAAGGAAACTGAGGCTTGGAGAAAGCACAGCCGAGGGACTGGGTGCTGAGCTCCAGGTCCCTGAGCTGGGGTGGGGGTGGCAGCCTGAGCTCAGGCACCCGGCCGGGGGCCCTGCCCAGGCGACCCTGCAACAGCTGGCCCTCAGCTTCCGCCATCAATGTACAGCCCCCCGGGTCAGGGAGGCGGGGTCCCCCACAGCCTCCTCCGTCTTCCTCCGATGGCTTTCAGAAGCTGGCCTCGACCCCGGAATTCCTGAGCGCCCGATGCAGGAGAGGCTACGGGGGTCCCTGACGCTAAGCCCCACTCTTTGCACTGTGCTAGAGGGAAAGTGAGGGAAGGGATGGCCAAGGGCTGAGCCGGGTCCTTCAGCCGGTGTGGGCCAGCCCACAGGGGACGTGGACAGTCACAGCTGCCGAGCTGCACTCCGGTTACGGAGACTCCGCCGATGCCACCCCCATGCCACGCCCTGGAGCGTGGGGATGACCAGATCCTTCTGGTCCTTTCCTGACAAGTACATGCAGTGACGACGAGAGGAGGTGCAGCTGCTCTCCCGGAAGCAGGGACACAGCAAGTGCAAAGGCCCAGGGTAAACACCCAAGCAGTGGCGTGTGCAGTGTAGGGTGCACACCCAGCCGGAAGGAAGAGAAGCAGAGGCCGGGTGGGTCAGGGCTCTGTGGGCTCCCCCCTGCACCCAGGGAACAGTTTGAGAGCACCCTCCCTCCACACGGCTGGCTGGAGCGTGGCCCAGCCTGTGCCCAAACCCACACCATGAAGAATCATGTGGTCCTTTGCCAAGGTCACCAGCCTGGATGGGCCCTGCCAGCACCCTCCCGAGCAGTGCGGGAACCATGTCCTTGGGCAGACCTGCCAGGGCGCACCTTCTCTAACCGGAAGTGGCTTCCTGGAGTCTTTATGTAAGCAGGGTGGTTTTCTCCCGACCTGCACATCACACGGAGACAGACCTGGATCGCAGTCCTGGCCTTTCTCTGCGGAGCTCCGGCCCTGGCTATCCTGCCACTACCCAGAGCTCCAGTGTGGCAGGGCCCAGGGGGCCAAGGTGTGGGGGGTCAGGCTTGCCCCACCGCTGGCTGAGGGAGGGGCCGGAGCATAGAGTCCACATAAATTAATTTAATTGGGCCCTATTATCACTTTGCTCCAAGCCTGCAAGTCTAATCTAGCGTTGAAGTAATTCATTGGGTGTGAAGTGTCCTGGAGCCAAGACTTGCCTCTGCTCACGGAACAAACCTCTCCACGCTTGGCCCAGGCCCCGGGCCACTGCAGCCTGGCTGGGCAGAGGGGCCATGCGGGAGCAGAGTGGGCGGGGGAACACCTTAAAATAGCGTCGTGCCTTGGCTGCCTCCCCTGACTTTCCCAGAATGAGGCCCTAACCCATGCCCCAGCCCCCAGTGCACGCGCTCGGCCGCACAGCCACATGTCGGGGTGACACTGGGGCCTCCCGGAGCCCAAAGGTGGCTGAAGAGCTCCAGGAGGCCTGGTGGGATCCTGAAGTACCACGCCTCTCTGTGCCTCAGTTTCCCTTGTTCCAAAATGTCCTGGTTTCTCCCTTTAGTAGCTACAGGACCTTGGGCAAGTGATTAAGTTTCTCTAAGACTCAGCTTCCTCTCCTGTGAAAGTGGATTGGACTTGCAAGCTCAGAGCAAAGTGACAATGACTATCGATGAGAATCTTAAAAAAAAAAAAAAAAAGATTATTTACTTGCAAGGCAGAGTTATACACAGAGAGAGGGGGAGACAGAGAGAGAGGTCTTCCATCTGCTGGTTCACTCCCCAAATGGCCATAAAAGTCGGAGCTCGACAATCCAAAGCCAAAAGCCAGGAGCTTCCTCCCGTCTCCCACATGGGTAGAGGGGCCCACACACTTGGGCCATCTTCCACTGCTTTCCCAGGTGCATTAGCATGGAGCTGAATCAGAAGTGGAGCAGCTGGGACATAAACAGGCACCCATATGGGATGTTGGCACTGTAGGCAGAAGCCTAACCTACTAAGCCATAGCACTGGCCCATTGAGAATCTAATAATGACTTTCCAGTGTTCTTGGAAAGATGAAATTAGTTAACATGTGTAAAATGATTAGAACTGTGCCTAGCGTACAGCAAGCACTCCTTAAGTGCTCACTCATTATTATCATGGGACTCAGATGGGATGGGGGCAGGGAGCCTTCTTGAACTGGAATTGCTCAGGCCAAGGTACACACGGCAAGAGAGAGCTCGACGGAGTGGTTCCCACGGAGGTTTGACCCAGAATCGGGGCACTTGAGAGCTGAGAGAATGCCAGTTGCCCAGCATAGAGTTGTTATGATTAGATTTACATAATTTATGGTGCAATTACTCAAATGCCGATGCCAAGCCCATTAAGCAATCAGGCACCATGAATCCAGCGGTTGAGCCCCAAACTGAAGGAGTGACATAGTCTTGGGGGCCCAGTGGCCCCTGGCCAGAGGGCAGGAGCAGGACGCTCATGCGTGAATGTAAGGTGTACACAGCACACCTACAGCAGGGGGGAGGGGGAGCCAGGCCCCTTGTTAGGAAAAAGAAAAGGGCCACTGGCCTTCAGAGGCGGGGAGGCTACCGATCCCTGGTCTACCCCGCCCTCCCCTGCACTATCAGGTACCCTCCTGCACCCCAGGCCCTGTGCCCAGGCTAACCCCTGCCGGGGAGCCGACAGGCAGTGCCCATGAGCACCACTGCTAGTATTAGCAGCCATCTGACACACGGGGACAGCGAGAGTTGGCAGGGCCCTGGCAAGCACAAAGGGACATCCAGAAGCTCCAGCTTCCTGTTTCAGGGACTATGGGATGCAAGTCTTGTCTTCTGGGGAAGTGGCTGGAAGTTAGGTGACCGGAGCAAGCCCCTTCAGCTCCCTGCACCCCAGCCCTCCCCGTAGGAGCAATGGGAGTGACCGCCTCTCTCCCACTGGGCCACTGTGCAAACCGGACGCGGCCTGGCGCGTGCTAGGTGTACCCAGGAAGAGGCAGCACCTGCACGCAGCCCCAGGGACACTCACGGGGCTCCTCTCTGGATCCCAGCCTCCTCACCCAACTGGGAACCTTGCTCATCCTGCAGCTGACAGTTACAGTGCCCAATGGCTGGGAGGCAGCGGATGGCTCCAGCCCCCTCCCGCTTATTCTCTTCTCACAACACCCAGGCTTTCCTAGCTGGAAGGCTCCGTCAAGCTCTACCTGGGGCTTCATGGTAGAAGCAGATGGAACCTGTCCCACCTCCCACATGCCTGCGAGTGTAGACCTTAGATGACCTGACGGGCCCCTCCACCCTCCTAAGGGCCGCTCGGACTCTGGAAAAGTGATGGTGGTTCCCACAGTCAGGGGATCCCCCATCTCTCCCAACCCTCCCTCTGGAATGTTCTCTGCTCTCTGGGTTTCCACTGCCCACCACTGAGAAGCTGAGTATTACCATGCAAGTCACTGGGACTCTCCAAGCCTCAATGTCCTCATCTTTAAAATGGGCTAACAAGGGGCTGGCATTGTGGCATAGCAAGTAAAGCCACCCCCTACAACACCAGCATCCCATATGGGTGCCGGTTCAAGTCCCAGCTGCTCCTCTTTTGATCCAGCTCCCTGCTAATGGCCTGGGAAAGCAGTAGAAGATGGCCCAAGTGTGTAGGTTCCTGCCACCCATGTGGGAACCAGAAGAAGCTCCTGGCTCCCTGCTTTGACCTGACCCAGCCCTGGCCGTTGTGGCCATCTGGGGAGTGAACCAGCTGATGGAAGACTCTCTCTCTCTCTCTCTCTCTCTCTCTGTCACTTCCTTCCTCTCTGTAATTCTGTCAAATAAATAAATAAATTTTGGTAAATAAATAAATAAAATGGGCTAATAAATTGCCGCTCCTCCTAGATTCTGAGAACTGCCTGCCATGTACACAGAGCACACGGGAAAGCTCTCGGCAAACAGTCCAGATGGCCGGGGGCCGGGTGTCTGTTTTGTTTTGTTGTTTAGCCTGTCTAAGCCATGATCCTGGGAATGGCAGGGCCTGGCTCTGGCTTACCTGCCTTTCCCCTAGCACATCTTTACATCACCTCTTGGCTCTCAGCCAGTACTCACGCCGCGTCTCAGAAGGGTCCGGGGCCAGATACGCCACCAAGGGCCACGTGAGGACGGCTCCAAGGTTGTGAAACACCCACTGGAGGCTGGGAGCTGACCAGCCTGAGCCGGCCCCTGCCTGCCCCTACAATCCCACGGTGCTCAGCTGTCCCCGCGGCTCCCCCAGAGATAAAGCAGGTGCCAAGGGACAGAGGATGCTTGGGAGCGAGGAGGCCCAGTGAGGCTGGCAGACGAGAGCCACAGCACAGGCACGGCTTGGAACCCCAAGTTCCTGGGTTGGAGACTTTCCACCCCGCGCGCTTCAAGGGCGTGACCAGGCCGTCTGTCCGTGGGCCCTGGGCGTGCAGCTCTGCTGCCGACGTGGGCGTGGCTCCGCTACTCTAGGGCAGGGGTGGGCTCCTCCTTGTGGGCAGCAAGGGGACTCAGCATCTATGCCCTGGCACCCCTGGGATTTCCCAGGATCTGAACTCCGCCCCAAACCCACGCCTGCTCCTTGTGAGTTGCCAGGTGTGCGGTACTCCGCTAGAAGCGAGCTTAGGCAGCACGCGTGGGGATGCCAGGCGCCTCGCAGCGGCTGCGCGGGGCCTTGCAGCCCCTCCTCAGGGGCCAATGCTGAGAGTACAGCCCAGATGGCCCCTGACTTTGGCCTTGGGGGGCTTGTTCTGCAGAGAACTCTGGCTGGCCCAGGCGCCCGCCCTGTCCTAGGAGCAGCCTCAATCAGCATCCCGCACTGCGTCATCTCAGAGGGAGGTGCCCGCCGGCTCCCATCTGCAGGCAGCAACCTGGTGTTTCCTCGCCTCACCTCGGTTCTCCCTCCTTAGCCTTCGAGCTCCACGGGGAGGGGACCATGTTCATTTCTGTCCATCTCTATATGTCTACACCTGGCATACAGTAGGTGCTCAACAAACAGGCACAGAGAGAAGACAGGCAGGAAATGCAGAAGGGTAGGAGGATCCGAAGGGAGGGAGGCAGAAAGCCCAGAAGGTGGCATAAGAACGAGGCCGGGTCAGGTAAGACAGCTGCAGGGCGGCGGAGTTCAGACGGAGAGCTGGGAGAGGGGAAGATGGGCGCAGTGGGTGCCACCCGGAGCAGGAAGGTGCGAGCTCCGAGGTGGAGAGGCGAGGAGCTGGTAAAGCCCAGGGGCACAGGCTGAGGCCAGGAGCTGGGGACAGCTGGACAGTGGCCCATGGAGCATGGTTTTAGCCTTAAGGCCCTGGGGAGCCTGGAAACATTTTCGGCAAGGACACGGCAGGGCCGCATCTGGAAAGACAGCCAGCGCCACGCCGAGGAGCAGTGAGAGCATGCCCAGCCGGAGCAGTGACGGCGGGAGGGAGGAACCGGACGCAGCAGAAGCCCACGTGGAAGAAGAAGGCTTGGGTTTTCCTGCTTGGCTGGTGGGGTGTCAGAGCGAAGGGAGGGAGGAGTCTGGGAAGGCACCTCTATGTAAATGACCAAGCTCGGGGAAGGGGGATGGTGGGGTCGTTGATGACCTGGGGAGGCAGGGATGCATGTGGTCGGGGCGGGGCAGAGTGCAGATCAAGTGTTAAAGCTTGCGGGGCCTGTGGGACATCCAAGAGGTGAACCCAGGCTTCTGTGGAATGTAAGAACTGTCCAACCTGGGGACGGAGACGTGGGGCAGCTTGGAGGGGGACTGTGAGTCTCTGAAGGAAGACCCCTGAGGGGTCTGCTCTGCAACCCCACGTGGCCTAGGCCCAAGACAGACAGTGCCGGGTAACTGCTGCATGGATGAGAGGGTGGGTGGGTGGCAGATGGATGGATGGATGATAGGTAGATGGATGGTAGATGGAGGGATGGTGGATGGATGGATGGTGGAAGGATGGATGGTAGGTAGAGGGATGGTGGATAGATGAATAGATGGTAGATGGATGGATGTAGAGGGGTGGATGGATAATAGATGGGTGGGAAGATGGACAGACTGACAAACAGATGTGTTTTCTCCCCCCCTAAAACCTTGGGCTCCCCGGGAGTGAGGACTGGGCACTCTGTTGATGCCCCCAGTGTAGCCCAGTTCAAAAGTAGCCAGTGCACAGGATGGTCCTGCAGCTACTGCCCTCGCTGTGAGATGATGGTGAGTGGGTGCGGAGGAAGCAGGGGGAGCGGAGGGCGGCCTTGGCCCCTTCCCTGCAGATAGGGAGCTGAGGCTGAAAAGGCGTGGCATCCCCCCCGCCCCCGCCAGTCCCAGGAGCCCCTCCATCTGCATGGACACCTTCTGGAATACTGAGCAGCAGGCAACTCCGTGGACCACAGAAGGGAACCGAGACTCGGAGGAAATCACCCACACCTTCAGGAAGTAACGGGATGTTCAGATTCCCAGCTTGACAGCCCCGCCCCCACCCCTCTGGGGGCTCTGGCAGCAGGGACAGGGACTGGGAGGCAGCCTAGCCCCACCATAGGTTCATATTTTTTTCTTCCTTCCTTCCTTCCTTCCTTCCTTCCTTCCTTCCTTCCTTCCTTCCTTCCTTCCTTCCTTCCTTCCTTCTTTCCTTCTTCCTTCCTTCCTTCCTTCCTTCCTTCCTTCCTTCCTTCCTTCCTTTCTTCCTTCCTTCCTTCCTTCCTTCCTTCCTTCCTTTCTTTCTAATTTTAAGCTTTGGGCCGCACATCATGGGGAAAGTACTTGGGCCCCTGCCACCCACGTAAGAGATCTGGATGGAGCTCCTGGGTCCTGGCCTTGGCCTGACCCAGCCCTGGCTGGTGCATGCATTTGGGAAGTAAACCAGCAGATAGAAGATCTCTCTGTGTGTTTCTCTCTTTCTCTCTGTCCCTCTACCTTTAAATAAATAAAGTATTTTTAAAAGTGACAGAGCAGAGAGAGAGAGAGACAGAGACAGAGGGAGAGAGATTTCCCATCAGCAGGTTCAGTCCTCAAATGCTCACAGCGGCCAAAGCAAGGAGCCTGAAACTCAATCCAGGTCCCCAGCGTGGGTGGCAGGAGGAATCCAAGGGCAGGAAGCCGGGTCAGAAGCAGAGCTGGGCCTCGAACCAAGGCACTCAGAGATGGGGCGGGGGTGTCCCAAGGGGTATCTTAACTGCTGTGCCAAACACCGGCCCCCTTCTCCCCTGTTTCTGAAGGCGGCTGGAGGGTCCCCTTACCTAGCGCAGATTGGACATCTGAAGGCACAGTGGAACAGCATCACCCAGCACCACCCAGCAGAACAGAGGCCTGAGCCTCTGCAGACTCCGGGACACGGCCACTGCCCCCTCCCTCTCTGATAGCAGCCGTCCCTCCTGGCCTGCTGGGCGAGCTGTGCTCAGAGAACCTCTCCAGGGGAACCCCCCCCCCCCAGCTAACTAGTCACTGAGAGCACGCAAGTGCGTGACACCCAGTCACCAGGGCTGGGGGTGCACAGCGCAGCTTCCTGGAGAGGAGCCGTCCATGGGACAGGCGGGGCTCCCAGAGGCATGCGAGCCACAGGGGAGTCACAGGAGCCCACAAGGGGACACCCCACTGCTACTTACAACCCCCAGCCTGTTCTTCCCCCACCCCCGCCACTTGGCTGGCCTGCCTCAAAGGGAGGGGCAGAGAGAGACAGTGACACCCAGCAAGTTGCAACAGGCAGGTGTGGCTGTCCCCATCTCAGGAGGGGTGCGTCCTCTCTGGCCTCCGCGGCCACCACCGCCCAGTGTGGTGTCCCTTAGAGCTGGCGCTGAGTGCCGAGAAGGGCAGGCCACCCACTGTGCCCCAGCCCCAACAGCCAGTTTGCTCTCTTGTTCATTAAACCAGTACTCACTGAGTCCCAGTTAGGAAAACACAATGCACGGACAGTGGGGACCGCTTGGGCAATGTGAGGCATTCAAGTTCCAAGACATTCAGGTCCTGCTGCCCCCGCTTAGTGGTTTGGCAATTTGGGGTCCCAGGTGGCCAGTGGGTCCCAGAGTGGCTGGGAAGGCTGGCAGAGGTGGTGTGTATACCCCGCAGGGCCCAGCACACGTGTGTCCCCTCTGCGTGGGAGCAGTAGGCAAGCCCCTCCACGCACCTGCCCAGGGCAGGCAGCGGATGCTTCAGGAATGAGACAGGACCTGCGGAGGAGCCAGACGGCCCGAGAGAGAGGCCGCGGGGCGCGCTGAGACTCGCCTCACTTCCCCACTCAGGGTAGGGAGAGGGATGATGTCTTAACCCTCCTGTCCCCTGAGGCGGGTTGGTGGCACCGGCCCAGGGACTGATCTGTTTTCCCACCAGGAAACCAGCAGGAAGCTCTCCCAGCTGGGAGGCAGTGACCAAAGTCCTTGCCATCCAGAACCAGGCGATGGTTGATGACGGGGCAGGGGCGCAAGGGGGGCTGGACCCTCAGCTGAGTCAGGGAGGAGCTCTCCCTGAGACCCTGTGGGAGCCCCTGACTGGAGGCCTCCCAGCGAGAAGATGACCTCACCCAGCGGCGTGACGCGGTGGGCCGGCAACGCCACGGAGCCGACGCTGCCTCCTCCCCAGCGTGCCCTGCCCAAGCACACCCCACGCAGGCCGATGCAGCCAGGGGCTGCCAGGCTCCAGGCGCTCCCTGGCGCTATCTGGAGCAAACCCAGACTGGGCAGACATGCTGGGGGGGAGGGAGTCACTGCTCTGGCCGGCCACAGGGGCTGCATCAAGTCACTGTCCCCAGGGTGTCCAGAGAGGACCTGGGAGCCAGGCTTGTGCTCTTCATGGCCACCCAGACTGGTCTCAGGAGCCCTGGCTCAGACACAGACGCGAACCCTCCCCGGGCCCATTTCTCCTTCAATAAGGAAGGGCCTGGGCTTACACACCGGGGGCCCCGCCTGGCTTCCAACCTGGATGCGTGCACAGAAGCCCCTTACCTCTGCCTGGAGAGCGGCAGGGGGCTGGCCAAGGCACACAGCAGGCTGAGGGTCCTCCCATCCCTCTCACTGGGAGCACTCTGTGCCCTTCCAGGGCGGGCTGTGTGGGAAAGCTCCCAGCTCAGCACCTGGTCCTATAGCCTGGAGGCAGGGCCGTGTTCCCGATCTGCCCGAGCCTTCCTCTCATGCAGTCATTCGCAGAGCAAGGCTGTGCCAGGGGAATCAGGTGCCAGGGTCCCCAGTCCAGCAAAGGTGCTACAGCAAGAGGAGATGGGGGCCCCGGCCCGGGCATCAGGTGCAGTCACAGACAGGGGCCCCGAGTCCTGGAGAATGAGTTCAACACAAGGCTTGGCAGGGAGCATCAGTTTAAGCTAGGGGGCTGGGGTGAGCAGGAGCCCAAATGGCTCAGGCCGGGGAGAGGAGCCAGGGTCCTGGCTGTGCTGCTGGGGGCAGGGAGGGAGGCAGTAGCATCTTTTTTTTTTTTTTTAAGGTTTATTTAATTATTTGAAAGGCAGATTTACAGAGAGGCATAGGCAGAGAGAGAGAGAGAGAGATATGTCTTCATCCACTGGTTCACTCCCCAGATGGTTGCAACGGCCGGAGTTGTGCCAATCTGAAGCCAGTAGCCAGGAGCTTCTTCCAGGCCTCCCACGAAGGTGCAGGGGCCCACACTTGGGCCATCTTCTACTGCTTTCCCAGGCCATAGCAGATAACTGGATTGGAAGCAGAGCAGCCGGAACAAGAACCAGCGCCCGTTTGGGATGCTGGCACAGCAGGTGGTGGCTTTACCCACTTTACGCCACAGCAATGGCTCTGGCAGTAGCATCTGTGTGTGAGAAAAGGCCCCGGGTTTGGAGGGGGATGGACAGGGATGGACAGGTACAGAGAGCCACAGAGCAGGGACCTATAGGGGCTGGCAAGGTGTGCAGACCTGGCGGGTGATGAGGACTGGGTGGAGATGGCTTTACAGCAAGGGGTGGGGGACCTCCCACATCTCCGCTCCCGATCCACAACCCACGCAGCCACGTGGGTCCTCAGTCTCCCTATCTGTGAAACAGGAACCTGGGCCGGATGAGCCCCAGAGGCCCTCCCTGCTCACACGCACTTCCTGTGGCTCTGTAAAGCAAGGGGCTTTCCCTGCCTCTGGGGGAGGTGAAGAGTGTCCACCCCCACCCCGTGCTGGCCCTTCTCTGAGCCTCAGAACTGGAGACAGGGTCCAGCACTGGAGCTGAGCAGGACAAGGGCCCCTCCTGCCCAGGTGAGCACAGGTAGCCCGGCCCAGGAGACTGGATGCACAGGGCTGCAGCGCCACCTACTGTCCACCGAGGCAGAGACCAGCATTCCCTGGAGTCTGGCTCTGACCTAATCCCAGCGGGCAGAATCAGAGCAAGAGCCCCAGCACCCCCTGCCCCAGGAACACGCAATGACTCCTTCTCTGAGGGATTCTGACCACACGGCTCTTGCTCAGATGAGCTTCCTCATCGCCCCCAGACTCCACGTCCCTACGTTCCCACCAGGCACAGGCCCTGCCGCAAAGCAGAGGCTGCCTCCTGCTGCCCCCTGAGTCCCCACAGTCCCTGCCCCGCCCTGGACCTCTGCAGACGCCGGGAATGGTTCAGGGCTCGTCTCTCCCTCTCCCCGGCTCCGAGCTCCTCAGGGAAGAGGCTGACTGCGAGCCCTGCTCCCTGGAAGCGGGCTGCTGTTGAGCGGCGTGGCCCTACTGTGTGCTGCTGGAGGACGCGTCGCAGAGAGAAGGGCACAATGCCGCCACGGCCACTGCTCCTGCAGCTAGGATTCGCCCAACTCCTCCCCCACCCGCAGGCTCTGTTCACACACCGCTCGCTACCCGTCCCTGATACCTGCTGCTCCCCAGGAAACCCAGACCGATCGCACCAGGCGCCATGCCCCGCTGGCCCCAGGTCTGGCCTCTCAAGGCCTCAGCGTCCCTGCCAGGGTGATCTGGCCACGAGCACTGGGACCCCACAGTGCTCAGAGCTTTCTGGGAGCCGGGGGCCAACACAGGGAACGTGATGAGCGGTGGGGACTGCAGTGGCCTCCGTGCCCACCTCCTTGCTGTACAGGGCTCCCAGAGGGGCCCTGGACTTGCCTGAAGTCCCAGCAGGGGCCTGCGTCTCCCTAACCCCCACCCCCACCTTAAAGTGGCCGCTCCGTGACTTCTGCCCGAAAGCCCAGGAGAAGAAGGTTCAGGAGCCAGCCCGGGGGCCCTGCTCCGTGTCCAGACTGGGAGAAAAGCTCATTAGCCCGGCACTCAGTACGCGCCAGGCACACAGACACTCCAGGGAGGACAATGAGGCCCAGGGAACAAGCGGCCTTTCTGGGTCACAGGTTTTCTCGCGGGGTCGCCACCACCATGCACAGAAGTCAATTCTGCAAGGCAGGACGAGACAGCACGTAACCAAAACACACCTTGCTGTTCGGAGACCCTGAGCAGCATGGAAGGCTTCCTGGATGTGGTGAGAGGGGCACTGCCGGAAGCCATAGGGCAAGCACAGAGGGGAGGAGCCGCGGCGGCATGGGGGAGGCGCCTCCCTGCCCCTCGCTGTCCACTTACACATGGCGTTCTCCTGGTCCCACGCAGTCCCTCACCTACTCCTACCCTGCCACGCAGAAATCCCGTTGGGCTCATCCCCTTCTCTCCATACCCACGGCCACTACCTCCACCAGGCGCCATGACCTCTGCCACCACCTCCTCGCCCTCACCAACGGCCTGCCTTAACAGCCAGCCATCTGGTCACCCAGGCCCAGCCTGGGTTCTCAAGGCCCTTGTCCCTCCCCCCAGCCCCATCGCGTGACACTTCATCCTGAGCTCAGCATTTGGTGACACAGGAAACTTGACCTGTCGGCCGCCTTGTTCTTCTATCTTGCAGAAAGCTGGGCTAGCCGGCCTCCGGCAGCCCTACCTGGGCTCCTCCTGCGGCGCCCGCCGCGGGGGTAGGGGGAGATCGGCGCCCGACTCCCCACCTCCCCGCCTCCGCCGCCGCCCCCTGGAGCGCCGGGCGGCGGCTCCTGGGCCCAGGCAAGCCCAGCCCAGCCCAGCCCGGGAGCAGGGAAGGTCTGGGGGCTGCTGGAGCTGCCGGGAGGGGAGGCGGGGCCCGCGGCTGCTTGGCGGGCGGGCAGCGTCCCCTGCGGGGGCTCGGCACGTGCGGAAAGCCGCCCGCAACCCCCAGCCTCGGCCCGATTAGGAGGCGCCCTCCGCCTGGAAGTGAAGAGCCCCCAGCTGTTTCAGTCCACCCGGGCGGGGCGGATGGAGGCGGGAAGGGGCCTGGGAGGGAGGCAGGTGCGCTCGGGGCCGGAGCCCCCTCTACAGGAAGGCGGTCCCAAGGCCCGAGCTAGCGAGGTGCTGACTCCCGCGCCCCCTCTGCCCGCCGCCACACCTGGCGTCCCAGTAGGCGGAGGGAGCTCGCTCTTCGAATCACAGCGACAGTTAGCATGTGGATTCTAGCACCCCATCTCCTGGAAACCAGGTGGGTCTTCGGTGAAACCCAATAATTGGCTTTCGATTTCAGAAGTCTTTTATTTGAGAGAATCTTGTATCCCTGGGTTCACTCCCCAAATACCCACAACAGCTGGAGCTGGGTCAGGCTCAAGCCAAGAGTCCGGGTCTCTGACAGGTGGCAAGAACCCAAATACTTGAGCCATCGCCTGCTGTCTCCCAGGGTGTGCATTACCAGGAAGCTGGATTCCCAGTCGGGCAGAGATTCCACCAGACTCTCCAGTAGGGCATGCTGGCGGTGCAGGCAGCAGAGACCTGCCACACCGCAGTGCTAACCCCAGTAATCCACTTTTTAAAATAAGCAGGCAGGGCCAGCACTGCAGCTCACTAGGCTAAATCCTCCACCTGCGGCGCGGGCACACCGGGTTCTAGTCCCGGTCGGGGCACCGGATTCTGTCTCGGTTGCTCCTCTTCCAGTCCAGCTCTCTGCTATGGCCCGGGAGTGCAGTGGAGGATGGCCCAAGTCCTTGGGCCTGCACCCACGTGGGAGACCAAGAGAAGCACCTGGCTCCTGGTTGGATCAGCGCGGTGCGCCGGCGCTGCAGCGGCCATTGGAGGGTGAACCAGAAAAAAGGAAGACCTTTCTCTCTGTCTCTCTCTCTCACTGTCCACTCTGCCTGTCAAAAAAAAAAATAAATAAATAATAATATGGCCCAAGTCCTTGGGCCCTGCACCCGCATGGAGGACCAGGAGAAGCACCTGGCTCCTGGCTTTGGATCAGCGCAGTGCACCAGCGCTGCAGCGGCCATTGGAGGGTGAACCAACGGCAAAGGAAGACCTTTCTCTCTGTCTCTCTCTCTCTCTCTCTCACTGTCCACTCTGCCTGTTAAAAAAATAATAATAATAATAATAAGCAGGCAGGAGAGGCGCTTGGCCTAGTGGGTCAGACTGCATTTGGGACACATACTCCCCGTATGGAGTCCCTAGTTTGAGTGGCATCACTTCTGATTCTAGCTTCCTGCTAACATGCAGTCTTGGGAGGCAACAGGTGATGGCTCAAGCAGTTGGACCCCTGCACATCCTCCACGGAGACCTGGCTTTGGCCTGGCCCAACCCCGCCACAGCCAGGCATTTGTTGGGGTGGGGGGAGCCAGCAGCCGGGGAGATACCCCTGTGCACAGTCCCTATCATGTGTGTGGGGTATCTGATCTGTGATTTAGTGCCCCGGCTCCATATGAGCAGACAGCAAAGAATAAGTTAACATTTGAGGAAAGCCTCTGTTAAGAAAGACGTAGGGGAGCAGGTGTTTAGCCTAGCGACGTAACATGCCGTGATCCAGCAGCGATGGCGTGACTACCAAGGGGACCTGCTCCTGAGGCTTCCGCCCTGGCTCTGTCCCAGCGGGTCTAGGCCTGGATGGGCACGCTGTCTCACTCTTTCTCTGTCTCTCGAATAACTTTTTTTTTTTTTTAAAGAAGTCAAGGGGCCAGCGCTGTGGCGTAGAGGGTAAAGCCACTGCCTGCAGTGCTGGCATCCCATATGCGTGCCAGTTCCAGTCCCGGCTGCTTGACTTCTGATCCAGCTCTCTGCTATGGCCTGGGAAAGCAGTAGAAGGTGGCCCAAGTCCTTGGGCCCCTGCATCCACGTGGGAGACCCAGAGGAAGCTCCTGGCTCCTGGCTTTGAATCGTCCCAGCTCCAACCTTTGTGGCCATTTGGGGAGTGAACCGAGGAATGGAAGACTCTCTCTCTCTCTCCTTCCCCCTCTTTTTCTCATTGCCTCTGCCTCTCTGAAACTCTGCCTTTCAAATAAATAAATAAATCTTAAAAAAAAAAAAAAAGGGAGAAGTCAAAGCAGACAATGGGTAAATAAATAAAAAAAAGAACTTAGAAAATAACAACGATGCCAAAAGTGGACTTAAAAGAGAAAACTGGGGGCCAGCGCTGTGGCACAGTAGATTAATCAATCCTCCACCTGTGGCACTGGCATCCCATGTGGGCGCAGGTTCATGTCTCAGCTGCTCTACTTCCCATGCAGCTCTCTGCTACGGCCTGGAAAAGCAGTAGAAGATGGCCCAAGTCCTTGGGTCCCTGCACCCTGTGGGAGACCCGGAAGAAGCTCCTGGCTCCTGGCTTCAGATCAGCTCAGCCCTGTCTGTTGCAGCCATTTGGGGAGTGCACCAGTGGATGAAAGATCTCTCTCTTTGTCTCTCCCTCTCACTGTCTGCCTCTCAAGTAAATAAAATCTGTAAGAAAAAAAAGAAAGAAAATTGAAGGGGCTGCCTTGTGGCTTAATGGGTAAAGCTGCGCCTGCAGTGTTGGCATCCCATATGGGTGCTGGTTCGAGTCCCGGCTGCTCCACCCCCAATCCAGTTCCCTGCTACTGTGCCTGAGAAAGCAGCGGAAAATGGCCCAAGTCCTTGGGTCCCTGTACCCACGTGGAGACCCAAATGAAGCTCCTGGCTCCTGGCTTCTGCCTGGCCCAGCCCTGGCCATTGTGGCCATTTGGGGAGTGAATCAGTAGATGGAAGATTTTTCTTTCCCTCCCCCAACCCTGTAACTCTGCCTTTCAAATAAATAAAATTTTAAAAAGAGAAAACTAAAATTAATTGTCTAATAAGATATTGCCCCCATGAACAAGAATGAGATGCTACAGGAGAACTCTGGATAAACAGAACTGAACAGATAAACCAAAGTCTTAGTTACACAATGGCAAAAATTTTTTTTAAAAAACTGTGGAAAAAAGGGTTGGAAGATAATTGTAAAAATAATGCCAAAAGGCAAACAGATAGGAAATGGAGAAGATAAGACAGGTAGGATAATCAAGAACTCTCAACAGCCGAACGAGGACTTGGAATGAGCCTCAGAGAAAATGTGCAAGAAGGAAGAGAGTTTCAGACGGGAGAGACCCACCGCGGTCTCCACACGAATTCGCAGCAGGACGTCCACACTGGAGAGCCCCGAGAGCCCAGGATCACAAGAGCCTCCAGAGAGAAGAAAAGCGCTTCCTAGAAACTGGACTGTGAATCAGGATGCATGGATGATGCTAAAGCAAAAAGAAAGGGGCAGGAGTGACATTGTAGCTCAGTAGATGAAGCTGCCATCTGCAATCTCATGTGGTCACCGGTTTGAATCCTGGCTGCTCCACTTCCAATCCAGCTCCCTGCTAATGCACCTGGGAAAGTAGCAGAGGGTGGTCCAGGGGCTTGGGTCCCTGCACCCACGTGGGAGACCCAGATGAAGCTCCTGGCTTTAGCCTGGCCCAATCCTGACTATTGCCATCATTCGGAGAGGAAAATCAGCAGATGGAAGATCTGTCTCTGTAAACTCTTTCAAATGAATAAGTAAATCTTAAGAAAAAGAAGAAGAATCGGGATGTCATTGGGTTTCTCAATAGCAAGACAGGAACTGGGAGACATAGGGGAAGTGCCTCCAAAATTCCCAGGGAAATTGTTTCCATTCCAGAATCATGGCCCCAGCCAAGGGCGAAGATAGAACACGTTTTCGGTCATGTAAGTGCTCTGCATACTTGCTCCAGAAGCTGCTGGAAGAGGTGCTTCAGCAGGAATGAGTGAGTAAGGCAAGAGAAGGAGAACACGTGACCAAGGAGAGAGGAGCGCTCCGGACCGCGGCTGGGTGCCAGGGCGACTGGGAGAGCTCCCCGGGGCCGGGGGCAGTCAGTGTACCCACCCGCACACAGAGGCGTGCTCACTCAATCCTTGTTCAGGGAGGGACGAGGGACAAGGGACCGTGGGCTGGCACCCGGCTTGGTCACTGGCAGCATTCCCAAGGCCCACTAATGCTGTCAGGGACTGGGGGAAGGTAGGGAGGGGTAAAAGGTACAAGGAGATAGCAAGACTAGAGCAGAAATATCAACAAGTAGCAGTTTAAGCAAATCAGTTCGAGTAGGGTGGGAAGTGTGTGTGTGTGTGTGTGTGCTTATGGAGGGGAGGGCTGCTGCTTCCATACAAACCTTCTAAAATTTTCTCTTTTTTTAAAGATTTTATTTATTTATTTGAGAGGTAGAGTCACAGAGAGATTGAGAGACAGAGAAAGGTCTTCCAGCTGCTGGTTCACTTCTCAAATGGCTACAACAGCCAGAGCTGGGCAGATCTGAAGCCAGGAGCCAAGAGCTTCTTCTGGGTCTCCCAGGCGGGTGCAGGGGCCCAAGCGCCTGGACCATCTTCTACTGCTTTCCCAGGCCATCGCAGAGAGCTGGATCAGACAAGGAGTAGCTGGGACTCAAACCGGCGCCCATATGGGATGGCAGCACCAAAGGAGGAGGCTTATCCCACTGCACCACAGCACTGGCTCCCTCCACCCCTGCCTTTTTATTTTTTAAAAAATATTTATTTATAAATCTGAAAGGCAGAGTTAGAGAAATAGAGAGATAGAGAGAGAGATCTTCCAGCTGTTGGTTCACTCCCCAGATGGCCTCAATGAGAGGCTGGGCCAGGCTGAAGCCAGGAGCCAGGAGCTTCATCCAGGTCTCCCATGTCTCTCCCAGACAAATTAGCAGGGAGTGAGATCGGAGGTGGAGCAGCCGGGTCTCAAACTGGTGCCCATGTGGGATGCTGGAGCTGCAGGCAGTGGCTTAACCCACTGCGCCACAGCACCGGGCCCCTAAACGTTTCAAACTACATGCCTACGCTGCTAATCTGGGGCCACTGGCTGCACAAGGACAGCCATTTTCAGCAGAAGGCCTGGCCCGGCACTGGACACCTTGGCAAGGAAGTAGGAGAACTTGGAGCTGGGAGCTAAGCCGAGGAGGAAGAGCAATGCGATCCATCTCTCAAGGGCAAAGCCAAACGCTAGCCCTTCATGCCACCTTCTGTGGCCTCAGCAACCGCGTGCCACGCTTCCCTCCCCCGCACTCCTCCCACTGCCACCCCTGCGCTCACGGTCCGGCTTCAGCGGTGGCTGTCCTGTCTGGTCTCGTCACTCCCACCAGGCCGTGGGCTCCCCAAGGTCAGTGCTACCCACCCAGTGACACTGAGAAGCTGCTCGGTGACTGAGCTGAATGCACGGGCGCTAGCACCCAGTGACAGTCGGCCACGTGCTTCCCGGCAACCAGTGTGCCCCATGGTTTTGGCACATACCAGCAAGTCCCTGAGAAACGTGCCTTTGCAAACAAGCCCCATATCCCCAGACGTAGCCAGCATTTCCCCCTTATGTTCACAGGGGAAAGGATAGCGAATGACCTCCTGGGAGCCACAACCTGGTGACGATGGGGCACAGAGAAGCCCTGAGTATTCGAGGGTGTGTGGGGGGGGGGCTCTCTGCAGAGAGGCCCGGTGGGCCGGAGGAGTGAGTCATCCCCAGCGCCGCCCACTCCGAGCTGCCCCTCGGAGCTGGCTTCCAGCGGCCAGTGGCTCTGAGCCCCACATCTGGAGAGAGGTTTTGGCCTCTGGGATGGGGCAGGCAGGGTCGCGGGCTGCTCTGGCTGGCTGCAGAGTCCTCACCCTGCCGCGGACATGATTAGCTCATCTCGCCTGGAGGGCCCCAAGCTTTCGATTTCAGGGACTGGTAACATTTAAATAAAGAGGTGGTGACCAACAGAAAGTTGTCCTTTATTTTTGCGACAGAAAGAACATCTAGAAAGGAGCCATCTGCACTTTCTGTCTCTCAGTCTGCAGTGTTTATGTGATGTCCTCACTGACAACACCTCGAGCTGCACGCCCATGACTGTGGCTACTCTGTGTGTGAGAGAGGCTTGGCAAAGTGGCAACAGTGCTGTGGCATTGCGGGTAAAGCCGCCGCTTGCAGCGCTGGCATCCCATGCTGGCGCCGACTCAAGTCCTGGCTGTTTCATTTCCAATCCAGCTCTCTGCTATGGCCTGGAAAAGTAGTAGAAGATGGCCCAAGTCCTTGGGCCCCCGCACCAGCTTCCTTGCTAATGTGCACCCTGGCACCTGGGAGGCAGCAGGTGATGACTCAAGTAGTTGGGTCCTTACCACTCATACGGGAGATCTGGGTGGAGTTCCTGGATCCTGACTTCAGCCTGGCCCAGCCCAGGCCATCGCAGGCACCTGGGGAGTGAACCAGCAGATGGGGCTCACTCCCTCCCCCCCGTAGGGTGTGTGTGTGTGTGTGTGTGTGTCTGTCTGCCTCTCAAATAAATAACACATTTTCACACCATAAAAAATGAGAAAGGCATAATCTCAACACAGAACAGTCAGTCCGTTTACAAAAAGGCAGCAGTAAATTTAGAATAACAGACTTTATGTGTAGGATAGAATAAAAGTCTGGGGAGAAATAATCAAAAGGTTTGCTTCCCAGTATCACTCACCCATTGGCTTTGTGGATTTAGCGATTCAGCTCCTCACCGTCGGGGGGCTTGGGGGGCCCAGAAGCCCCACTGGTGTGGCGCGGTCTCCACCTGCTGAGAGGCTGAGAGCCTGCCTGCTCCCCTCAGGGCTTGAGGTCCCTGGATGCGGGAGGAGCGGCCGCTCGGGCGGTGTGCAAGCTTTGGGTCCATCTGTCAGACCCTCTCTGTGAAAATGGAGGTCCTGAGAGGGGACTCAAAGTCACACAGGAAGCCAATGAGGAGCCGGCCCGGCCTGTCAGCCACTGTCTCCTGATCTGCAGGCGGCTGGCAGGTCCTGCCCGGCTGCTGGAAATGCTTCAGAGCCAGGCTGGGGCTGGGCTGCAGGCGTGGGTGGGGGATCAAGTTACCTGCTTGGAGAGGGCCCGGGGAGCCTCCAGCTGGGCAGGAAGGCAAGTTTGGCCAGGCTGGGCTCCTGTAAGATGCCAGAGCTGCTACAATGGGGGGCTTGAGCCATCCAACACCTCGGGGGCTGCCAACACCCCTGCTCTGGGCAGAGGCCGGTGGGGGCGCGGGAGGGGCTGAGCTGATCAGAAGGGCTCTGCCTGGTCGGGGTGGGGTGGGGTAGGGTGTAAAATGGGCCTCTTGGCCACCCCAGGGCTCTGCTCAGCTCTGCCCCCTGCCTGCTGTCTCTGCTGCACAAAGCCTCCTGGGTCAGTGACACCAGGACCTGGTCCACTCTGGGGGCCTTCACCACCCAGTCTGTGCAATGGGCTGTTGTGAGGACGCACACGGAACCTTTCAGCTCAGCGTTGGGGTGGAGGTGGGGTGGGCTCCCAGACCCAGGCCCTCCCTGTACAGCCCTGCTGGCTCATTCCCACTCTGAGTGGAGGGGTGGGGACGCTGAATTTCCCTAGCATATGCCAGGGACTCAAAGCAAGAAGGAAATCCAGTCAGCAGTATGTCCCAGGCACCTTGAAGGTCTCAGTATGTGCTGAATGGAGAGAATAATGAGGTTCAGTTTAAAATGTCCAGGAAAGGTGCCAGTGCTTCTCCTACCAAAACCCAGTCCTAGGGCCGCGGCCCTCTCTCAGGGGGAAGCAGGCTCGGGGAAGGGCCCCTCGTGCCTAGCTGTGTGAGCTCTGCTGTTCCGACTGGCGGGAGCCAGGACTCGGTCCTCCTCGGGCACCCCCGCAGCTGAGTGGCTTCCTACACAGTCCCGGCATTCCTCAGGTGAGCCTGCTCCCACCTAACCTTCCCAGAACCCTGGCCCTGCAGGAAGCAGCTCGGCCGTCTCTAAGCTCCAGGCTCCTGGGTAAAGTGAGCTCCCGCTGCTGACCCGTGGTGGGCCGTGAAGCTCACACTCCAGCAGTTGACATGGTCAGCACTCCTGGGACCTCCCCCCAACCCACACCACCCTACAGGCAAGCACGTGCGAACACGGGCCCTCTCTTGCACAGAGCAGTGTAGGGGTTAAGTGGAAATTGGATTGGAATTCTAACCCTCCTAGGACTCTCTTTTCCCATCTTTAAAATGGAACTGCTAACGGCCACGGCGCTGGGTGGCCGAGAGGATGGAAGGCAGCCCCATAAGCACAGCGCCCCACCCGGTGCAGGCACCCAGCGGTGCCCAGCAAGTGTCTGTGCATCCCTTCTCTTTGAAGCATCCCTGGCCCTTGGCGAGCCTTCAGTCCACAGCTGTGGAGTCCTACTTGGGTCTAAGTGGAAACACCAACGTGCAGGGGAATGAGGAGGCCCTGGACTGGGAACTTGGAGCAGGGGTGCTGTGAGGGGCTGGCAGCCGGCAGGCCTGGCCCCGAGCCCTGCCCGGGGCAGCCACCTCTCTAAATCAGAAGCTTCCCCCCCTCCCGCGAGCAGGCTCTGGCGGAGGCCCTGGCCACGCACAGCAGACCCTTTGTGAGTTCTTGGCTCTCTCCGTGGCTCCCCCCATCCTGTCATCGCCTCCAGGGAGCCCTGGGACTCCAGGCAGGAAGGCGGCGTGCAGCCTTTCCCACTCCCCACCACCTCCAGCCGGCTCTGCCGGCCTCCACCTGGCATTCAAGGCCTGGGGCTCTGGTCCTGCCCCCTCTCCAGTCTCATCCCTGCCAGCCCCCTCGTCCCGTCCCCTCCGCTGCTCTGTCCGCAAGCACGATCCTCATCCCCTGTGATCCTCAGAGGTGGAGGCCAGGTCTGTGGCGGGCCAGGGCGTGCCTTCACCCCAGGAGAGCTCAGCCCGTCCTTGCGCCCAAGTCCCTCAACCCACTTCGTTCACAGAGAAGTGAGCTCTTCTGCACGAAAAAAACAAAGTCAGTCAATAACCAATGGAGACAACACGTGCACACGAGACGACAGAACGCTGATTGCGCTCACGTTTTCATAAAGCTATAAGAAAAATATTTTTATATTCTTTATCCAATTGAAAATTAACTTTCTAGAAAGGAGGACTGTAGGGGCCTGTGCTGTGGCGCAGCAGGTTAAAGCCCCGTCTGTAGCAACGGAATCCCATTTGGGCACTGGTTTGAGTCCCAGCTGCTCCACTTCTGATCCAGCTCTCTGCTATTGTGCCTGGGAAAGCAGCAGAGGATGGCCCAAGTCCTTGGGCCCTTGCACCCACATGGGAGACCTGCAGGAAGCTCCTGACTCCTGGCTTTGGAATCAGCACAGCTCTGGCCATTGTGGCCATTTGGGGAGTGAACCAGCGGATGGAAGAACTCTGTCTCCACCTCTCTCTATAACTTTGTCTTTCAAGTAAATAAATCTTTAAAAAAAAAAAAAAGAAAGGAGGAATGTAAACATTTTTATGCCTGTGAAAAGATGCTTCATCTCACTCAAAATAAAGCAGCAGTGCGACGTGCCATGTGGGCTGTGTTGCTAGACTGGCTCCCACCAAACGCGAGACCCTGTGTGCTCTGCTCACAGTGCTGTCCCGCGGGCCGAGGGAGGCTGTTTCTTGCAGCACCGCCTGGAGCAGGGGTTGGCAAGCCTGGTCCGCTCAGGATCAGATGGCCACTATTTTAGGTGCGAGGACCACGTGGTGTCATCGCTGCTACCCAACACCGCTGTTGTGGCTCAGAAGCAGCCAAAACAAACATAAATGGGTGTAGCTGTTTCCAACAAAATCTTATTTATGAATGTTGGAATGTAAATTTCACATCTCACAAAACATTCCTTTTTTAAAGATATCACTTAAAACTATAAAAAAAAAAAAATAGGGCTGGCACTGTGGCATAGTAAGTTAAGCCTCCACCTGCAATGCTAGCATCCCATAAGGACGCCAGTTCAAGATCCGGCTACTCCACTTCCATTCGATCAGGCTCCCTGCTAATGTACCTGGAAAAGCAGCAGGAGATGGCCCAAGTGCTTGGGCCCCTGCACCCATGTGAGTGACTCAGAAGAAACTCTTGGTTCCCAGCTGTTGGGGCCATTTGGGGAGTGAACCAGTGGCTGGAAGATCTTTCTCTCTCTGTCCCTCCATCTCTTTTTGTAACTTGGCCTTTCAAATAAATAAGTAATTAAAATTATGTTTAAAGATTTATTTATTTATTTGAAATTCAGAGTTACACACAGAGAGAGGAGAGGCAGAGAGAGAGAGAGAGAGAGAGAGATGTCTTCCATCTGATGGTTCACTCCCCAATTGGCTGCAATGGCCAGAGCTGCACCAATCTGAAGTCAGGAGCTTCTTCCGGGTCTCCCAAGCAAGTGCAGGGGCCCAAGGACCCGGACCATCTTCTACTGCTTTCCCAGGCCACAGCAGAGAGCTGGATGGGAAGTGGAGCAGCTGGGTCTCGAACCTGCACCCATATGGGATGCCGGCACTTCAGGCCAGGGAGTTAACCCACTGCGCCACAGTGTCAGCCCCAATAAAATTATTTAAAAAAAAAAAAACATAAAAATAATTTCATAATTTGAGGGTGCTGGGCTGGATCTGACCAGAGCATGCCTGCTCTGTTTGTAATAGATGGCTACCATAAGCACCTGTCGACTGCTTGCAGCAAAATAAGTGTGGAATGAGCAGGGGTAGGCCAGGGTCCTTGCTGCAGGAGTTAGGGTGGGGCGGCCGCTACCACACGGCCATGCCTCCGGAATGCCCCTGAGGACTGGCGCTCCGCAGGCTTTTTGCACTGAGCATCTCTGGGGACCAGGAGTCCGTGCCTGGTGTTGGGGCTCAGCACCGCAGGGAGCAGGGACAGGTGTCTTCACCCTCTGTGCACCATCACACGCACCCTGTACCACGGCATTTCTCAGGCCAGTGATCTCATCAGCGCCCTGCCGGGTGGACGGCCAGCGACTGCTCACACTGCCCGCAGCGTGCGCCCCTGCTCTGCCTCTGCTCACGCTGCTCCTTCCACCTGGGTGTGCTTTGTTCTCACTCACTTCTGTCTGCAAACTCGCTCCCATCGGCCCCAGGCTCGGGGCTGGTGCTTTCTGCACCCCGATGAAGGCTTCTTGGGTTCTGGCAAAACACTTGAGGTGCCTGGCAGGTGTTGGGACGGTGGAGGGGAGGGAGGGAAAGGCCGGACGTGTGGAGGTTTAGACAGATGGGGTGATGGGATTGGGATAATGAACGGGGGGCATGAGTGGCCTGTTCATGGTGGGTGGTACGAACAGGAACTCCAGCTCTGGGGGTCTGACTGAAGCCTAACTTGGGCTCTCACCCTGGCCCAAAGCCCCACCAAAAACACCGCTCATCCCTGGAGGGGAACCTGGGGGTGGCTTCCCACATTCCTCCCTCTTGCCCTGCAGACTGTCCCCATGGGTTCTCCAGGGGAGGTGGGCATCTGAGTCCCTCTGACCAGAAAACCTGGTGGAGCTGTGGACCCTGTTGAGACTGGTCCATTCTTTCTACCCAGATGCTGCAGCTCACTGGCCACCCCAACCTGCCCCAATCACGGGCATATGTGGGTGGGTGGACCCCCACCGGGACCCAAAAATGGAAAGAAGCCCATGACCTGCTGGTCCTTATACGCCAATCCTCTGGAACACACAGTAAATGGCCTAACTCCCTGGCGCCTCGTTTATCTGACGTCTACACTGGGTCATCTACCGCAGCGGCTACTGTGAGTATTAAGCGATGTGTGGGGCACAGAGCGGGCACTTGCCAGCATTCGCTTTCCTCCTTTGGTCCCTGTGCCCAGTGCAAGCTGCGGGGACTGTTGCCTCGTCTCGCATGTGTGGCGTCAGGACGCGGCATGAAGGGCAAGTTGGGGCGGCTGGGAGAGGCCAGCTATGTCCCACCCGTGCCAAACGCACGCAGCCAGTCTTGCGCTGGGGACGCTTCCCGAGGCCTTTTCGCCGCGGACTGTTTGGTCACGCAGTCTCAGGACTCACCGGCTTTCCCTCCGTCTCCTCCCCTAGATGTGGACCCGACCTCAGGTCTCCGGGGCGCTTGCTAGCGAGGGTGCCACGCCCTGGGCAGAAGCAAGCAGGCGGGGCGGGGCGGGGGCGAGAGGGACTAGGCGCTGAGAGGCCAGGAGCAGAGCTCAGTGAGGAGCACGCTGCTCTGTGACTTGCTCTTGGGCCCGCATCCAGGCCCCGCGCATCCTTGCGCAAGTTACTTATGTCTCTGAGTCTCGGTGACATCACCAGCAACGTGGCCGTACTGCTCACGCTTCATAAGGCTCTTCTGCCAATTACAGGCGTTTATTTATGTAAATTGCTTGGCTCAATCCCTGCTAGATAGCTGATGGCTAATATAATTGTTCAAGAGAAGATTTCCCGTTCAGTACAGCGTGGTTCCAGCAGCGGCTCCATCCAGCGCGCCTCGGGGGCCTGGCCAGCAATCAGTTCCTTCAGCTGAGAGCCGAGACAGCTGGGGCTGGAGCAGGCAGAGGCGGAGCAGGGCAGAGCCTCGCCAAGTCTCTGCAGGCACTCTCTTTCCATCCACACACTGTTTTCCTGAGTAGAGCCTGCAGCGCAGGCATGTCTGCTGGTCCGCCAAGCACTCCTCTGGGGAAAGCGGTATGAGGCGCTGGGGCACAGTCTGCGCATAACAGGGCCGTTCCGGCGACTTCCTGGACTCACAGCTGAGGATGTACTTAAGGAGCGATGGGCGATCCGATCCGTGGCTGGACCTGCAACACGCAGCTCTGGGCCCCTCCTCCCTCTGGCCGTCCCTGCTGCTGAGTTACAGCCTGGCCCGGGAGAGCTCACTGCTTCACCCCAGAACATTCTCTTACTGGCTGGAGTTTGAGGCGGTCATAATGATACCAGTGTGTTTGTAAGATTTTTCCTCTGTTGCCATAGTGCTATCATATCCTTGATTTCATCTGATCCCCACACATTTTTTTTTTTTTTAACAAATGGAGAAACTACGGCTCAGGGAGTTAAGTTACTTCTCTACATCTTGGTCCAGTCACCGGGTATTTTCATAAGTCTAGCGCTCTTCCCATATTCAAAAGGAAAGCTGGCACTTCCTGAGAGCCCACCGGAAGTGAGTTTCTGTTTGAGATGTTCTAGCTGCATGGTATGCTAATAATACAACCACTAAGTGGCACAAAATTAAAATGTATTTATTTGACATGTTGACTGTTCTGTAGGATTATAAAGTACAGATTTGTGTCATTTTACTTCTTAGATTTCAGTGTTTATTTTTTAGAAACTATAAATATTGGACAACAAACATGTTCGTTATGCTTATCATGCTTTAACGCTTGTTCATATGCCACCTTATGGAATACTGTATAGATTTTATCTGTCATCAATAATTTTCAAAATAAATAATAAAATGCATTTATTTGAGAGGCAGAGTGGATCTCCCATCTGCTAGTTCCCTCCTCAAATGCCCACAATGACTGGGCCTGGGCCAGGCCAAAGCCAGGAGCTGGGAACTCAATCCAGCTCTCCCACGTGGGTGGCAGGGACCCAGCTACCTGAGCCATCACCAGCTGCCTCCCAGGATGCGCATCAGCAGGAAGCTGGAAGTCAGAGCAGAGCTGGGATTCAAACCTAGGCATTCTGATGTGGAATGCAGGCATCTGAACCAGCATCGTAGTCCCTGGGCCAAACACTCACCCCTGGTCAATTTCAGAAAGAGACTTACAGGAATCTACTTTATCTAAAATCAGGGGTTGACATATTTTTAAAAATAACCACCTATTGTCATTTTGGATAGTGTGACAGAGCAGTGGCTCTCAGCTGGGGACAAGTTTGCCCTGGCGAGGTCTGGAGAAACTTGGTTGTCACAGCGGTGGGAAGGGAAACCCTGCTATACAGAGGCTGCTGACATGGCACAGTGCCCAGGACTCAGTGTGCCTCTCTGCCCCAGCACACAGGATGATCAGGCCGGAATGCGCAAGGCCGGGGAATTCTGATGCACCTCTCAATGTTTGGGGGGATAGGGGCATCATTTCTATCCATTTCAGTGGTCAGATGGATAGTTGTTTTTTTTGTTTGTTTGTTTGTTTTAAGATGTATTTATTTATTTGAAAGGCAGAGAGAGAGAGAGAGAGAGAGAGAGAGAGAGAGGTCTTCCATCCACTGGTTCTCTCCCCAAATGGCTGCAACAGCCAGAGCTGAGCCAATCTGAAGCCAGGAGCCAGCAGCTTCTTCCGGGTCTCCTTCTTCCGGGTCTCCCACGTGGATGCAGGGGCCCAATGGCAAGGGCCATCTTCTGCTGATTTCCCAGTCCATAGCAGATAACTGGATCAGAAGTAGAGCAGCCGGGACTCGAACTGGCGCCCACATGGGATGCCGGCACTACAGGCAGCAGCTTTACCCGCTATGCCACAGTGCCAGCCCCCTCTCAATCAATTTATAAAAGTAAATAAAATGAATTGACGTTCAGATTTAATCAGCCTGAACTGCTCGCCTCCTATGCCCAGACAATTTACCGACCATTGTCAAAATGAATCCATGCTAAATCAGCTGCTGTGTGGCAGAACGGGGACTCCAGCGCTGGTCTCCAAGGCTGTGTGGAGACTTTTTTCAGTAGTTTCATTCTAAAGTTGGTTTTTTTTTTTTTTTAAGATTTATTTATTTATTTGAAGGCAGAATTACAGAGAGGCAGAGAGAGAGAGAGAGAGAGAGAGAGAGAGAGAATTTTCCATCTGCTGGGTTCACTCCCCAAATGGTCGCAACAGCCAAGGCCGGGCCGGGCTGAAGCCGGAAGCTTCCTCTGGGTCTCCCACATGGATGCAGGGGCCCAAGCACTTGGGTCACCTTCCAGGGCTTTCCAAGGAACATTAGCAGGGAGCTGGATCAGAAGTGGAACATCCAGGATTCGAACTGGTACCCATATGGCCCACAGCGCCGGCCCCATGAAGTGATATATTTTTAGTTCTAAGATATACTGTCCCACCACAATTTCAAAGTTTTGACACTGGGATGCAACTTAAATACAGCAGAACTATTTTTCAATTCTCCTGAAAGCTATCACGTAATTAAAGTGTTTCGACTAACAGCCTCCTAGAACTGACACTCAAAGGGTGAGCTGAGTGGAGGAGGCTGACGGAGGCGACCGAGCAGCAGCCATCGGAGTTCTGGCACGATGCCTGGCCTCTGCCCCACTGTCCTTACCTGCTGACCCCTGCCCAGCCTCCAGAGCTCACTCAGACCACACTCCCCCAAGAAGCCTTTCCAGGGATGAATCTCACACTTTTTTTAAAAATAAAGATTTATTTTAGTTATTTGAATGGCAGAATTACAGAGAGAGGGAGAGACAGAGAGAGGTCTTCCATCCACTGGCTCATTCCCCAAATGGCTGTAATGCCAAAGGGGGGGCCAGGCTGAAGCCAGGAGCCTCCTCTGGGTCTCCCACGCGGGTGCAGGGACCCAAGCACTAGGGCCATCTTCTACTGCTTTCCTAGGCGCATTAGCAGGGAGCTGGATTGGAAGAGGAGCAGCCAGGACTCAAACTAGCGGCCCTATGGGATGCCTGCTGGCTTAACCTGCTGTGGCACAGCGCCGCCCTGAACTTCACCCTTTTCTGACTGCATCTCGATCCTTTATCTGTCAGAGTGTGTTGGTAACATGACAACAGCAAGCCACATGCTGCAGCCGACTGCCTGCCTCCTTCCTCACCGGACACTCGGCCATCCTAGCTTTACACGTGAGGAGACTGAAGCCCAGGATCTCAAGGTCAGAGGAAGGGCAGGGAAGCACATCTCCAGGTCCTTCGCATGTACACTTGATGCTTGCTCTGGGATAGTTAACTGGTTAGCAGCCAGGTTAGCAAGCCTTTCCCTGGGAAAAGCGGTGAGGTCGGCCATGATTCCCCAGTAAAAACTGCTCTTTGTGCTCAGGGGTGCTGGGGCCCCCCCGAGGCCCCACAGCTCTCCGGCAGTACGGCGCTCAGACTGGGGCCCTCCCACCAAACCCATCTTCTCCTGCTGCTTCCTGCTGGTCTGTGCAAGCCCGACCCTGTCTCACTCCCCTGCATCCTGGTCCTAGCCAGGCCTGTCTCCATGCCTACCAGCAGGAAGGGGACAGCAGCCTCCCCCAGGCCCTCGCCACAGAACAAGGACCCCTCTCTCCACTCTCACTAATGTCCCAGGGGCTGTGGCTGTGTCTCGCCTCATATCCCACTACTGTGCTGACTCCTCAAGAGCTGGGATCAGATCCCCGGGTCTGGCACGGGGACGTGCACAGGGCCCTGCTCACAAGTCATCGCGAGGACTGGGAAGACATACGTCTGTGCAAGAGCCAGTGCTGGGGTTGAGCCTGGCTCTGTGCAAAGAACACGGCCTCTGGCTTTGCAGACACGACTGTATGACCTCAGGCAAATAACCTCTTTGAAGTTCAGTTCTCTCGTGGGAATAATGTCAACCTCATCCAACATGGAGTTTTCAAGCATTTTACACAGTGCTGGCATACAGGAGGCGCTCACTAACATCACGTTCCTTCCTCAGTGCTCCATTATAGTCAGCGTGGCAGACCTCAACCCCTTCCACCTCTCATTTCAGCACACCGATAAAGCGCATGCCGCCAGTACTGAGGCTGCTATGATTCTGAAGCTGCAGCAGCTGCCTTCGCATGCGGTCATCTGTCTTCCAGGAAGACTGCGAAGCTGGAAAAGGAGCTGCCGTCCAGAGGAGAAGGCCAGCGAGGAGCAGCGGTCATGTACAAGTGCACAAAGCGCACAGCTCCCTGCTCCCACTCCTGCAGGCCGGCTCTCCTTCTGTATAAAAAGGAGCCCAGACACCAGCAGGTTCTAAAAAGGGCACTGCAAATTATATGGGTTGTGCTTTGAGAAGGGAAGGAAGAGGAGGAAAAAAAACAGAATAGGGATTACTTGATTTGGAAAGGAAAGGCTAAGACGGGTGATAAATAAGAGGGTATTAGACGGCAGGGAGGGAGGTGAGTCACTTGCAAGCTCCTGGGAGGACCCAACAGATCAGGTCTCAAGTCCTGGAACATTTTAGAAGAAAGACTATACAAATCACGACATTATTAATTATAATTAAGTTTTACTAAGGTAGGGTTTATGTTCTCACACTTTCTCAACATGCCCCCAAACTGCAGGCTGGAATTTGCCATAGGCATCTTTTTTTTTCAAGTTTATTCATTTATTTTATTTGAAAGGCAGAGCAACAGGGAGAGGAGGGGTACACAGGGGAGATTCTTCCATCTGCTGGCTCATTCCCCAAATGTTCTCATCAGCTTGAACTGGGTCAGGCCAAAGCCAAGAGCCAGGAAACCCCATCTGGGTCTCCCACATGGGTGGCGGGGATCCAAGCACCTGGGCTATCATCTCCTTCCTCCCAGGGTATACACTGGCGAGAAGCTGTATCAGAAGTGAGGGCAGGACTCAATCCCAGGCACTCCAATATGGGATGCGTATTCCAAAGTGACGACCTGGAGCCAGCACTGTGGCATAGTGGGTTAAACCACCACCTGCAATGCCAGCAACCCATGTGAATGCCGGTTCAAGTCCCGGCCACTCTAGTTCTGATCCAGCTCCCTGCTAATATGCCTGGGAAAAGCAGTGGAAGATACCCCAGGTATTTGGGCCCCTGCTACCCACATGGGAGACCCGGATGAAGGTCCTGCTTCGTCCCGGCCCAGACTTGGCTGTGGCAGCCAATTGGGGAGTGAACCAGCAGATGGAAGATCTCTGTGTCTATCCATTTCTCTGTAACTTGGCCTTTCAAATAAATAAATAGATCTTTAAAAAAAAATAAAGTGACAACTTAACCTGCTGCACCCCAACACCCACCCATGCCATAGGCATGCTTGCCTATAATCAGCAGCGTTCCCATGGCCAGTGCAGTTAGGAACTCCAGGCTCAGCACCTCAGAACATCCACTGGCCAGAGAGTGAAGCCAACTCCTAAAGATTTCTAAGGGTTTTCGTGGATTGCTCCATAAATCCTTTCCCTATCCTCATCTCTGGTTGCTTCCCTCGGCCTGAACCCTGCAGTCACTCTGAATTCCCATTTGTTCTAGAACACATCATTTGTTCATTCACGCAACACGTAAGGAGCAACTATTACATGCTAGGCACTATTTCACGCAGTGGGGATAAAATCACAATACCTAAGACAAGGTTCTAGCCCTGGCAGAACCTCTTCTTTAAAAATAAAAATAAAATAAAATAGATAGAAATGCAGAGTTACAGAGAGAAAGAGGGAGAGGGTGAGGGAAGGGAGGAAAGAAGAGGGATAGAGGGAGGGAGGGAAGGAGAGATCTTCCATCTACTGGTTCACTCCTCAAATGGCTGCAACAGCCAGAGCTGGGCCAGGTCAAAGGCAGGAGCTTTATCCGGCTTTCCTACATCGGTGTAGGTGCCCAAGGACGTTGGCTGTCTTCCACTGCTTTCCCAGGTGCATTGGCAGGAAGCTGATTGGAAGTGGAGCAGCCGGGACTCCACTTAAAAAGATTGAGTATTTCCTCTCTAAGGAATAGCCTGGTTTATCAGGATCAGCTGGTCAAGGTTTGAATCCTCCTGGCTTTGAACAAGTCACACACACTCTGATTCACTCAATGGGGACAGCAGCACCCACTGGCTCAGGTTGTTGTGATTCCAAATGAAATAATTCATACCAACTACCAGGAGGTGCTCAATATATAGTCACTGCTATTAGCTAAGAGGAAGCCCACAGTCCACAAGACATAATTGTCAGGAACTCTCAACATCTATTTCTTTAGGAAAAAAGGCTTTGCGTGTCTACAATCTAGCCACATGCATTCTTCTCAAGAAAAACAATCGTACCAAGAACAGGAATTCGCCAAGTAAGAGGTAAGCAATACCAAATATTTTTGAAACCAAAATTTTATGGTAATGCAAAACAGAAATGTGCCAAGAACCCCAGAGCCCAGTCTGTTCAATAAATCTCTCTGCTGTAAGGCTGACGTGCTCATGGGATTACTGTTTACATTAATAACAGTTGAAAGGGCAGGCACCGCTCACCTGCCAAGACAGGACCCCTTCAGGGTTTCCATCTTGGGTTACGTGGGTGGGTATGACAGAGCACAGCAGTCAGGGCTTCTGCTCACCCCGGCCTCTGCCGCCACCGAGCGGTGAGCCTCCCCGGCCCCCCAGAAACCAGGGGCCACCGATGCAGGCTCCCCCTGTGGAACTGGTGTGGTGTGGCACACGCAAGCGTCACACGTTAACCAGGAACCTTGAAAACCTGAGGGAGCATATTGGACAGCCTAACGATCATCTTCTGGGGTTTTGTGGGAGGGGGAAGAATCAGACATTTTAAGGATATACTTCCAATACTAAGGGAACGAGTCACATTTTCCTTGAGTAGGAAATTGGAGACTCACTTAGAAACACTTGGGGTCATGAAGTCCCACAGTACACACCATTTTCAACCTATTATTAGCCAATGCTAATTTCTCAGTGACTTCAGACCGTTCTAACCTGACCTATACTGCCAATGATGGTGCAGAATTTGGCTGTTTCATACACCATCATCACTCATTCACTGAATGAGCTAGTAATATACGGGGAAATGACTATTGCCACTTTTATGGGTTCTGCAGAGTGCTGCCTACTCCTTTGACCTCCTGTACTTAGCACTGTCTACTAGTCTGGCTGCAAACTGGGAGCCACGTCAAAAGCACCCAGGCTCTCCCAGGGCCTACACCCAGTGGAAGAGCCAGGCAAACCTGGGAGCGCCCAGATTCCAGGGTCCAGGAAGTGACCCAGGTCTAAGGGTTGAGCAGCAAGGGTGTGAGTGGCACCAGGCTGTTCGCTCTGCACTTCGGGTTTGGGGTGTCACCTCCAGCTGGCCACGGCCCTCCCCTCACACCCTGGGGTTGCCTCTAGCTGTGGTAACAGTAAACCCCGGTCAGCTAAAGCTAGTCCCAGTAGTTCTGGCCTACTACTAGTGCCCTCTCAGGCTTGCAAGAGCCCCCTGATCATCAGGATGATGCCCTGTTCCTGGCAGTCCCTGGCTCGCCTGTCTGGCTCTACCACGTGCCTCAGCTCCCTGAGGGTCTGGGCTCTGTCTTTCCTTTGTATCCACGACTTGGACTCAATTTCATTCACTCTTTGTACCTGGAACCCTTTAGGCTAAACAGGTTGAGCACCACTGTCATTCAATACAATTATTTGAAATCAGAATGAAAAGCAAATGCAAGATGATGCATTTGCTTTTGTCGCGCCTTTCACTAGCTTTGTGACCTTCTGATCCTCAGGTTTTCACATGAAAAATGGGGACAACAGTATCCTCTCCACGGGGGAGAGGTTCACAGGAGACAGCAGAGAGAAAGTGCCGTAGCACACGCTGAGTGCTCTGTATGCAGCAGCTGTTGGAAGACAATGACTACACTCCCGCTCTTGCAACCGTGACTTGCTGTAAGAACTTGAACCAACACCGAACAGGCACCCAACAGGGATTCGGCAAGCATGCACTAAATGAACACATCGTTTCTTGCGAAGGCCTGGCTGCACGCCAGATTCTTGAGTTACAAGATGTATTAATCAAAATTCCACCTCAGGATTGAAGTTTTGACTCCGTTAAGTCCAGTGTGAATAATACCAATTAAAAAAAACAAACAAAAAAACCTCCTTCTCACATCCGTCAAGCACAGGACACAGAACACAACAGCACTATCTGGCTGCATCCTAGACACGGTGATGAACAGCATTAAACTCCACACCAGTGATAAGCAGACCCCGTTAAGAATGTTGACTCATAAAAGCGCGCTCACTCAGATGTTTAGGTCCATCCCTTCTCTTGAACTGTGGCCTCTGATTTCTGACTGATGTACACAGAGAAGCAGAAAGGCCTGATTGTGTCAACAGTGATTCGCGTGATCCCCCAATTACTGTATCCCCTTTGCAGTACATCCTTGTCAAACATTTGGAAGGAATTAAAACCCTAAACTTCCAGATGTTTAAACTACTACTGTAAATTTAAACTCATTAAAAAGGGGGCAGATTTGCTACTCCCGCTTAGTTTTGAAGCCTATTTGTTCACCCTGTCCAAGTAATTTATGAAACCAAATACAGTGGCAGGTAGTAGTGTCTATTTATATAGCATTCATGGTGAGAAATAAGGGACTTTAAAAAAAGGCCTGGAAATTAATTTTAGCCAACCTATAGATCACACTCGTTGTTTCCTGAAACCGATCTAGTAGATATTTTTATGCTAATCTGTACTAAAAATGACTTTGCTTTTTCTGGCCACAGAAAGCTGGCTATAGAGGAACATTTGATTATGGCAGGAAGACAGCTGCACCCACTCTCGTGAAACGCATGGACTTAGATCTATAGTCCTTTGTGGCAGGGACTTGGCAGCCAAACAAAGGTGGCAGCATTTCTACACCCAGTGTGTAAAGTCTCAGAAGTTTAAAGCTCCAGAGATTTTTTTTTTTTTTTGCCAAGGAACCCATGTCGACTATAATGAGTGCTTTTTAGATGCTGTGCTGAAAGCTGGCAATGGATAAAGCAAGAACATGAAAGGAACCTATTCCCAGAGCAAACATTTCTTTTACAAACCTTAAGAATGAAGTGACGTTCACAATCAATTTTAAGATTGAAGGCATGGAACAAAGTACCTGGCTCTGGCACTTATTAGCTACATAATCTGAGGCAATTAGTTTACGTCTGTGCGCTTGATTTCTCAGCTGAAAAATGGGAGGAATACCTGCCTGAGTTTTCCTGAGAACTTGAATGAGAGACCCAAGATGCTCTGTCAGCTCTAAGTGTCATAAAACACGGCAAGTACAACCTTCCTGTTTTATGAATTATTCTCTTTAAGTAGTACTTAAAAACTGGCTGCCCCCTAAATGAAACAAAAACAAACCAGATCCAACTAAGTGACTGCAGAGGAACTGGGCTCAAGTCAAGAGATGGGCTCTTCTACCTCAGCGCTGACTCACCTCATGGCAACTTTTCTAAGACGGAAATTACATGAAAGTATTTATAAAGAATTTGTTCTTATTTTACAAGAACCAGATCCTATATTAGGTTTCAACTATGTAACTCTTTTTCCGAGTACTAATTTATTTGAAAGGCAGAGTTACAAAGAAGGAGAGATGAAGAGATGGATCTTCCATCTGCTGGTTCACTCCCCAAATGGCGGCAATGGCCACACAGGGGCAGGCCGAAGCTAGGAGTTTCTTCTGGTCTCCCATGGGGGTGCACCTTGGGCCATCTTCCACTGCTTTCCCAGACCATTAGCAGGGAGCTGGATCAGAAGTGGAGCAGCTAGGACTCGAACCAGTGCCCTAATGGGATGCTGGCACTGCAGATGGCAGCTTAACCTCCACGGCGATGGCTCGATCTTTCTTAAGAATGAGAACAGGTATACCAAAAGCAAAAACACGTCTATGTATACTAAATCTTGAATATATTTCTTAGTATGTTTCACAAACTGTTCAGCTGTGATACTTTTTAACTGCACACGGCCTTCATGGATAATCTATGCTCTTCCCTTTCCTTTAATTTTGATAATCTGATTTACTGAAGCCTATGCCATGGGCGCGTGCCTGTGCAGTGATAACTAAGTACAACCACGTTCTTGTGGGCCAGCTCCAGGCTCTTAGTCAAAACATGCCTCTGGTATTGACGGCACCTAGCCCAGAAGCCTGGCACAGAGCAAGCGTGCAGCTACTGCTTGTGGAACAGTCTCCAGACTACTACTTCCTAGTTATGTAATCTTGTGAGTCTGTTTACTGGCAAGACTACCACTGACTCAACATACCACCAAAGATCAGCGTACAAACATCTTAACAATTGGTGTTTTTAAGCTTTCAACAGATTTCACACACACACACACACACACAAAATCACAAAGAATAAACACAAAATGATAGATACTTAAAAACTTATCTAATGCTTCATGCATGCTTTTGGACACATCATTCTGGCAGACTGCAAAGGGGACTGGAGTTTGCAACTTGTCCCAGTGAGAGGAATCTATCTCCTCCTCTCTTGGATCTAGGCGAACCAAGTGACTTGTTGTGACCAAAAGAATGTGATGAAAGTGAGTTCTTTTTTTATTTATTTATTTTTATTTTTGACAGGCAGAGTGGACAGTGAGAGAGAGACAGAGAGAAAGGTCTTCCTTTTGCCGTTGGTTCGCCCTCCAATGGCCGCTGCGGTAGGCACGCTGCAGCCGGCGCACCGCGCTGATCTGATGGCAGGAGCCAGGGGCTTCTCCTGGTCTCCCATGGGGTGCAGGACCCAAGGACTTGGGCCATCCTCCACTGCACTCCCTGGCCACAGCAGAGAGCTGGCCTGGAAGAGGGGCAACTGGGACAGGATCGGTGCCCCGACCGGGACTAGAACCCGGTGTGCCAGCGCCGCAAGGCGGAGGATTAGCCTAGTGAGCTGCGGCGCCGGCTGAAAGTGAGTTCTCAAGTGAGGCTTTGAAGCTGCTGTCTCTGCCTTCTTGGCACTCTAAGGCCATCATGTAACAAGGCCAAAATAAAGGACCACACGATAAGGCCCAGCTATCCCACCCAGACCCCAGCCAACCTGCCACCCAGATGCAGAGAGCCCAGATGAGATTAGCAAAAGAGCCACTCGACCAACCCACAAAACTGGGAAATGACAGTTTCTTTAGCTCCTCAGTTTGGGGATGTTGTGAGTGACAGGTCACTGATGCTAAATTACCTAACCATCAAAGCACCACCTAGGTTTTCTCCTTGAGACACAGGCCCAGGTGAAATAATCTGCCATGGCCACACCACTCTGAAGAGCACTAAGAACTGGATGCAGGCACTGCAAGGTCAGCTCCGTGTCATTCTGCTGTCATGACCTTGATCAGCTCCTTCTGCTAAGGACAGAGACCTCTCTCAAGAACGCTAAGATAGATTCTCGTTCTCTTTCTCAGACTCTACACAGGTACCACGTCCTCATCTGATACATGTGCCAGGGCCTGTCTGTGACTAAGGGTCAGACCTCCAGCAAACAGCACGAACTACTGCAACGTCAGTTCACCCAATCACAGCTCTGCAATTCAACTTAGCCATTTATGCTTTAGCCAGCAATAAACTCACAAACTGTGGCCTTTTACATCAGGGCACATCTAGTAATCAAAAATTACATAAACCTTACACATTCAGTCTTTCTTGGTTAAAATGTTTTTCTATATCCCAAGTAGTAAACCATACACCAAAAACAAAACTACCTCATCTTGAAGCTGATTATCAAATATTTCTAAAGTTGTCTCAAGCGTGACTCCACCAAAATATATTTAAAACAAAATTTAAACAATTTTAAACAAAATTCACATTTTATTTAGATTCAAATAAACTATACAAAATCGATTTTTCTTCACCAAAAATAACAGCAATATTTTCTGTATTATTTCTAGATAAACCACAAACACTTATTTTTGTAGGTTTTCCAGGTTTTGCTTATAAATCAAGACAAGGCAGCAGAGTCATGGAAGAAGTCAGAAGAAAACAGGTAAGTCAGTTTTCAGTATCCACGGCCTCTGACATTGTCTTGACCATTACACACGAGTGTCTGACATAAACCTGCAAACAAGATGTAGGCTCAGCAAAGGAATGTAAACAGCAACAGCCAGATGCGGAATGACAATGGCAGGTTCCTCCACTGCTAACTTACTCCTTTAGGATTCATTTGATCAAGACAAACTTTACACTGAAATCCTTGTGTGGTAAGATCACTAACTTCTCTCAGGTAATTGTCCATTTCAGAGTTTTAACTCCTATTAGTCAAAACTCTTATTAGTCAAAGGTCAATTGTGGGCGTCATTGTAAATTTCTTAAAATCTATTCCTTTCTCCCACACATCCTGAAAATTTATTTCTTCAAAACATTGCTAATTCAAACCTGACAACTGGATCAACAGTGATAATAAATGCTATTTGTAAAATGACTTAATTGAAATAATTCCAGGTGCCACTACCAGAGACACAGAAGTGGAATGTGGCACTTCCAATACCACCTTCTGGAAGAACTAAGAGGTTGTCCAAGCATGGGAGTTTAACAGGAGCCATTTAATTAGGGAGATTATCAATGGCTAACCTATTCAATGGGAGACCTACAGGCAAAGGTATTCATTGATTAAGTAGCCTACAAGAGAAAGTCTATTTTTAAAGTCTCTCAAGTATTTTCAATGGGTTCTGAATTATCTGTGGGAAGCTCCGATTTAGATGTATAGAGTTTGATGTATGTATCCACCATTAAATCTAGATCATGTTTTATATCAAAATTTATATTAAGCAAAGCCAAGTTACTCGACCTTTGGTCTGTTAAAGTGTTCCTCAAGTATGCTTTGAGACGCTTTCGTCCATTTTCATAGCGCTCGTTCTCCACCTTCATCACAGGAAGGATACACAGCACCTTCAGTAAGGCATACACATTAGGAAAAAATTTGATATCAGGCAGATGGAGAGCTTCATAAATGGTGGATGGAAGCTCTATATCTTTGCCTCTGTGTTTCCATTTTATTCTCCAACAATGAAGCTCTGCTGAGAGAGTGTCGGGGTTGGGTAAGTCACTTCTGTACATGTCAGCATGGTGCTCCTCTGATGTGTTGAATTTCAGCTGTCCCATGACCGATGGTACCAGAGATAAGCATTTAAGAGCTTTGAGGTGCTGCTCTGAGAATATATCTTTAAGTTCCTGAATAATGTGCTCCACTGTAGGAACACTCAGGGTTTCTTTATAGTAACTCTCAGAAGTTAGCTGAGACTCCAGGTTGCCTTGCTGCGCTCTGCGGAATTTCCCAGGGAGCTTCATTTGAATATCAAGCTTGGTTGCCAAGTTTGTGGCTTCCTCAAACCAAAATTCATGATACACTTCAATATTTTCCATCACTTCATTCAGCGAATGCAGGACTGCAGTCAAGCTACTGGCTGCAAAGAAGACATCAGAAGTTTGCCCCTGGAGATTTTTCCCAAAGGCTCTTGTAAAAGATAAGACATTTTTAAGAACAACAATGGTGACAATGAAATCAAAATCTGTGACTGCACTACAGAGTACAAACGCTCGGCCAGCTATGCAGTTATTCCACCTAATGTTTGTGTCACTGTTTATACCATCTAAACACAAAACAAGTGCTTGCAGAAGGTCCACGAGAATTTCAAACGCATCATGCCTGAGTGTCCACTGAGAATGGCAAATTTCCTTCAGTTCCTTGCCTCTTTCTTCACTGTTCTGAAAAAGAACGGAAATTACATTGTCAAGTTCCAGCAGCAGCTGTGGTGATCGATGGAAAAAAGAACAAACTTCCTCAATTGTTCCCAATGCAACGGATACTCCCATAACAGGAACCGATTTTGCCAACCACATATTTAAGGCACAGGAAGAGCAGAGTGTGTAGACGGCTTGGGGATATTTCTCTAAAAGTCTAGAAGCAACAACTTTCATTTTGGAAGAAAATCCACTGGACACGATGTAAGCCTGGCCACGGCAATATTCCATATTCAGCCCCCACTTCTCGGTTATCATAGTGTGAAATTTCACAGCCAGAATTTCTGCATCAGCTTCATAAGGCAGGAAGCCCACAAATTCCTCTCGCAGGTTATGGGAGTCATCAACAAACCGCACCAACACAGGCAGGTGCTCTTCCCCCGCTATGTCCACCACGTCGTCAGTGATGATGGAGAAGAAGTGAGAGTCCCTCACTTCCCTGAGTGTTTCCTCGCGAATGCAGCTCTCACAGATCTCCAGCATCTGCTTCTGCTGCGCCTTCGAGCAGAACAGCGTGTTAACGGCCGTGCTCTCAAAGCGCTTCCTCAGGACCTCTTCACCAGAATTTATCCGGCACTCCAGCAGGGCCTGGAAATTATCGGGAGTAAAGAGACCTTCGGGGACTTCATCAGCCTCGTGTCCATCCAGAGGTATGTTTTGCTTGCCCATGAGAATCAAAATTTCAAACAAAGATTTTAAGTACTCTTTGTTTTCCTTCTCCTCGAGGGTTAAAGGTAAAATGTCTTCATCTTGCTCATCACCCCCTTCTTCTGCACTGGGGTTCTGAACACTGCTGTTGTTTGTCTCTTTATGTCTTTGTTCCTGTTCAGAAGTTTCATCAACTGGAAAACAAAGAATTAATTTTATAAGCAGGCTCATGAGGAACCATACCAAAAAACTACATTTTTGATTGGCTAAATATTTAAAATCCACAATCTCATTCATTCAACAGTCACAGGCCATCTACTAGACCACAGACTAAGATACAAAGATTAAAATAAGACACATTCAGAAGGAGACAAACACTGTAAACAGGCCCATTCTAAGTCTATGCTGTTATGAAAGAGGAGTAATTAGGAGCCGGCACTGTAGCGCAGTAGGCTAAGCCTCTGCCTGTGGCACCGGCAGGAAGCCTACAAATTCCTCTCTCAGGTTGAGATTCATCAACAAACCTCACCAACATGGGCAGGTGCTCTCCCCCTGCTAACTCCCTGGGAGATTTCTGGGTGCCGTTTCACGTCCCAGCTGCTCCACTTCTGATCCAGCTCTCTGTTATGGCCTGGGGAAGCAGTAGAAGATGGCCCAAATCCTTGGGCCCCTGCACCCACATGGGAGACCTGGAAGAAGCCCCTGGCTCCTGGCTTTGGATTGGCACGGCTCCGGCCACTGCAGCCATTTGGGGAGTGAACCAGCAGATGGAAGACCTTTCTCTCTGTCTCTCCCTCTTTCTGTGTAACCCTCTCTCTCAAATAAATAAATAAAATCATTAAAAAAGGAGTAATTGTTTATAAACTTAACAATACAGTTCATATTATACAAAATAAAGGCAGTACGTCTCTTTACATTAGTATTTATTTAGGCACCATATTTGGCACTTCACATTATCATTTTATTCTTTCTTCAGGTAGGTGGCATGAATGCCATTTGACAAATGGAGGCAGAAAATAACTTGTTCAAGGTCACAGATGTAGTTAGAAGGACGGAAGGGAAATTCAAATCCAAGCTCATTTGGCTGCAAGGTTCATCCTGATGCTGTTTCTATCAAACCATTAAACCTCACCCTTCCATGGGGGATGAGACAGCCATACTAACCAATATAATAATATAAAGTAATTCAGGTAATTTTTAGGGCTAATACCAGAAACTTTGGCCTAATCTCCTCCCTCATATCTGGAGGGAAAAACAGAGGCTCTCCAGGTTAAGTATCCTGTTCAGTTACACAGGTCAATGGTAGTCCTGGTAGAAGAATCCAAATCTAAGGAATTGGTTAGAACCTAGTTCCTAGAACACAAGACTGACAGCACTGCTGAAAGCCATACAGTATGGGGGGCAAGGGGTACAGCAGAAACAGAACAAAGAAGTTACATTTGATAATGACAGCTAAGGGGGACATAAACAGGGAAAAGGACCCTTTGTTCGGTTGGCAGAAAATACTCCAGGAAAAGCACTACTAAGGTGCGATGGGGAAGCTGGCTGTCCAAACACAGAGCCCAATCTCATCTGTCCAGAGCCTGTGTAAGCTACGCTTACAGGCATCCCAGGCTCTTCAGCAGGGCAAAGAGGACTATTCCTGCAACTCAGATGGCATCCCTATTCACCACATTATTACAGAGCGCAGTCCTGCTTGGCAGAGGTTTTCCCAAGCTGAAAGTGAGAAGTTATCCTAGACATCTACTTAACTGCCTGCCCCCATGCTCTCCTGTCCTCCCTTCCACTGACCCCTCCCCTCCATGACCTCTCCACTTTCAAAGAAGTACTAATACTATTGCTCCTATCTTTTCAAAGCAGCAGCTCTTTAAAGCACAAGAGACTACAGAGACGACTGAGTCTCTCTAGCGGGCATCTTTCCATACATAATCCTATGTGGCCTCCCTGCCACTAGTGTTACTTTCTCTAATCCAATACAGTGCTCTAGAGAAGGACATCAGATCCACAGTGTCACCTCCTTACCAACCTCTCAATGGGTCCCTACTGCCAATCACTCATAATCCTAGGCTGTGGCATTCTGGCACGGCGGCTTAAACTGCTGCTTGCAACACTGGCATCCCACATAAGTGCCAGTTCAAGTCCTGCTGCTACGCTTCTGATCCAGTTTCCTACTAATGTAATGTGCCTGGGAAAGCGGTGGCAGATGGACCAGGCACTTGTGCCTATTTGGGAAATAAATCAGCAGATTAAAGATCTCTGTCTCTCCTTCTGTAACTCTGCCTTTCAAAAAAATAAATCTTTTAAAAAAATGATTAATGATAGCAATAGCAGGCGCTCAAGGAGGAACCATACTGAAGTGACAAGAACAAGAGCAGCTCCTAGCCCTCTGGTGACTCGGCTCAGGCACTGGCTCCTGCAGAGCAGCTGTGTGACCACATCCTCAACACTGCAGAAGACCCCACAGCGTTTACTCCTTACACAATTACCAAGAACTTATTTTGCGCCACAAACTGGGGGGACAGAGATTCAGTGCCCATCCCTACTGCTGCCATTCCTTCTCTACAACAGGACACTATCTGTAGCCCTGTCCCTATCCTACCCACTGCTGTACTGAGAGCATCCTGAGGGGCAGTGGCACAGCAGCTCAGCAAAAACAAACTGAACCACAGACAATTTCAGACCACAGGACAAGAGCTGGCCACATTCTTACATCCATTCTCAAAGCAAATTTTGGATGTAAAACATATTTATTTGTCCTTACCAGGTCAAGGCCTTTTTAAAAGGCATTCAGAAGTTGAGTCATTAACACTATCACTTACTTTTTTTCTGTTTCAGTGTCCTGATTTCATCTTCACTCTAAACGATAAGAAAAGAAAAAACAAACCATCTTTAAGAAAAGTGACCTTTAGTATACCTTAGACTCACAAATAAAATTTCCATTTTGAGTTCAATTTACTTCTTTTAAGAGCATAAATTCTTTATACTGAATATATTCTTCAAACACAGGATGGGAAAAACCAAACAACAATTTGCTAATGACTCCCAGCTTATAATAAAATCCTAGAAGGGAACGAGTACATCATTATCTTACTTTCTACCTAAATCATCCTAACTTTGGCTAAGACAAGCGTGTATGTACATGTATCATGACATTTGGAGTCAAATTCAAGAGGATGTAAATCATTCCCCACTCCACCCTGGAAATGCCACCTAAGAAGGTTGTTGAACCCCAGACCCTAACATGGAAGTTTAGAGCGGGACCAGCACTGTGGTGGAGTGGATAAAGCCACCGCCTGCAGTACCGGCATCCCATATGGGCACTGGTTTGGGTGCTCCACTTCCAATTCAGCTCTCTGCTATGGCCTGGGAAAACAGTAGAAGATGGCCCAAGTCCTTGGGCCCCTGCATCCATGTGGGAAGACCCAGAGGAGGCTCCTGGCTCCTGGCTTCGGAGTGGCTTAGCTCCAGCCATTGAGGTCAACTGGGGAGTGAACCAGTGGATGGAAGACCTCTTTCTCTGCCTCTCCTCTCTCTCTCTGTGTTACTCTTTCAAATAAATAAATAAATCTTTTTTTTAAAAAAAGAGTGAAGAGCAATCCCTGGGAAGCAGAAGGTGACAGACTGCCAGCATGGCGACTCTCTGCAATGCTGACATCATAACCCACCCTGTTACTATTTTGTGCTAGTGACAGCTGGAGACTGCAGGCAGTATGCTGGGCACACTGGACACAGTACTGAACCTAGAATGTTCTCTCCTCATCCTGTGGCTGCAAGCTACAAGGGTGGGCAGATCTACAAGGGTATGCCTGCTGTGAGGGATCTGAGGCTCCCTGAGGGGCAGAGCACAGGGAAATCACAGCTACAGGACAGGAAGTGGTCGAGCTCCTCACCTCCGACACATAATATTACAAAAAAAAAAAAAAAAGCTTTCATGGAGGACTCTTGTGTGTCAGCATTCATCTATAAGAGGACACAGAAACAGAGGGGAAGATGTGTATGAAGAAATAAAACTTAAGCCGGCGCCGCGGCTCACTAGGCTAATCCTCCGCCTTGCGGCGCCGGCACCCAGGGTTCTAGTCCCGGTCGGGGCACCGATCCTGTCCCGGTTGCCCCTCTTCCAGGCCAGCTCTCTGCTGTGGCCCGGGAGTGCAGTGGAGGATGGCCCAAGTTCTTAGGCCCTGCACCCCATGGGAGACCAGGAGAAGCACCTGGCTCCTGCCATCAGAACAGCGCGGTGCGCCGCCCGCAGCGCACCTACCGCGGCGGCCATTGGAGGGTGAACCAACGGCAAAGGAAGACCTTTCTCTCTGTCTCCCTCTACTGTCCACTCTGCCTGTCAAAAATTTAAAAAATAAATAAATAAATAAATAACTTAAATGTAAGTTCATATGTAAAATGGTAAAAAGGCTAGATAAGAAAAAACACCCTTCACATCTACATATAGTTTAGCAAAACTTATAATGTCAAATATAAAGAAAACATTTTACAAGCTTTGAGGAGAATAAAAGCAGATCAGTTAAAAAGGAACAAGAATCAAGCTGGTATCAAACGTCAACAGCAAAAACAGATACAGAAACACTAGAAAGACATGTTCACTTAGACTATGCATATCCCCTATGTATCACTTAACATAATGATTTTTAAAAATATACCCATGTCTGGGAACTAGCACACTAATCATCAACAAAACTACCTACCAGTTCTTTGAAGACTATTAAGGGACAACATTGTGGAGTAGAAGGTTAACCCTTCACCTGTAATGCTGGCATTGCCTTATGGGCGCCAGTTTGAGTCCTGGCTGCTCCACTTCTGATCCAACTCCCTGCTACCCATGTGGAAGGCCTGGAAGAAACTCCTGGCTTCAACTTGGCCCAGCTTTGGCTATTGCAGCCATTTGGGGAGTGAACCAATGGATGGAATTACCTCTCTGTGTCTCTAACTCTGACCTCCAAATAAATAAATCTTTAAAAAATAAAGACTACTAAAGACAAATATCCAAAAATCCTAGATGCAGTTCATAAACTTGAGAACAAAGTAAAAGAGAAAAATCAATAAAGAAATCAGAATGGCAATCAGAATTCTCTCTCCTCCACCCCACACCTCTAATGCTTTCCCCAAGTTCTACCTAACTTCCAAGAGCAGATAGCATCCACAATACACAAATTTTTCTCAAAAAATTAAGTGAAAAAAGGGGAAAGGTATCTAGCTCAGTTTATGAAGGTTAATGAACCTTGTTATCCTAAACTTATAAGAGGAATACATGAGAAGAAAATTATAGGCCAACAGCGGGAGCGGGTGGGTTTGCGGTGGCCTCTGGTGGGTGCTGGTGCTGTGGCAGAGGCTCCAGTCCCTGGCAGTGTGACAGAACCCCTGCAGTCAGGATTCCTGAAGCACGTGGGTGGGGGAGGGGCCCCTCCAGGCCTTGCTCCACTCACACACCCCTGAATAATAAAAGATGGAAAAAAGGAAAAAGGAAAAAAAGAAAACTGTAGGCCAACAATCACAAATGCAAAACCCTAAAAAAAAAAAAAAAAAAAAAACACACACACACACAACTGGCCAATTGAATCTAATAGTATACAAAAATAAATATTTCAATCAATTAGAATTCTTCACAAGAATACAGACATGGCTCACCATCAGAAAATCCAAAAATCCATAATTGTTGTTCACTGCATTAAATAATGAGCAAACGTTGTTAACTTTTCTACTTAGTAGAATGAATGAAAACATTTGATAAATTCAACAAGTTACGATAAAAAATCTGAATACAGGACCAAAAGGGAACTTTCTGAACTTGACAGAAACTATTCAACAACACTAACAGCAAACATCATACTTGGTGGAATATAGAAAATGTGCCAGTTGTGGTGTCGCTGGGACTGTTCAACACAGTACTAGGGATCTTGACTAAAAAAGTAAACAGGTAAGTAAACAGGTAACAGAAAAAAATTAAGAACTGGATGAGACAATTTCTTCCTTATTTGTTGATGATACAATCAACTGCATAAAATATAACAGGATTCATTTTTTAAAAAGTTCTAGAAAATTTTGCAGAAAACAATCTCAACCAGAAATATATATCAACAAGACCCATAATGTATTTGAAGAAATCTAAGGAAAATGTACACTCTTTTTTTTCCTAAGATTTATTTATTCATTTGAAAGCCAGAGTTACAGAGAAGCAGAGAGAGAGAGGTCTTCCACCCTCTGGTTCACTCCCCAGATGACAATAGCTGGAGCTGCGCTGATCCGAAGCCAGGAGCCAGGAGCTTCTTTTGGGTCTCCCACGTGAGTGCAGGGGCCCAAGCACTTGGACCATCTTCTACTGCTTTCCCAGGCCACAGCAGAGAGCTGGATCGAAGTGGGAGCAGCTGGGACACGAACCAGAGCCCACATGGGATACTGGCACTGCACGCAGTGGCTTTACTCACTATGCCACAGTGCTGGTCCCAACACACTCTTTTAAAGAAGTGTAACAACCTCCCCACCACCAAAACAAAACTTGCAAATTTTTTTTCTTTATTTTAAAACTTATTTAAAAGGCAGAGAGACAAAGATAGACAGAGATCTCCTATTCACTGGCTTACTCTCTAAATGCCCACAATAGCTCAAACTGAGCTGGGGCCAAAGCTTGGGAGCAAGCAATTCAATCCAGGTCTCCCATGTGGGTAGCAGAGATACAAATTCTTGAGCCACCACCTGCTGCCTCCTAGGGGGCACATGAGCAGGAAGCTAGATTGGAAGCAGAACTGGGACTTGAACCCAGTCAGATACTCCAATACAGGATCTGGGAGCCCAATGATTGCCCCCAGTTTTTTACTTTCTGTGCTCCTAAAAGTATTTAATAGCCTTTTCAAAGAACCAGCACTTAGTTTTATGCATAACTGCTATTATTTGATAGCGATTTTTTCCCCTATTCATGGATGGGAAATTAATATCAGAAAAATATCAATTCAAAGAAATTATGAAAATCCCAACAAGATTTCTAGTTGAGCTTAACAAAAGATTGTCAAAGTCATGTATAGAGGAATTAACCCCATAAATAGCATAAGTTTTGAAAAAGAAGAATTAAACAATCACTCTATTTGAAATAAAATATATTACAAAGTCATGGTAATGAAACCAGTGCAGTACAGATGCAGACAGATAAATCACTCAGTGGGTAGAACAGAGGTCCCAGAAGCAGCCTTGCATATGACACAAATCTGTTCTGTGACAGAGGTGGCACTTTATACCCATGGATTTGAAAAGATGAACCAATTAACAGACAATGTAGGGAAAACTAGTTTCTAAAAGGGGAAAAATAAAGTAGATCCCCAGTGGATATCCTCCACCTAAGAAATTAGATGTAAGGATAAAAGGTAAACATAGAAGAATTTTTAAAAATTAGATAAATGTTGTTTAAAAGGACAGAGTAGGTGAACTGATATGACATATATTAAACATACTAGCATGGACACCAACAAATAGGAGAGGCATAGAAATATTAACAATGGATTAACATAAAATAAGGGCCTTGCTAACGGCAATGGTGACAGAAGGCCATGGACTGAGGAGCAATTCAATTCTGTTCACATATAGTCAACAAAATACAGATAAATTTCAATCACCAGAACCGAAGGATATCAAAGGAATCTAAGAATATGTATAAAGTATGCCATACATACAGATTTTAAAACTTTTGAGTAAATTCTGCCAGTATTTAATAGTAACAGAATCTTCATGTCTAAAAATTATCTGTGTCTCAAATTTAAATGTTTCCAATTATATTTTATCCTTTTATAATGAATTCTGGTAATATACCTCAGCTCCATTTTTCTTATCACAAATAAAAGGTAGTACTTCTTTTTTTCCTTCCAGGATGGGAATGAGCTAGTGGCCTGTAATTAACAGCACACTTTGGCCCACATCAACAAGTATCAGCTGGCTAAATTTGAGAGCGATTTTCCAATTTAAATAGTAAAACTAGCCATCTAACATCCAGGCTACATCAATAATAATCACAGGATTCGCTCCCCATTATGTTACTTTTGAAATCGAGAGTAATCTGGATCAATTTTAACATAAATGCATCCATATTTGATTTCATAGTATTAAGGGGGTAGGAAAACTCAAGGCACATGGACCTACCAATTCTTTTATTCGCTTTCTGTGTCTACTGTGAGGATTGTTCAAATGACTGGTAAGATCAAATATTGTTGGTATTGCGTTATCTCGAAGAACTGTTCTATAAGGACTCTGAAACAAAGAAAAGTGTTGTTAGTTCAAAGATGGTCTTTCAGAATGTACTGCACATAAAATAAAATTGTACATTAATGATTTCCCCAGTTCTTCTTCAACTCCAGCTCTACAAAACACAGACTTGCAGAATTAGATGTCAGTTCAGGCTAATCTATTCTCATATTTACCCTTCCGGTAATCATACTACTGTAAATAAGGAACTATTGATGGCACATATGAGCACATAAAAGGTATTTGCATTTTGTGTAATTATTTCTAGTTCAGCCTCCCAGCTACTTCATTTGTCCTGTCCTTCTATGAGCCCATTAAAGCTACAAGAAATACAAGTCTCCCCAATAATCTACCATCTGAATGTCCTATAATAATGCTTCCCCCCTTCACCCTCTGTTCACCCTACTTTTGCTAATACAAGCACTTTTAGGAAGCATCAAAGCACAGTGAAAACAGTACTGGACTGGGTCCCAGGAGACTTATGAACTAGTCTAAGCTTCTAGTGACTCACTGAGAGACCCTGACTAAATTACTTTCCCTTTGTGGATCCCAGTTTCATCTTCTGAATAAAATCCAGGTATTGAACTAGATCAACATTTCCTCAAATACAATCATCCATATATCACTCAGCATTATGCTTGCCATTGCAGTTGTCACCATCTGTACCTGCATACAATCTACTCACTTTTCTAACATTATCTTTAGCAACTAAAAACTGTAAGAATAACCATCTGATGGGCTGTATTTCACATTTTAATGCAAATGATACAACTTCTAAAATAAAAATTGATCCACTTCACTTGAAACCATCTCCCATGACAGGGATATATATAACCACATTTTTGCACATGTAAAACCAAGTATTTTTAAATTCTAGTTCTAATGATCTCATAATTGAAAGATGATCCTTCTCTATGCTACTTCTTGTTAACACAATCCAACCTGGCTGGAAGCTGGAAGGATCCTTAGATGACGCCAGTCTTCCAGAACCAGCCCAGAGGAGGCTGGCAGGGACAAGAGTTTACCAAGAGGGAGAACAACAGATGAATAACTACCATTACATTTCCCCAGCTAGTCCAAGGAAACAGTGCCTTTAATTTCTTCCTGAACTTGTAACGGTTAAGAAAAAACACCTGTATACATTTCATTTTAAAAAGCCTTCTTGGAAGCAGCAATTAGTCTACAGCTCACTATTAAAATATGTTATAATAACATGCCAAAGAAATAATGACTCCTAACTTTTTCACCCAGGGAGGGAAGGTTGGGAAGACAGGAAGGGAGAACACATATCTACATGGAACACACTATCATGGGTTTTATCCAAAGAATTGCCAAACACATTTAGGAAGAATTTCTATTCAGGGACAATATTTTCTAGTTCAATCCCATGCAGCCCAGAAATACAAAGAAGGAAAACTGATTTCTTAAGGACATTCAGCTTCGAGTGCTGGGCTAATAATCCTGAGTCTTCCAGGAAGTTTGAATCAAGGATTGATTAGAGACACAATCATTAAAGAAAGCAAAAACTATTGAGACTCAAGGCTTCCCATCTTCATCAATGAGCAAACCCCCCCCAAGCAAGCAAACATATACATACACAGTCAGTTCTTGGTATTTTATTATTAAAATACCAATAATAAATTATTATTTAATCAATTATTAAATGAGGGAAGGACAAAATAATCTATTCTTATGAATTTTTAAAATTCAAACTAAAATTAATTTGCTATCTGCAAATAAAACAGATATTATAGACCAGAAAGTAGGATAACTGGATAAAAAACATTAATAGTTTATAAGTACACATGCCAAAAAAGCTATACCCAATTCATGTGCATGAGAATTTTAACTCAATATCAAGAATTAATGCTGAACATTAAGGAATGACCTTGCTCCATCAAAGATGATAAATTATTTGGCTTTGGCTAAAGTATTCACGAATGTTTACTGATGAGATTTTAAATGCCAAGCTAATGATGCCAAAACTCTTTTAATATATGGATATAGATATCAGCAAAATCTTTTTTTTTATTATTAATTTTATTTTTTTTGACAGGCAGAGTGGACAGTGAGAGAGAGACAGAGAGAAAGGTCTTCCTTTGCCGTTGGTTCACCCTCCAATGGCCGCTGCGGCCGGCAGGTCTCGCTGATCCGAAGCCAGGAGCCAGGTGCTTCTCCTGGTCTCCTATGGGTTGCAGGGCCCAAGCACTTAGGCCATCCTCCACTGCCTTCCCGGGCCATAGCAGAGAGCTGGCCTGGAAGTGGGGCAACCGGGACAGAATCCGGTGCCCCGACCGGGACTAGAACCCGGTGTGCCGGTGTCGCAGGCGGAGGATTAGCCTATTGAGCACGGTGCTGGCTGAAAAATCTGGTTTTTAATAGCAGCATCTTCTTTTACTTGTACAGAAAGAACATTTTCTCATATATGGATTAATTTATTCAGGACTGAAGAATCACATGGAAATTTAAAAAGCAAAAATTGCTCATTTTTTTGTTCTACGTCTGACTAAAGAATACAAAAGTGAACTAAATTTTAAACTTCTCACATTAATCTGATTGGAATTATCTAGTCAAAAGAGATTCTTATTAAAATAAAAATGCAAAAATGCATACGGCTTATGTATTTACAATAATAATTTGGGATATTTTTACTTAATGTCAAGAATATAAAAGTAGTTTGCCTTTAAGTATATGAAACCTCTTATTTTGGTTGATCTTTATTACCCTCTTAACAAAGCAAGGCAAAAATATCCCTCAGATATTCGTGATTAAACTGTTGAACCGGAATTGGCTCACCTCCCAATGACTTCACAAGTATCTGCTTCAATTAATTTTGAGAAATAAAATAACCCAATCATTCTTTAGTGTTCTGATGCCTCTGCAAAATGTATCTGAAAAAAATATCAAAATAAATTGCTGCATAATAATATATAGTGTATCTTCAAATCAAGTTATGTCTATCCAACATCTGAGATGATACATTAGTTACACCTGAACAGGAATATATTATTTATTTAACAAAACTGTCTTCCCAACTAAAGTGTTTCCCGGTCTACCTCCTTTCAAGTGTACCTGCCCTATTTGTGCCTTTTGTGAATCACAGCAATAGCAGAATCATAGGAGAGTGAAAGCCTTAGACCTCAGAGATCACCTGGTCTAATCTCATTAGAAACAGGCCAGAGAGGGAAAGTGACTTGGCCAAGCTCATAAAGCTAACAGGTCCTGACATGAAACCACACGCTACTGATAAGTCTTCACATGACTTCCATGATTTGCTTCCTGTCTTATCCAGCACATAAAAATGAAGAGTTGGGTTCTAAGAGTACATACAAAGTCATGAAAACATCTAGCTCCCTAAACGATTTCACTCACAAAAGTTCTACAGAAACTGATCCAAATAGAAACATCAACATTACCTTAAATAAACATAACACTGTTAAAATCACCTAAACTTTTCTAAAGTCTACAAATTTAAAAGTGGTTACTTCCTGGTGAGTGGGAATCAGGCATTAGGAGCAGACAAGTAAAAAACAAAACAAGTTTTAAAGAACAAAATACCATGTAGTCCAAAGCTGTCTTCATCTTAAAGTGGCAGGGTATAGGGATACCTTCCAAGTAACAGATATTTACATTTCCAACCAGTGAGAGAGAGAGACAGAGAGAGAGAGAGAGAAAGAGAGAGAGAGAGAGATGGAGGGGAACTAATCCTTCTATTACTTACAGTTCTACAGATCATAGAGGTCTCAAAGTGTTTGGCACACAATCGATAATGCTTATTTAGTTGATCAGGTGTTTTATCTTCTAAGTCGGCTCTCCTACAATTCTCCACCCACTTCTGACATCTATATAAAAACCAAAATACAATTATGGAATATGAGTTCAATATTTATATGTCAGCATTAAATTTTAAGGCAAATATAAATTATAAGCAATAGATTCTTTGTGGTTCCCTCTTCCAGGACATATTTTGGAGAAGTTGATTAGTAACAAAATGCGAGTTGGAAGAGACCTTAGAAATCAATTAGCAAAATCTCAACTTCCTAGAAGTCATGTACAAAATCAGCAACAAAACTAAACTTAAACTTGGGTCTTTCAATTACCAGGACACTTAGCATCAGAGGGGACTTAAATCAACAGCAGTACAAGCAAAAAGTCACGCAACCCACAAGGCTAATAGTCTAACATTCTCTTTAGGATTTCAACTTAAACAAATGAAACACTGTCACTGCAGAAAATCAGCAAGTACAATTTCTAGAAATAACTTGAATTTCTTGTGGAAGCACTAAAAGTATATTCATTTGCCTGACTGTCAACATGATTTACTATCTACAAGGATACCTACAATCTAGATTGCAAGCTCCATGAATCCAGGGTTTGTGTCTACACAATTTAGGACAGAGAAAGTACTAGAAGACATTGAGCAAAACAAAGTCCATGCCCTCCCAGAGCTTAAATATTTTTGGAAAAACAAACAATAATAGTGATAGACAATGCTTACTAAGCACTTATCACAAGCCAGATGCTCTTCTAAGTCCTTTCCAAAAGGATGTATTATCATTAGCCCCCTTGTGCAGATGAAGAAACCGAGGCACGGAAATGTTAATTCACTGAAGATCACAACTGGATCTTTCCCTCAAGTTTCTAAGAATTCTGCCACAGGTAAACAGTGCTAGAAACTTGAGAACAGAATCATTTTATAATTATATAACAGTATATTTCCTTGTCTTAACACTACCCATCCACTCCCCTATACACATTCTGACACTTAACTGCCTCCACTATAAATATGAAAACTATGGTGAAATGTTGATTTTCAAACCTAAACTAAAAACCACATCTAAACTGTATAGCATTTTATTCAACCACAAACTATTACTTCACAGTAATAATGTCTAAGTTGTCCATATTTTAATATTTTTACAACTTACACATTTTAATTATAAGCATTTCTTGTACAAAAAGAACTAAAGTGTAAAAGTTGTCTCAGCATAAAATAATTTGCCATAATGATACAGTTGTTTGTTTTTTAACTCTTAAATCTCTGGAGACATTCTATATAGAACACTACTGTCCATATTATCTCTGCATTAAAGTGAAACAGCTTTCTGATACAATGGCAACTCAGGTTCAAACAATCAACAACAGATTGGGCACTGGGCAGAGAACCTAAAACTAAAAACCTAAAACCTAAAAACTCTAATGAAAGGCATGCAAGACTTCTAATATACTTTGTAATTTTTTTTAATGTTCATCTACTTGAAAGGAAGAGGGAGAGAGGTAAGGAGGGAGGGACAACTACCTCTGATCTGCTGGTTCAGTTGCCAAATGACCTGCACAACCAGGAACCTGGAAGCCCATCCAGGTCTCCTGACCCTATGGGTGTCAGAGGCCTAAGCAGTTGAGCCATCATTCTTTGCCTTTCAGGATGCATTTGCAGAGAGCTGGATCAGAAGTGAGGAGGCCAGGACTCAAATCAGCACTCAGATACGGGATGCAGGCACTGCAGGCAGGGCCTTAACCTGCTGTGCCACAGTGTTCACTCCTAATATACCATTTTAAAAGGAAATTTAGGAGCCAGCATCTGGCACAGTGTTTTAAAACATGGCTTGGGATGTCTGCACTCCGTATCAGAGTGCCTGGGTTTGAGTACCAGCTCCGATTCCAACTCCAGCTTCTTGTAATGTGCACCTTGGGAAGCAGAAGGTGAAGAACTACAGGTGCATCAGACAATACAATATAAAAATGATTAAGGACTTGAACAGGCACTTATTAATAAGAAAGTTATCAAAATGGCTAATACATAGATTGGGGGGGAGGTCAATTTCATCAGTTATTAGGGAAATACTAATTAAAACCACAATAAACATTATATATTATATTAATATTATATATATATATACACATACCCAAAAGAATGACTACAATGTAAAGGGGATAATACCAAATGTTGAGGAGAAAGTCAAAGAACTTTCACATCCACAATAAATTGTGGTATATTCATTCGATAGCTATGGAATGAACAAACTACCTGGGATCTTGCAATACTAAATGGAAGAACACATGTGATTCCTTCTGTATGAATTTCAAGGACAGTCAAAACTCATCTGTGGTATTACTCAGAAAAAGAGCACAGCATGCCTGAGATTGAATTTTAGTGTATGCCAGACAGACGCTGCTGCCTATGTGACCAGGAACTGATAAAAACCTGAGGTGCTGTATCTCCGGTGGGCTGCTCCGGGCAGAAACATGGCACGTGCACTGCAGCATTTTCTTTCTTTTCTATTTTTCTTTTTTTTTTTTTTTTTGACAGGCAGAGTGGACAGTGAGAGAGAGAGAGACAGAGAGAAAGGTCTTCCTTTGCCGTTGGTTCACCCTCCAATGGCCGCTGCAGCTGGCACACCACGCTGATCTGAAGCCAGGAGCCAGGTGCTTCTCCTGGTCTCCCATGAGGGTGCAGGGCCCAAGCACTTGGGCCATCCTCCACTGCCCTCCCGGGCCACAGCAGAGAGCTGGCCTGGAAGAGGGGCAACTGGGACAGAATCCAGTGCCCCGACCAGGACTAGAACCCGGTGTGCCAGCGCAGCAGGCAGAGGATTAGCCTATTGAGCCATGGCGCCGGCTGCATTTTCTTTCTTTTCAAGATTTATTTATTTATTTGAAAGAATTACAGCAAGACAGAGACAGAAAGAGACAGGTATCTTCCATTCGCTGGTTCACACTCCAGATGGCTGCAATGGCTGGGATCTGGCCAGGCCAAAGCCAGGAGCTTAGGAGCTTCTTCTAGGTCTTCCATGTGGGTGGCAGGGGTCCAAGCACTTGGGCCATTTTCCATTGTTTTACCACACCATTAGAAGGGAGCTAGATCAGAAGTGCAACAGCCAGGACACAAACCAGCACCCATGTGGGATGCTGGCATCGCAGGTGGCAGCTTTACCCACTGTACCACAGCACTGGCTCCTGTTGCTGCACTTTCACTACTGGGGACAAGTAGGCAATGTGTGACCCCTTATGAAGGGGAGACAACGTAAGGAAGTCTGACAATGGACTTATCCAGATTGTGCCTGTGTCTTTCCCCCATGATTCAGACATGTGTCCTTACCACACTGCTAGCAAATTGCAGCTGTGAGTACAACTATATACCGAGTTCCACGAGTCCTCCCAGTGAATCTCTGAGTATAGGGAAGTTCGGGACTCCCTGACCCAGTGACAGACAAAACTGCAGACACATTTTTGGAGGAGTAACAACTAGAAGTGGCCAAAAGGAGGCTCTAACAGTAAAATAGCTCTAACAATAAAAAAGCTTTCCCTCATTCTTCTTACTCTCCTAAAGTCCGCCAAGTCACAGTGGCTACCACTGAGGACAGGATGATGACTGAGAGGGCCACGGAGAAAGAGTTCGGGATGCTAGGTCTACTTTTTTTTTTTTTTAATCTGGCTGAAAATATCAGGGACATGTCACCCTGAAAACCCAATTTGCTGCACACTCATGATTTGTGATCTTCTGTGTACATTATAAAAATTATATGTCCACACTAAGTCTTTACATACATAGGTGTATTTACGCAATTATACACACATATATGTATCCAGTTTCTCTCTTTTCCTTTCATTGGTTCTATTCCTTGTACCCCAGACCCTGTGGTGTACTCCCTTAGCAGATTGGAGTGACTCCCCCAAATGCATCTACTGCTCTCCATCACCTTTTATATTAATACCAAAGAAATTTTCAAAATATTAATTCATTAAAAGTATCAACTTCAATACATGTTAACGTAATATATTTGTAAAAAAGATTTATTTCTTTGAAAGGCAGAGTTACAGAAAGGAGAGGGAGAAACAGTGTGAGAAAGAGAGATCTTTCATCAGCTCCCTCACTCCCCAAATGGCCACAACGGCCAGGGCTGGGACAGGCTGAAGCCAGAAGCTTCATCTAGGTCTTCCACATGGGTAGAAGGGGCCCAAGAAGTTGGACCACTTTCTGCTGCTTTCCCAGGTATATTAGCAGGAAACTGGATCAGAAGTGGAGTAGCCAGGACTCAAACTGGTGCCCATATGGGATGCCAGTGTCACAGGCAGCAGCTTAACCCACTATGCCACAACACCAGCTGTGGCATAATATCTTACTTTAAAAAAAAAAAAACAACCAACTACATTTTCCAAAACAGAAAATGTTAAGGAGAAGAATGTCATTGTTTTCCATCTTTGCAAATCTCTTTAATATCTAGCTTAACAGAAGACAGATTCTCACATCTGCTTCTGTATTTAATTGTCTTATATATTTCTGGTTAAAGTATATGAAGAAAATCCTGCCCACATTAATTCTAGTTTAAAAACTATTAAAATATTCTTCCCTTTTCCATGCAACTATGGATATTCTTTAACACTACATCAAAACTCTTTTAAGATGTATTTTTTTATTTGAAAGGCAGAGTGACTGACAGAGAACATGGTATCTCCCATTTGCTGGTTCACTCCCTAATTGCCCACAACAACCAGGGTTGGGCCAGACTGAAGGCAGGAGCCAGGAACTCCATCCAAGTCTCCCACATGGGTGGAAGGAACTCAAAGCACATGGGTCACCGTCTGCTGCCTCCCAGATACATTAGTAGGAAGCTGGATGGGAAAAATGTAGCAGGGACTCAAATGGGCATCCGGAATGGTGGCTTAACTTGCCACACCACAACATCTGCCCCAGATGGCAATTTCTTAAGGATTAGATGTAATGTAAGATCTTAAACAGACCAATGAGTTTTTCACACTATTACATTAAAATCAATTGGTCTAGGGCCGGCCCTGCGGTGCAGCGGGTTAACGCCCTGGCCTGAAGCGCCGGCATCCCATATGGGCACCGGTTCTAGTTCCAGCTGCTCCACTTCCGATCCAGCTCTGTGCTATGGCCTGGGAAAGCAGTGGAAGATGGCCCAAGTCCTTGGGCCCCTGCACCCACGTGGGAGACCCGGAAGAAGCTCCTGGCTCCTGGCTCCTGGCTTTGGATCAGCACAGCTCTGGATGTTGCGGCCATCTGGGGAGTGAACCATTGGATAAAAGACCTCTTTCTCTCTCTGCCTGTCCTCTCTCTGTGTAACTCTGGTTTTTTTTGTTTGTTTTTGTTTTGTTTTTGACAGGCAGATTTAGACAGTGAGAGAGAGACAGAGAGAAAGGTCTTCCTTCCGTTGGTTCACCCCCCAAATGGCCGCTACGGTAGGTGAGCTGTGGCCAGCACACTGTGCCAATCTAAAGCCAGGAGCCAGGTGCTTCCCCCTGGTCTCCCATGCGGGTGCAGGGCCCAAGGACTTGGGCCATCCTCCACTGCCTTCCCGGGCCACAGCAGAGAGCTGGACTGGAAGAGGAGCAACCAGGACAGAACCGGCACCCCAACCAGGACTAGAACCTGGGGTGCTGGCGCCGCAGGCGGAGGATTAGCCAAGTGAGCCGCAGCGCCGGCCCTCTCTGTGTAACTCTTTCAAATAAATAAATCTTTAAAAAAATCAATTAGTCTACTTTTTATTTTACATGTTTGTGTAAAATTCTAAATTGGTCATTTATAAAATATTAGTTCAATAACTTATACAGACTATGTGAATGTTAACACGTTTCATTACAAATATAAAAACACCACATTGATTGACATCATCAGAAAACTCTTTAAGTACTAGAGAGCTACCAAGCTCATGGCAGTGTATATAAATTTCTGATTTTCACATAAATGCTTAATGTCAGCTGGTTTCCTGGAAGTTGTAGGCTTATTTCATACATTTCTGGAAAGTATTTACCAAATGGTTGGATCTTGATAAACTTGTTTAGAAAATTCTAAAAAACAATATAGCACCAGAGTAATGATGCCATATGTGATATAGCCCCCCAAAAACTTCCCTGTATGTTCCTGAGAAAATGAGTATGAAAAAGGAAAATAACATCAGTGTTATTATAAGAGGTTCTGACATTGTAGACTCTCCTAAAAGGCTCTTAAGACAACAACATCTCTGTCCTCCTCCCCCAAATTCTTTTTTTTTTTTTTTTTAGATTCATTTATTTATTTGAAAATCAGAGTTACACACACAGATCTTCTATCCACTGGTTTACGCCCCAAATGGCCACAATAGCCAAAGATGGGCCGATATGAAACTGGGAGCTTCATTTGGGTCTCCCACATGGGTGCAGGGGCCCAAGTACTTGAGGCATCTTCCACTGCTTTCCCAGGTACATCAGCAGGGAGCTGGATCTGAAGTGAAGCAGCTGGACTTGAACTGGCACCCATATGGGATGCCAGCGTTGCAGGCTGCAGCTTTACCTGCTATGCCACAGCACTGGCCCGTCAAATTCTTTATGTTGGAGCTTAATCCCCAGTGCAGTGGTGTTGGGAGGGGGGTATCTGGTAAGTGACTAGGTCATAAGGGCAGGGCCCTTATGAATGGGATTAGTGCCCTTATACAAGAAGTTCCAGGGGCTGGCGCCATGGCTCACTTGGTTAATCCTCCACCTGTGGCACCGGTACTCCGGGTTCTAGTCCCAGTTGGGGCGCCGGTTCTGTCCCAGTTGCTCCTCTTCCAGTCCAGCTCTCTGCTGTGGCCCGGGAAGGCAGTGGAGGATGGCCCAAGTGCTTGGGCCCCTGGCTCCTGATCGGCGTAGCTCCAGCTGTAACAGCCATCTGGGGGGTGAACAAGGAAGGAAGGAAGACCTCTCTCTCACTAACTCTGCCTGTCAAATAAAAAGGGAAAAAAAAAAAAAAAGAAGTTCCAGATGGCCTGTTTGCCTCTTCCACTGTGTGAGACGACAGCAACAAGGCATCATCCACGATCTATGAAGCTCAGAGTGAGTCCTCACGGGACACCCTATCTGCTGTCTCCCTGATCCTTAGATTTCCCAGCCCCAAGAACTATAAGAAATACATTTTTGATGTATACAAATTATCCAGTCTAACAAATTTTGTTACAGCAGCCTAAATGGAATAAGCCTGCAACCTGCTTGGACCCTCCAGTCCCAGAAAACTACTATTTTACATTTTGTGAAACAGAGTACACCCATTTCCAACTAAACTTCATTAAATGGTCACAGGAACCTTAGAAGAACTCAGCCCCTCGTGAGTGCATTAATGCTAACTGCCTCAGGAGGAAGAGCTTTAATTGCCCAACTCACTTTCATCAGAGCGACTATTAGCTCCACCTACACCGTCACCTGGCATGGGGATGAGCTCCACTGTGAGCAGCCCCCAGATCCCCCCAAGTCTCGGCACTGGGCAAGCCATCCTGGGGTGAACAAGGTTTAGGCAGCGGCTGCTTTTAAAATTTACTTTTATATTTCTTTTATTTATTTGAAAGTACTGAGAGACAGAAACAGAAAGATGTCCCATCCGCTGGAGTTCACTGTCCAAATGCTTGAACTGTCAGGGCTGAGCCGAGCCAAAGCTGGGAGTCGGGAACTCCATCCAGGTCTTCCCATATGGATCGCAGGCACCCAAGTACTTGAACCATCACCTACTTACACAGTAGTTTTTCAACTTTAATTTTAGGAAATCAGTGACCTCCAAGACAATGTCCTAAGCTGGATTCATTTTACTGTTTTTATTTATTTATTTTTCAGGCAGCATAAGACCAGAAATTGTGCAGTGGGTAAGCCCCCATTTGTGATAGCTATCTGCCTTTCCATACTGGAGTGCCTGGGTTTGAGTATGGGCTCTGCTCACGATAGCAGCTTCCTGGCTAATGTGCATCCTGGGAGGTAGTAGGCAATGGTTCAAGTACTTGAGTCCCTGCCTCCTACATGAAGACCTGGACTGAGTTCTAGGCTCCTGGCTTTGGCCTTGGCCCAGCCCCATCTGTTGCAGGCATTTGGATAGTGAACTAGAGGATGGAAAATCTCTCTGCCTTCCAAATAAATAAACATTAAAAGACACATTAGTGTCACTTTCCATAAACCAATAAGAACTATCGTAGTATGTAAATTCCACACCATGCCCTTAGCTAAACTATTGAATGTTAAATTATTTCTAAATAGCTATTTCTAAAAGTATGCATAGCATTTATAAATGTAATGAACTGGGCTGGCACTGTGGCATAGTAAGCTAAGCCTCTAACTGCAGCACCAGCATTCCACATGGACACACCAGTTCATGTCCTGGCTGCTCCACTTCCGATCCAGCTCTCTGCTATGGCCTGGGAAAGGAGCAGAAGATGGTCCAAGTCCTTGGGCCTCTGCACCCACATGGGAGACCCAGAAGAAGCTCCTGGCTTCGGATCGGCACAGCTCCGGCCGTTGCAGCCATTTGGAAAGAGAACTTACGGATGGAAGACCTTTCTCTCCTCTCTATAAGTCTGTCTTTCAAATAAATAATTCAATCTTTCAAAAAAAAAAAAAAAACCTAACAGTTTAAGATAAATATACTTAATGCTATATTTAATGCAGTTCATTATATTTATTTATTCGAGATTCTATTTATGAGGCCAGTGCTGTGGCATAGTGGGCTAAGTCTCCGCCTGCACCCTTGGTATCCCATATGGGTGCTGGTTCGTGTCCTGGCTGCTCCCCTTCCAATCCAGCTCTCTGCTCAGGGCCCAAGTGCTTAGACCCCTGCACCTAGGTAGGAGACCCAGAAGAAGCTCCTGGCTTAGAATCTTCTCAACTCTGGCCATTGTGGCCATCTGGGGAGTGAATCAATAAAATATTTTTAAAGATTTTTATTTATTTGAGAAGTAGAGTTAGAGGGAGAGAGAGAAAAGTCTTCCATCCTGGCTGGCACCACGGCTCACTAGGCTAATCCTCCGCCTGCGGCGCTGGCACATCGGGGTTCTAGTCCCAGTTGGGGCGCCAGATTCTGTCCCGGTTGCTCCTCTTCCAGTCCAGCTCTCTGCTGTGGCCCGGGAAGGCAGTGGAGGATGGCCCAAGTCCTTGGGCCCTGCACCCGCATGGGAGACCAGGGGGAAGCACCTAGCTCCTGGCTTCGGATTGGCGCAGCATGCCGGCCACAGCAGCCATTTGGAGGGTGAACCAATGGTAGGAAGACCTTTCTCTCTGTCTCTCTCTCACTAACTCTGCCTGCCAGTGCCATATGGGATGCCGGCACTGCAGGCCTGGGCTTTAACCTGCTACACCACATCGCTGGCCCTTAAATTGTTAGTTATCAACGTTTAACCCAAAGAATAGTTAGGTTGGCAATGTCACTTTTTTTTTTTTTTTTTTAAGATTTAGTTATTTGAAAGGTAGAGTTACAAAGAAGAGAGACATCTTCTGTCTGCTGGTTCATTCCCCAAATGGCTGCAACAGCTGGAGCTAGGCAGATCTGAAGCCAGGAGCCAGGAGCTTCTTCCAGGTTCCCCATGTGGGTGGCAGGAGCCCAAGCATTTGGGCCGTATTCCACTGCTTTCCCAGGCGCATTAGCAGGGAGCTGGATCGGAAATACAGCAGCCAGGACTCGAACTAGCACCCATATATAATGCCAGCACTGCAGGCAGCAGCTTAACCTGCTGTGCCACAGCACCAGCTCCCAGCAATGTCACCTTTTATCAACTTCCCCTGCAATTCAATTACAGAAAAAGAAATTGGGTTATAACCAATAACCCTTAAAGTACTATTATTAATTCAATAAACATCTTTGGAAACTACTTCTTTGTTATAATTAACTCTAGGCACAGGGAAGAGGAAACTGTCAAATACAATAGAACTCAATAATAGCAATAGGAAATCTGGTTTGGATAAAAGGTTACCTTGAGACCCATTAAGTAAAATAAGCCAGTCATCAAAGGCCAAATGCAGTATGAGTCCACTTTTGTGAGGTACCTCAAACAGGCAAATGTATAGAGCCTGAACATGGTTCCTGGCTTCGGATTGGCACAGCTCTGGCCGTTGTGGGCATCTGGGGAGTGAACCAGCAGATGGAAGACCTCTTTCTCTCTCTCTCTCTCTCTCTGTGTAACTCTGACTTTAAAATAAATAAATAAATCCTTAAAGGAAGTAACAGCCAAATCTGCCCAGAATCCTCAGGTGTGCCCTAACAAAGCACTGGAGGCATTTTAGATACCACATGTGAGGAATTCAGAGGGCTGTAAAATTCCATAAGTATCTTGATGATGGGACGTAAATTGTATCTTTTTTTCTCAAGTAAGGTTTCTGTCTTAGGTTAGATTCTCAAAGTGGACAATGAGCCAAAAACAAAGGTTAAGTAAAAACAATGATTGATGGAATTCCAACATTTCAAAGGAGACTGTAACAGATCTAAAATGTCCTTCCAATCTGAGACTGTAAGCTTCTACAGGCCATAATCCCAAGTGCAGTGAAATGGGCATTTCACTACATACTGAAGCAAATAATTTGTGGCTCAAAACTGACTAGCGATATCCTTTGTTATGCAAGTGAAGTAAGATATAAGAATGACCCGGGGGCAGATTTGCGGTGTAGCAGGTTTAGCCATTGCTTGCAATGCATACTTCCCACATTGGAGCACCATTTTGAGTCCCAATTGCTCTACTTCTGATCCAGCTTCCTGTTATACAACCAGGGAGGCTGCAGATGATGGCTCAAGTGCTTTGGCCCCTGCCAACCACACAGGAGACCCAGACCCAGGAGTTCCAAGTTCCAGGTTTCTGACTTCTGAAGGGCCCCGCCCAGGCTATTGCAAGCATTTGGGGAGTGAACCAGTAAATGGAAGGTAACACAAGCATTCTCTCTGTCTCTGCCTTTCAAGTAGATGAAAATAAATAAGTAAAAAATTTTTTTAAAATTCTATATTCTAGCCACCAGGGAAGACAGACGTCCTCCTGGCGGTGTTTCCGCGGTGTAGCGGTCGTCACGCTCACGTCCCACGTGAGAGCTCCCTGGTTAGAAACCGGACAGGAGCAGCGGCTTTTGGCTGGCGACGTGGCTTAACAGGCTAATCCTCTCCGCCTTGCGGCTCAGGCACACCAGGTTCTAGTCCCGGTTGGGGCGCCAGATTCTATCCCGGTTGCCCCTCTTCCAGGCCAGCTCTCTGCTATGGCCCGGGAAGGCAGTGGAGGATGGCCCAAGTCCTTGGGCCCTGCACCCATGGGAGACCAGGAGAAGCACCTGGCTCTTGGCTTCAGATCAGTGAGATGCGCCATCCGCAGCAGCCATTGGAGGGTGAACCAGCGGCAAAAAGGAAGACCTTTCTCTCTGTCTCTCTCACTATCCACTCTGCCTGTCAAAAAAAAAAAAAAAAATTCTATATTCTTAAAATAGCAAGGAATATTTATTTCTAAATGACCTTGAACTAAAATTTGGGTAAAAAGGAAATAATGCTTAGTGGGGTAATACTTCTCTCTTACTCTCCTGAGGAACTAGACATTATCAAAGTTAAACCTTTGTGTATTAAAGGCGATTACGAAGAAAATGAAGAGTAGTTGCAAGAGCAGCTGATAAGGCTCTAATAGCCAGAATAAAGGCTATTATTCCTTCCTCTCCTGAACTAGTCCCTCCTCAACTCCCAACATTAAACACTCTGAATGTCCCAAGGCTGAATCCTTACTCCTTACAGCCCGCAGTGACTTGAAGTACCCACTGTAAACTGAAAAACCCCGCAGCCTGATGTGTTAGTCTCTGAATCCTGACTTGTAAATCCTACTGCCTAGTCAAGACATCTTTTTTGTGTTTATAGTTTTGATGGCAGAGAGCTCCCATCTACTAGTTTACTAACCAACTGCCTGCAGCCAGGGCTGGGCCAGGGCAGAGCCGGAACTCAATCCAAGTCTTCCATGCGGGTGACAGGGCCCCAAATCTTGAATCAACACCAGCTGCTTCCCTTGGTCTGCGTTTGCAGGAAGCAGGAATTTGGAGTTGGAGCCAGCAATCAAACCTAGGCACTTACTTCCAAATGGGTCAAATGTCCACACTATTTTTTTTAAAACAGGTAAAATTCTTATAACACAAAATTACCATTTCTGCATGAAAACTTGAGTGGCAACTGATATATTCAAAATGCTGTACATCATCAGCACTAGGCCAACACATTTTCAGCACCCCGAAAGGAAACCCTGTGCACATTAATACACTCTTCTCCATTCTCTCTGTGCTCCAGGCTGTGTCAACCACAAATCTGCTTTCTGTACCTACCATCAGTATTTCATATAAGTGGAATATTATGACACATGGCTTTTTGGTAACTGATTTCTTTCACTTCACATGTTTTCAAGGCTAACCGTCGTTGTGGAGTGTTATCAGTACTTTATTCCTTTTTAGGCAGAATATACCATTGCATAGATATACATTTTGCTTATACATTTATGCACGGACTTTGGGTTGTTCCCATCCTTTGACAGCTGTGACTAGTGCTGTTAAAAATGGGTGTACACTTGCTTTTTTGATTCCAGTTTGTAATCTTTTGGATATATACCTAGGAATAGAATTGCTGGGTCTTACGTAATTCTATGTTTAATTGCCACATCTTGTGGTTTTCCTTGAAGTTCCCTAATAATGAATGACACATGGGTTTGCCAGCAATTTGTATCTTTGGAAAAATATCTACTTAAGTTCTTTTCCCACTTTTAAATCAAGTTGTCTTTCTGTTACTGAAGTGTAGTAGTTCTTTATATATTCTAGTTATTAGATTATCAGTTGTATTATTTGTCATTTTCTTCCATTCTTTTGATTTTCTTGGTAATGTCCTTTGATACAAAGTTTAATTTTGATTATGTCAATTCATCTATTTCTCCTTTTATTGTATGTGTTTTTAGTTTCACACCTAAGAATCTGCTGCCAAATCCAAGATCATTAAGATTTACCCATTTTTTCCCCTAAGAGTGGAATGGTTTTAGCTCTCATATTTTTCATGTTTCTAAATATAAGCCATTTGGAGTTCATTTCTGCATACGATACGAAGACAGACATCTATTCTTGAATGTCTATCAGGCTTCTGAAACTTCACAAGTCGCAAATCAAATTTTCACAAGTCTGTCCATCAAATCTGCTCTCTCCCCAGTCTTCTCTGTATCAGTAAATGCTCAAGCTAAAAACTCTTTTATTATTATTTTATTGGAGGGGGGAGGAGAGAGAGACAGAGAGACAAAGAGGGAATTCCCATCAGATGGTTTACCCCCAAATGCTCCAATGACTGAGGCTGGGCCAGGCCAGGTGCAGCCAAGAGATGGGAACACAACCTGTGTGGGTGGCAGGAACTCAACCACTGGAGCCATCACCACTGCCTCCCAGGGTCTGCATTAGCGGGAAGGAGGAGTCAGGAGCTGCAGTTGGGTATCAGGCCCAGGTCCGTCAATGTGGGACCAGGCTGAACGCTCACTGCTCAAAATCTTAACGTCATCCTTGACTCCTCTTTTGTTCTTACAATCTATAAGCACTGCACTGGCAAACCCTGCTTGCTTCACCTTCAAACCACATCTCAAAGACAACTTACTAGCTCCTCCTCTACCAATCTGGACTACTACAAGAGCCCTCAACAGCTCTTCCTGCTTTCACCTTTGCTGCCCGCAGTCTAACTGCCAAGCAGTGATCCTGTGTAAGTTTCTCTGCTCTGAACCCTTCCTTGATGTCCCAGCTCACTCAGAATGTGCAGTGCTTCCTTCCCAAGAACTACAATCCACTACGAGGTCTGCCCCTCCCACACACCCTTTCTAGTCTGCAAACAAACCAACCCTGCCTTGCCTCTACTGTTTGTGTGGGTATCACAGACATCTTCATGGCTGACCCCCTCATCTGAGGGTCTTTGCTCACACTGACCTGTTTAGTGAGGCCTTGTCTGACCACCCACTTCAATACCAACGGCACTTCCCCTGCTCCTACTTACCCCCTACCCTCCAACCTCCGCTTTATTTTCTGTGCAGTATTTAGCATCTAACGCACTATGTCCTTTACTTACCTATATCCCCTCACTAGAATACAATCTCCAGGACAGGGGTCTTAATTTATTCATCAGCACCCCGCAGCGTTCAGAACAAAGCCCAGCACACAGTAGGCCTTCAATAATTACATATTGAGCTAATACAGAACGTGTCCTATTATAATCGCCGGCTCACCATAATGGATTGTGAGTTTCCTGCAGGAAGTGACCCCTCTGATTTCCCAGCACCTCTACCCTAACGCTTGGCACGCAGTAGGCACCGATTTTAAATAGATGAGCCCACAAGAGACCTAGGAAACACACACAGTTCCCTGCGCCGTCCCGCCCCAAATACGAGGAGTCAGCTTCCCTCCAGGGAGCGGTTTCAAGACCGATCCCCACGCCCTCACGTGTACCCCCATGTTGTGCCGTCCCCACAACCACCAAATGCGCAGTGGTCAGAGCCAGAATTTGAACGGTGCACTGACAAGCTGGAAAGGAGGCACAGGGGTGACCGGACTTGAAATCCCAGGCGGCAGAACTCATACACACACACAGCCCGGGGTGGTGGCGAGGCAAGGGCCGCCCCAACCACTACCGTGGAGTCCAGATCCCTCGTTTGACAGCTAAGCCCACTACAGCCCAGAGGCGAAGGCGACTTGCCCGAGGTCACACGGCGCGGGAACCAGGGCGCGCCGCCCTAGCTGCAGTGTCCGTCGGCGTGCGCTCCGCGCCCAGCCCCGCCGGCGCACGTGCTCCGAGTCCCCCGGCGCCCGCAGGCCGGCCCGGTCCCACCTCGGCCCCAGGCGGGGTCGACGCCCCCCAACGGTGCCCGAGCCTGCCCGGGGGCTGGGACCCGCAGCGCGCACGGCGGAGGTGGGCCCCGGCCGCCGGCTCCCCGCCGCCGCTTACCTGGCCGGATCCCGCGGGAACCTGAAGAAGGCCAGATCCGACTGCGTGCTCTTCCGCGTGCAGTTAGGGGCGGCGCAGAAGTTCGGCATCGTCGCCTGCCCGCCGGCCGGCCCAGTCCTCCCCTCCCCGCCTCCTCAGGGCAGCCCGCCCGCCCGTCGGGGCCGGGGAGGGGAGCCAGGCCGGCCGGCCGGCTCGGCAAGGCCGGCGCGCGGGGGAGGGGCGGGCGGGCGAGCAGCCGCGAGGGGCAGGAGGGGCGCCGCGGTCCGAGGCCGGGCTGGGGACGCGGCTCCACAGTGCTGTGAGCGGCCTGGAGGATTTACCGCCGCCGCCGCCGCTGGTGCACCTCCCGCCCGCCCGGGACGCTGCCGCCTCCTTCCCACAATGCACTCTGGCGCCCGGGGGTGCCCTCTCTTCCCTCAACCTTCCTCCCCCGCCCCTCCTTTCCGCCGCCGTCTCCGCAGCGGGCACGCGCAGGGAAGCGCGCCTGCGGGGTGTGGCGAGGCAAAGGCGGGGCCTGGCGCGGACTGCTGCAATGCGCCTGCGCACAGCCTCCCCCGCGAGAGGGAGGGCGTTGCGCACGCGCGCCTGGCTCCGCGTCCTCTAAAGCAGGCGAACCGGAGGCTTCCGCGGTAGGTTTGCCCTGCGCCGGGTCGTGCAGATCTGGGGCGAGCTTGCGCGTCCCGCCACCGTTTTTGCAGCTCTTCTTGTTTAGTATGGTTGCCACCACCTGGGCCTGTATTGCAGAAATCGCCACAGACGCCGAAGGGCCGCGGAATCGGGACGACATTGGTGACTGGCGAACTCCCGGCCATCTGCGTGCACCGGGTGGAGATTTAATTTTTCCCAGCTCTTGCCGGTTACTCGTTGACCTCGTTAGTTTGCCGAACGAGGCTCCCTAGCCCCCACTGGAAGCTGTGGGGGGCGAAAACTCAGTAAAGCAATTACTGCTTCCTGGCGAGGCGTGCAAAGGAGCGAGAATATGGTTACCCCTGCAGCCCTATAGAGAGATCCCTCCGACTTCCCCCTCACAGTCGTGGCTCGTGAACGTCCCTGTGTTGCTTCGTGCCAACATGAGCGATCGCTATTTGGAACAAAGGATTAGTATAAAATTTTGTGTGAAATTGGACAAGTCCGCAAGTGAGACCCACCATCTTCTCAAAGAAGCTTATGGGGACGAAGTCATGTCAAGGGCCCGCGTTTTTGACTGGCACAAAAGGTTTAAGGAAGGGCGGGAAGATGTTCGAGACGACGCCCGGAGTGGCCGCCCAGTCACGCACCGGACCGAAGAAAACATCCAGAAAGTCAAGGATCTGGTTCGTTCAAACCGGCAGTTAACCGTGAGGATGATGGCGGAGGAGTTGCGTTTGGATAAGGAAACCGTTAGGCTCATTCTGAAAGAGAACTTGAACATGAGGAAGGTTTCTGGGAAAGTTTTATCGGGTGTTTGAAGGATGCCCCGAAACTTGACTTTCGGGCTGCTTTTCCAAAGGAAACTAGAAAAAACAGCTCCTGTGTGAGGAAGGAGGTGGTACGTTGTGAAGCGCGGGGTCCTCTGCCCGCATACTGGCCAAGGGTCCGCTCCCCCGCCAGCCAGCTTCTGCAGGCGTCGTCTTCAGCAAGGCTGCCCACCAGGGCGGCCCAGGCGTGGTTCACACCCACACCGTGGTGAAGGGAAGCTGCCTCCCGCCTTCATCGGGCGCCCAGTCCTCTCCGCTCCTCCTGCCTGCGTGGCTTCCTCTGCCACTTACTCTTGGCTCCCTGGTGGGGCTGTCTCCCTTGCTGCTCTCCACAACTTGCAAGAAGGTTTGGCTGCTGACTCCCAGGACCTGCTGATGGCTGCATTCTTTGGCTTGACAAGAGTTTGGATCTCCTCCCTGCCCAGACCTTGGGTTGTTTGTGATGATCCTGTTCCTTTGTTCTCAACATTCTGCCTCAGGGAACCATGCCCGTGAGACGTGGGAACAGGATCTCTCTGGAGCCTGCCCCTCTGTGCCAGGGAGGCATGCTTTTCTGGGAAGATCCCAAAAGAAGGCCTACGGTTTCAGCCTGCTTCACAGTCAGGGCCCGATGTACAGTGTACAAGCCACTGGCGTGCTGACAAAGTGAGCGCTGCTGGGTGTGCGGTCTGATGGGGCCCAGATGACTCGGTGGAGCCCCTCAGGCCTCAGGGCTTGGCCACCATCCTGCCCCTCAGAAGGACTGCATCTGTTTCATCCTCATCCTGTGCTTTGGATCCTCACTCACTTGGGTATTCCCTTTGCCATAAGAGAAGAATCTGGTTCCAGAAAATACAAACCAGTGGCCCCAGGGCTGGGCTGTGATGTGTAGGCAGAAAGACCAAGTGGTGCTCTATAGACTGTGAAGTAAGGCAGTCTGCTACCCACGTGCCAGTTCCCGCCCAGCAGCCCGCTTTTAGTAACGAAGGCCAATATTGCCAGGTGTATTTTGAGCACCTGCTGTTTTTAGAACTGTGAAATTATGGTCATCAGAGACTGTAAGGCCGGGCCAACTGGTTTTTGTAGCAGATCCATGAGGAAGGGGGAGAAATCGGGTTATGAAAGCTTCACAGCAGGTGGAACAGCGTGAGACTTTGAACCTGCATCAGTAGAAAATAATGACTCCATTAGCTAAAATAGCAAAGTGCAAAGGGGAAGATAATGGTGTTGCAGAAGATGTGCAATTGGGGATAATTTGCTGCTTCTCCAAGTCTGTGCCAGTGGTTTGCAAATTGCTTCTTCCGAGTCTGTGAGTAGGTTATTAACCCACTTACTTGATTATATGATTTTTCTGTGGAACCCAAGAAACTACAAGTTCAAGCTCTTACCTCTTTCATTGCTGCCTTCCTACCAGGATTTATAGAAAGGAACTTCTTCCAGGTGGGTTCCAAGTTATACCACACAGACTGAAAACATCTCAAAACCTGGTAAGGATGCAGGAGGAAGGAGGAGGTAACAGGATGTCCCAGCGTGGACCTGTGTCCCTGTTTCACTCAAGGGGTTTTTGCACATTTCATCTTCTCTTATTTAACTAGTAGGGAAGTAAATAATATTGGTTGATAGTAAAGACCTAATCCAAGTTCAACATTGTTATTTTTAGAACTGCTCTTTCACTCTCTACTGCATTAAAAAGATTGCAAGTTCCTCATTAATACCAGTCAGTTTTGAAACACCTTGAAATCTGGACCTTGTACCACAAAGAAAGATACTGTGTTTAAAAAAAAAAAAAACAAACAAACAAACAAAAAAAAAACACAACTCTTAAACCATGCCACAGCTTATAACTTTTTAGCTATTTAGGAATCCTAAACATTCCATAGCAAACATTACTGTCTACCCACATCAAGTGAGACCCTAGTTTCCCCACAAACACTTGCCTCCAAGGACCCTGCACTTTGGGAATGCAGCCCCGCCCATAGCTATTGCAGCTTTGTTGCTGAATCTTGTTAATAAGGCTCAGGCCTAGTGGTCACTATTGCAAATTTGTATGCTCCTGGGCTCAGGCCAAGATCCCAGAACAATACCTGCAGGTATTATCTCCAGTCTGTCATAACACAGAGGTCTTGAAAGATGTTATTTCTAGACTGTCTTCCAGTCTTATGAACAGGGCTGGAGTGACTGCCAATACTGCTGGCCCAAGACCCATGTTGGAGGATAGGTACTAGAGCAACAATGGCCCTAGTAGAGTTTGAACACAGCAGCCAGAAGAGGTAATTAGGAATGTGAATTCAAGTTGTCCTAAATGGCTAAAAGAAGGACCTAACGCATTACGTTAGCTCACGGCGTGGCTCGTTTGTCAGGCTTCCCAGCAGTGATAGGATGCCTCCGATTTAGGGGAAATAAAGTGACCGCCATGACAGTTGTCCAGAACAAACCATTCACACCTGGCTGCTCAGAATCAGTAAACCTGAGGCTAGAGCGTGAGCTCCTAAACAGGAGGATTCTTACAGAACAGTGCTTACTCGCCCACCGTGTTGCTGACCTTGATTTTGCCCTGACCTGCACCTTCTGTTCAGGCCTAATGAGCTCCTGGCCTATAGCCTGGTAGATCCAGCAATGCATCACACCACAGACTGTTGCCCTTGGCCCTTCTCAGATGCCTCTTGGTGTCCTCTCTGCCTTGGTGTTTGCTTTTCTGGTTTTGGACTCCTCCTCCAAGAGCTGCTTTGGTCCCCCATGGTGTGCGGATCCTTGAGTTGCCCTTTTAGTCATGATCCACCACTTGACCTGAAACTCTTCCCCTTGTTTGGAGCCTTCTAGCTCCCCACTTGAGCCACTGAGTAACCAATCTTCTCCAGCCCTGGTCCTGTGTTACCTTCCTGTCTCAAGGAGTGAGGTGAGATGCGTGGGGAGGTGGTGGTTCTTGTTCTTGCTTTTCATAAGGTACAAATGGAGGAGAAACCTCCCTCCCACCTTAGCTACCATCAGTTGCACCCCCAGAGGCAAGTAGGGTTACCAGTTTCTCAGGGAAGCAATTGAATTACCTCTTATACTGAGAGCCAGAAAACTTTTTTCAGAGCTATAACAACCAAATCCCATTCTGGGAACTGTGTTTCTTGTGACAGGACGAGGGCCACCTCACTGCCTGTCCCTTTGGTTCAGCAGGAAGAGAACTGACCGTCTTCAATCCTGGACCATAATTCTCAAACTTCACATAATCCATCTGTGAATCCTTTCCGTTTTCCAGTTGCTCTTTGCTGCCCCACGCTCATCTCATTCCAGTTCAAAATCCACGTGTGATGTTGTGGAACATGACTGAACTGTAATAGACATCTTCTAGAATACTGATTTAATTGATTTTATCTAATTCTCCCCTCCCATCACACTTCCTCACCTTGTTTCTAACAATGATGAGAAACAAAAAATAGAATGTTCATTGAATCTTTGACTTAGAAAAACACATGGGTGGTTCTGCAGTCTTGTGAATCCTGCTGCCTCTCAGTTCTCACTGAAATGTCATTATTTGGCAAGAATGAATACATAGGGCCTACTTTCAAGAGCCTTCCTTCCAGATCTATTTCCAGTCAAAGTCCAGACTTGCCATTGGAGATGCCTGGATAAATCTAAATGCTACGTGACTTGAGGACAGCAGGAAAAGGAGGGGACGTGCTGCTGCATCACATACACTGCTCAGCCGGCCTGCTGTTTGCAGACGTTGGCATTGGCATTGTCAGGGTCCATGGGGCTCAGATGAAAGAGCCTTCGACTTTGTGGCTGAGCTGTACACTACTTTGAACTCCAACTGCTTCTTCAGCTTTCCCAGATTTTACCAGGCCTTTGCATCCTATTCAAAGCAGCCCTCCTATATTTATGTTTTCTGTAAAGTAAATCTCTGCCTATCAGATCCTTGCAAGTATTATCCCAATTGATCACTCTCTGCTAGCATTAATAACCAGAAACAAAGATCTAGAGTGGGGAGCTTCAGGGCCTCCCAGGACCTGCTAGTGCAGGGATCTGCACACTTGTGTAAAGTCAATGTAGGCTTTGTGGCCTCGTGGTCTCTGTTGCAGCCGCTCGGCAGACATAGCTAGTGCAGAAACAGGTGAGCATGAGCGTGTTCCAATAAAACCTTATGATTGGATATTGGAATGTGAATTTCATACAGCTTGCAAAATACTATTTTGATAATTTTTCAACCATTAAAAAAGGTAAAAAGCATGCTTAACTTGCAGGCTGTTAACAAAAACTGATGGTGGCTCCGATTTGGCCCATGGGCCATAGTTTGCCAACCCCTGATCTAGTGTACATAAAATGTGTATCTAAAAATGACAGGCCGGCGCCGCGGCTCAATAGGCTAATCCTCCGCCTAGCGGCGCCGGCACACCGGGTTCTAGTCCCGGTCGGGGCACCGATCCTGTCCCGGTTGCCCCTCTTCCAGGCCAGCTCTCTGCTGTGGCCAGGGAGTGCAGTGGAGGATGGCCCAAGTCCTTGGGCCCTGCACCCCATGGGAGACCAGGATAAGCACCTGGCTCCTGCCATCGGATCAGCGCGGTGCGCCGGCCGCAGCGCGCTACCGCGGCGGCCATTGGAGGGTGAACCAACGGCAAAAGGAAGACCTTTCTCTCTGTCTCTGTCTCTCACTGTCCACTCTGCCTGTCAAAAATAAAAAAAAAAAAATTTAAAAATGACAGATGATTGATCATTTTCCATCAGTAATGTTAATGCCAAATTGATCTGGCAGTGTCTCACAGTGTAGAAATTGTGCAATATTGGAGGGACTATTTATGAGGAGAGAGTAAATTAGAACTGAATAATTAGCCGGCACCGCGGCTCAATTGGCTAATCCTCCACCTTGCGGCGCTGGCACACCGGGTTCTAGTCCCAGTCGGGGCGCCAGATTCTGTCCCGGTTGCCCACAGCTCTCTGCTGTGGCCCGGGAGTGCAGTGGAGGATGACCCAAGTGCTTGGGCCCTGCACCCGCGTGGGAGACCAGGAGAAGCACCTGGCTTCCAGCTTCAGATCAGCGCAATGCGCCAGCCACAGCGGCCATTGGAGGGTGAACCAACGGCAAAAAGGAAGACCTTTCTCTCTGTCTCTCTCTCTCTCTCTCTCTCTCACTGTCCACTCTGCCTGTCAAAAAAAAAAAAAAAAAAACTGAATGATTGGCTATTTCACCTTGCCCATGTTCCACATCACAAAATGAATTTTGTGCTGTTTTTGACTAAAACTGATATGACTCAAACTATCATCCGTGTTGTTCCCATGTAATATCTCAGAACCAATTTGGCAGTACTGAAAATGGTGCCAAATTGCAGCCAGCAGTAATAGAATGAACCACAAGTAGTTCCAAAAATGCTTTCCCATGGACAGCATTTGAATAAATTTATGCTGTCACCTATTTAAGTGTTTGTTTGTTTTTTTTAATTTTTGACAGGCAGAGTGGGCAGTGAGAGAGAGACAGAGAGAAAAGTCTTCCTTTTGCCGTTGGTTCACCCTCCAATGGCCGCAGCGGTAGGCGCGCTGCGGCCGGCGCACCGCGCTGATCCGATGGCAGGAGCCAGGTGCCTATCCTGGTCTCCCATGGGGTGCAGGGCCCAAGGACTTGAGCCATCCTCCACTGCACTCCCTGGCCACAGCAGAGAGCTGGCCTGGAAGAGGGGCAACCGGGACAGGATCGGTGCCCTGACCGGGACTAGAACCCGGTGTGCTGGCGCCGCAAGGCGGAGGATTAGCCTAGTGAGCCGCGGCGCCGGCCTGTCCTATTTAAGTGTTTACTATGAAGTTACAAAACTCACTGAAGTGTACTTTTTCGTGCTTATAAAAAATTATATACTTGTGTATGTGTGTTTATACATGTATACACAAATCTACATATATATATATGTGCGTGTATATATGCAGACATATATTAACAGCTCCTTGTAACTGGTGCTGTTAATAGGTAAGCACATTTATTTTTCCCTTAAAGAGAGTTTGGTTGTGTCAGCATCATTTAATCTGATTTTCCAAAATTGTAATGGAATCTCAGGATTGAACAGACCTTTACAACGGAGTCTGACCCAGCCACCCATGTTTCCCTTGACCTCGGAGTATACAGCTGCTGAAAGACCATAGGAAAAAAGATTCTGTGTTAATTCACTCAACATATGTTTTTGACTGACTGTATGTGCCAAGCACTGTCCTGTGTGCAGTGGACAAAACAGACACAGACCTTGGATTTCAGAGTCGGACATCTAATTACGTTGCTCCTTGCTCTTGCAAAACTTCTGTCCCATGTGCTCACACTAACTCATTGTTCGCTGCGTACCTGGAAACAGGTATGACCTCTGCCGCATGCCTTCATGCCTGTCCAGTTGCATTAATAATTTGAGGACTATATGTTCTACTTGAAGTTTTATTATCTTTGAGACAGATCTATGTTGGTAGAAAAACAAGCTGGCAATGTTGGAAGTGTAGATTGGCAACAGCTTTCAGAAAAAGCAATTTGGCAGTATCTATTAGGAGCTTTAAAAATGTTTATATCCTCTGATCCTCTAATTCCACTTCTGGGAATCCATCCTAAAGAAACAGTCTAAAATGTGGGCAAAATTTATACTTTACAATCCAAAAGTCCAACGGTAGAAAATTGGTTAAATAAATTACAGTGTGACTATACAATGGGCTATTATGCAGTCATTATAATTGATGGTTATGAAGAGCATTTGACAGCATGGCAAAATGCTTGTAATGTTAAGTGAAAAGAGTGATATATAAAATTGTATATATAAATCTAAAAAGATTTTTTTAATGACTGGAAAGAATATACTAACTCTGAGTGGTTGGATTATAGATATGTTTAAATTTTTCCTGGGTTTTATGCTTTTAAAAAATCTTTTTCCACAATACTATTACATTTATTGTAAGTGAGAAACAACAGTATCAAAAGTTGGCAGTGGAGAGACTGAGGCCACATCGCCAGATTGGCCCATGAACAGATATCTGGCTGGGCCAATATGAACGCTAGATAATAGATAATTGTGTTGGAATCAGGAATGGGACAAAGGGAAAATGACCTGTCCTAAAGGAGAAGGGAACATGGCCAGAATCCCTACCAAAAATCAAGTTAGTTATGAGGAGACACCTTGAGTGACATGCTGCTGTTAGGCAGTCCTAAATAGGTATTAAAAAAAAAAAAAAAAAGAGAGAGCCAGCGCCATGGCTCAATAGGTTAATCCTCCGCCTTGCGGCGCCAGCACACCGGGTTCTAGTCCCGGTCGGGGCGCCGGATTCTGTCCCAGTTGCCCCTCTTCCAGGCCAGCTCTCTGCTATGGCCTGGGAGTGCAGTGGAGGATGGCCCAAGTCCTTGGGCCCTGTACCCCATGGGAGACCAGGAGAAGCACCTGGCTCCTGCCTTCGGATCAGTGCGGTGCGCCAGCCGCAGCGCACCAGCTGCTGCAGCCATTGGAGGGTGAACCAACAGCAAAGGAAGACCTTTCTCTCTGTTTCTCTCTCTCTGTCTACTCTGCCTGTAAAAAAAAAAAAAGAAAGAAAAGAAAAGCACCCATGAATTGGGTATATGAGAGCCCTTCAAAAAGTTCATGAAAATGCATATTATGGAACAGCTATGCATGGATTTAAAAAAAAAATGCCAAAATAAACTAACCTTTAATTCCATTTCCATGAACTTTTTGAAGTTCCCTTGTATTGTGACAAATGGTGCAAGTTTATGAAATGCTCTCCCAGGTAAAATTGACCTCCTTTGGATTTCACTCGCACATTCTCTCCTACAAAATGAATTGTCTTAGATGGACTCTTTGAAGACTCCTTGAGCCTTCCACGTGATTTCTTTAGTGTAGGAATAACTTCCAGTGTGCCAGGTCTCCTCCCATGTGAAGACACGCAAGCAGCATGGATACTCGCTGGAATATTTGGTATCCTACATGTAGAACAGCATACACATCCCATTAATCATCTGAATGTTGAAACTCGTAAAACTCGTAAATGTTGCAAATGTTATTCTGTTGATGTCCACAATTACTGTGCTTTTATTTATGTCTGAGTAATTGTGGGACTTTAAAGAGTGAGAAGTTACATAGTTAATGCCCATCTATAAATGAAACTGTTGTGTTAAGGAAATACATACTTAATGGTTGCTTTAGTAAAATGATTATCATTAAAATGTTAAATATATCTCCTTGGTGACATTCCAAAGCTTCAGATGGGTACACAAGGAGAATACATATTTTATAGATATATACAAAGGGGTCTTCCAAAAGTTTATGGAAATGTGTCTAGTGGAAAAATTCTGCATGGATTTCAGAGTTTTTTGGGCCAAAATAAATTTATCCTATATTTTTTCACAGACTTTTTGAAGTACGCTCATGGATTATAGCTTTGTCAAGCTGGGAGAGTTCAACACTTCAGTGTACATCTCTTTGACACTAGAAAGAACAAAAGAATGAGACTGGAGTTTCAGTTGCGGCTTCGTAACTAGCCATGTAATTTTGGACGGTTCATTTGCAACTTCTGATCACTCCAGTGTATTCATCCACTAGAGGAAAATGGAGCCATCTATCTCATGGAGCAGTTAATTTTGCTCATGCCACAAATATTGAGTGGTTGCTTATATGTGTCTGGCCCTCTTCTAAACTTAGGATGTAGCAACAGACAAGACAAAAAAACAGATTCCTCCTTGTGAACATACATTTATAGGAAATAAAAAATAAGAAAGATGAGTAAAACTATAGTATATTAGATAGTGTTTATTAGATTTGCTGCTTTTGAGGTACATAGCACAAAACCTGGTACTCAACAGATAGTAGCTAAGTACTCCCAGATAGTAATTTCCTTTGCTGCTGTAGTTTTCCAAACAGTTCCTGAATCACTCTACCTAAAATGGTAATTGACAAAAGGCCTGACCCAATTGCCTTCTATTTCTTGCTAGTTAATGAGGTCTAAATCTGTGCTGTGCTTGCTTAGGAAGACAAAAGAATCCTTACAGTGGTGTTCTGTACTTCCTGGATGGCAGAGTAATCAAGGTGGTGCCTACACACTGGATAAATGGCCTTCTCTGGAGCCAACTGGCTGGAGCTCTTGCATGGGGCTGGAAGGCAGGCGTTAGGTCCACAAAGACAAATACTTAGTGTCGTTGCTGTTTAAGCAAAGCAAACCAGAAAACTTTAGTTTCTCTTAATGAAAAGTTCTGTGCCCAATATCTGTGCCAAACCTTGGAGAACTGAGCAAAGTTTGTAGTAGTGGAAGGATTATTTATGGCTACTGCATTATTTATGGGCAACCAGGGCATAGACAGAAAGCCAGAAAAACGAATGCTTGTGGTTGGTTGATATTTTTGCTCGTTGCAGAAAATTGGAAAGTTGAGAACTATTTAAAGAAGCCGCTAGAAGTTTACCTGCAGCTAGCACTCTGCCTCAACTTGCTCCTTCAAAATACCCAGTAGACAGTCACTGACTGAATTCCTTCCTTGGGCCTCAGCCTGTACCAGGCCCAGAGGATACAGCCCTTGCTTTGTGGCTAGATAGAGGAAGAACCAGAGATGGAAAGACTGCACCAAGAATGGTCGATCCTTCCCAGAGGCCGCTCTAAGGAGCCAGCATTTGTGAAGTATTTGTAACAGAAAGTTGAAAGCATCTCACGTAGGGTGATTGTGGAAATGGGAAATGGATTATAAAGAAGTAGAGAACAATGGTACTGTGGTGTGTGTCAATGCCATCCCTGCCACCTCACGCAGAAAGGCCCTGAGCTCTGTGCCCAAGGATTCAGTGTGGAATATTGCCTCTCAGAAGAAACTAGATGTTAGGCTGCTTGCCAGTTCCCCTGGTCCTTGCTTTAAAAATCTAATAAGTGAAAATTCAGAATTACAGCCCAGATCAGATGAGGAAATTGGCCCAGGAAGGCTGAATGACTTTTCTTGAATCACACATTTAGTTGGTGGCAAAGCCAGAATAATAGTGAAGACTCTTGAACCTTATGCTGTCCAGGAAGTTTTTTCTATTACTCCATTGAGAAAATTTTCTTTACTAAAATATACATTCTTAAGCAGTCTTTAAAATGGTACTCACCCTTGCAATCATCAAATGGTTTACCCACAGTTGATTTATGTACAGTTTTGAAAGAATGTTTACAGTATATAATGTGGTGCAGAGGATTTTTCCAAATTGCCCTGGGGTGCCCATGCCCCCTGGTCCTTCTTCCAGAGTTGTGTATTCGTAAGTAAACGTTGGCATTCTGTCATTTATTTTTCCAGATGTTCTTCCCCAGCCGTGTATATTTTGTGTTTTTAATATTTCTCGCGTTCTTTTTTTTTCTCTCATCTGGGCACATACATCCTGATAAAGCTCTCAGCTATCTCCTCTGTGCTGTCTCAGATTTCTGAGTGTGTTTACATTTGTGACACAGTGCCTGATGTCACAAATGCTGTCACATCATTAGGCCTTACATCCCTAAACTCTAGCCTTGCGTTTCTAGATGTTCTGAAAATTCCGTACACTTTACTTGTAAACGCCACCATCCTGTGCCATGACATTTCCATAGTAACGTAGTTTAAACAGGAAGCCAAAGCAAAAGGGGTGAAGGTTTCAAATACAAGAATGCATTAAAAATAGGAGCATACATAAGATGGTGCAGCTCTCCACTTCAGCATCACCATTGCTGTCTTCCCACGGCTGGGCACAGCAGCCACCCCCTGTGTATGGGGCCTATTCATATATCATGGAAACTGTAATACTTAATTGAAGTTAATTGTTTGTAAACACCTTTTCACCTCTACAAGCCCATGAACTTGAAAGCCAAAACCACATCTGACTCTTTTTTGAGTTCCCTACATCCAGAATAAATCATACCTGGTACTGTTCAATAAATGTTTGATGTGTGAAGGAATTGCTATTCCAAAAAATTTTCTTTAAAGAATTATTTATTTATTTGAAAGTTAGAGTTATAGAGAGAAAGAGAGAGGGAAAGAGAGGAAGTGACAGAGCTTCCATTCTCTGTTTCACTAGCCACATAGCCACAACAGCCAGGGTTGGACCAGCCCAAAGCCAGAATCCTGGAATTCCGTTAGAAGATCCAACATGGGTGTCAGGGGCCCAAAGACTTGGGCCATCTTCCACTGCTTTCCCAGGTACATTAGCAGGCTGCTGGGTAGGAAATGGAGGAGCTGGAATTTGAGCCAGTGCCCATATGGGATGCCAGCATCACAGGTGGTGGCTTAACTTTCTGTGCCACAGTGTCAGTTCCCTTTTTAATCATTTTAAAGTATACATTTCAGTGACAGTTCTCATATTTTGGATATGAGACCCTTATCAGATATATTACTTGTAAATATTTCCTTCCATTCTGTGGATTTTCTTTTCACTTTCTTGATAATATTCTTTGATGCACAAAAGTTCTAAATTAAAAAAAATTTTTTTTTCATTAATTTGAAAAAGCGAGATCTTCCATCCACTGGTTCACACCTGCAACAGCCAGCACTGGGCCAGGCTGAATCCAGGATCTCAGAACCCAATCCACGTTTTCCAAGTGGGTTGCAGGGACCCAAGTACTTGAGCTATCCATCACTTGTTGCCTCTCAGGGTGCACAGAACTTGTACCAGGCACTGAGATATGGGAAGTGGGGGTCCCAAGTGGCATCTTAAGTGTCGTACCAAATGCCCGCCCCTAAATTTTGACAAGCTCCAAGAACTCTGTCAGTTTAGATCTTCTGGTTAGGTCTTTGATGCGTTTTGTGTTTGTGTTTGTATGTGGTTCAAGTGCCCGGCTTCTTTCTTTCACATGTAGCTATCCAGTTGCTTAAGCAGCACTTGTTGGAAAGAGTATTCTTTCCCTATTGCCACATTTGTTTTTGAAAGATATTTACAGTTATAAACCGACAGCTCTTTTTTTCTTTCTGTACCTTAAAGATTTTGCTCGTCTTCTGGCTTGTGTTGTTTTTATTTTCGTTTATTTGAAAGACAGAGACATCTTTGCATCCGCCAATTCACTCCCCAAAGGCTCACAATAGCTAGGGCTGAGCCAGGCTAAAAAGCCAGGAGCCCAGAACTCACTCTGGGTCTCCCACGTGGGTGACAGGGACCCAGGTCCTTGAGCCGTCACTGCTGCCTCCCAGGGCGTGCATTAGCAGAAAGCTGGAATTGGTGGCGGAGGCAAGACTCGAACCCTGGCGCTCTGGGTCAGAAGTCTGCCCTGTCTATGAATCTCACCTTTGTTCCTCTGTATATTCTGTCTCTTGCCACTCTTTTTTGTTCTTGAGATTTATTTATTTGAAAGGCAAAGAGAGAAAGAAAGATCGTCCATCTGCTGTTTGGACCAGGCCAAAACTAGGAGCCAGGAACTCCATCCAGATCACTTACATGGATGGCAGGGCCCATGTACTTGGGCCACCTTCTGCTGCCTTCTCGGCACATTAGCAGGGAACTGGATTGGAAGTGGAGCAGCCAGGACTCTGCTCGAGTATGGGATGCTGGTGTCACAGGCTGCAGCTTAACCTACTGCACCACAACACTGGCCACTCTTGGCACGCTAAAACTTTTTCTTGGGCCAGCACTGTGACAAAGTGTGTTAAGCCACCACCTGCTGTGCCAACATCCCAAATGGGCACTGGTTGGTGTCCTGACTGCTCCACTTCTGATCCAGCTCCCTGGTAATGTCAACAGGGAAAGCAGTTGAAGACAGCCCAAGTATTTGGACTCCCGCACCCATGTGGGAGACCTGGAAGAAGCTCCTGGCTCCTGGCTCCGGCCTGGCCCAGCCCTGTCCATTGTGGCCATTTGGGGAATGAACGAGTGGATGGAAGATCTCTCTCTCTCTCTCTCTCTCTCTCTCTAACTCTACCTTCCATATAAATTTTAAAATATTTTTTAAAAAATACTTTATCACTGACTTGATGCAAATTTGATTAAGCTGAGCCATGTTTCTTATGCTTAGGGTTCATGGAGCTGTTTTGATTTGTGGGTCTAAAGCTTTCATCAAATTTGGAAAACTTACCATTCTTTCTTTTTTCTTTTTTTAAGATTGATTTATTTATTTGAAAGTCAGAGTTATACAGAGAGAGAAGGCGAGGCAGAGAGAGAGAGAAGTCTTCCATCCACTGGTTCACTCCCTAATTGGCCTAAACGGTCAGAGCTGTGTCAATCCGAAGCCAGGAGCCAGGAGCTTCTCCCGGGTCTCCCACGCCGGTGCAGGGGCCCAAGGCCTTGGGACATCTTCCACTGTTTTCCCAGGCCATAGCAGAGAGCTGGATCAGAAGTGGAGCAGCCGGGACTCGAACCGGTGCCCATATGAGTTGCTGGCACTCAGGCAGTGGCTTTACCCACCATGCCACAGCTCTGGCCCCTCCGGTTACATTTATATTAAGCCACTTGAAAGTGTCCCACAGGGCTGGCGCTGTGGCATAGGGGGTAAAGCCGTCACCTGCAGTGCCAGCATACCAGATAGACTCCGGTTCGAGACCCGGCTGCTCCACTTCTAATCCAGCTCTCTGCTATGGCCTGGGAAAGCAGTGGAAGGTGGCCCAAGCCCTTGGGCCCCTGCACCCACATGGAAGACCTGGAAGAAGCTCTTGGCCCCTGGCTCCTGGCTCCTGGCTCCTGGCTTCGGATCAGCACAGCTCCGGCCATTGCGGCCATCTGGAAAGTGAGCCAGCAGATGGAAGACTCTGTGTGTGTGTGTGTGTGTGTCTGCCTCTCCTTCTCTTTCTGTGTGTAACTATGACTTTCAAGTAAAATAAATAAATCTTTTTTTTTTTAAATCTCATAGTTCACTGATGCTGTGTTCTTCAACTCTTTCTTTTTTTCCTCTCTTTGTGTCTTTTTGTATGGTTTCTATGCTGTGTCTCCAAATTCACTAATCTTGAAGTGTTTAAACTATTTATTATAGTTTCCTTCTCTAAAAGTTTCAGTTGGGTTTTTAAAATAGGTTTTCTTTACTTTGGAATAATTTGGGATTTGTGGAAAATTTGCAAAGATAGTGCAGTGTTCTAGGTCCCCCATTCAGTTTCAGTCTCCTCTAATGTTATCCCCAGTACTGTGGTGTGCTTATCAAAACCGAGTTACTAGGGCAGGTGTTACTGCACGGGGAGTTAAACCACAGCTTTCAATGTCTGCATCCCATATCAGATAGCCTGGAATTGAGTCCACTTCTGATCCAGCTTCCTGTTGATACGCAACATATGATGGCTTCACCACCTGGGTTCCTACCACTCACATGGGTGACCTGGACAGAGCTCTTGGCTCCTGGCTTCAGCTTGGCTCATCCCTGGCTGTTGCAGACATTTGGGGAGTGAACCAGTAAATGAAAGCTCTATTTCTCTATCTCTCCAGCTCTCTCTGACACACTGCCTTTCAAAAAAAGAAATAAGGGGCCAGTGCTATGGCGTAGCGGGTAAAGCCACTGCCTGCAGTGCTGGCATCCCATATGGGTGCCGGTTCAAGTCCCAGCTGCTCCACTTCCCATCCAGCTCTCTGCTGTGGTCTGGGAAAGCAGCAGAAGATGGCCCAAGCCCTTGGGCCCCTGCACTGGCATGGGAGACCTGGAAGAAGCTCCTAGCTCCTGGCTTCGGATTGTCACAGTTCTGGCCGTTGAGGCCAATTGGGGAGTGAACCCGTGGATGGAACACTTTCCTCTCTCTCTCTCTGCCTCTCCTCTCTCTGTGTAACTCTGACTTTCAAGTAAAATAAATAGATCTTAAAAAAAAAAAAAGAAAGAAGTAAATCTTTTTAAAAAACAACAACTGGGAGTTGTGGGTATTTCTGTTTTTAAGTAATTTTTAAAATATTTATTTATTTATTTGAAAGAGTTACATAGAGAGAGATATCTTCCATCTGCTGGTTCACTCCCCAGATGGCTGCAACAACTGGGGCTGGGCCAGGCTGAAGCCAGGAGATTCTTCCAGGTCTCCCACATGGGGGCAGGGGCCCAGGGACCTAGACCATCATCTGCTGCTTTCCCAAGCGCATTAGCAGGGAACTGGCCCAGAAGTGGAGCAACTGGGACTCAAACTGGCACCCATATAGGATGCTGGCATTTGGGAATTGTTTAAAAACATAAAAAACCAAAGATATCAACATCAGTATGTTACTGCTAACTAAATTGTACAGTTGATTCACATTTCAAGTTTGTCCACTAATGTCTCTTTTTTTTGTTCCAGGAACAAATTAAGGATATCACATTGCTTTTAAAAAGCCTGTCTCCTTATTTTCCTCTGATCCATGGAGGTTTCTCAGTCTTTTCTTGTTTTAAAAGGCCTTGAAGGTTTTGAGGTATATTGGTCATGTATTTGGTAAAATGTCCCTTAATTTGGGTTTGTCTGGTATTGTGATTAGCCTGGTTGTGGGTTTGAGGAAAGGATAACAGTGAATTACCCTTCTCATTATGCTATAATAGAGGGTCTATAAGAGCCACATGGCATCACTGGTGTTAGCTTCCTTCACTTGGCCAGCTCTTTGCTGTGAAGCCACTTTTTTGTTTTTCCTTTTCCATGTTCTGGAAGCCAGTCATTAAGTTCAGCCCACACTCAAAGGCAGCAAAGTAATTAAGTTCTTTCTCCTGGAGAGGGTGCTAAATATATTATTCGGAATTCTTTTTTTTTTTTTTTTTTTTTTTTTTTTAGATTTATTTATTTGAAAGGCAGAGTTACACAGAGAGAGCAAGACACACAGAGAGAGGTCTTCCATCTGCTGGTTCACTCTCCAAATGGCCACAACAGCTGGAGCTGGGCCAATCCAAAGCCAGGAATCAGGAGCCTTCTCTGGGTTTCCCATGCGAGTACAGGAGCCCAAGGAATTGGGCCATCTTCCACTGCTTTCCCAGGCCATAGCAGAGAGCTGGATCAGAAGAGGAGCAGCAGGGACTCCAACTGACACCCAAATGGGATGCCAGCACCATAGGCGGTGGCTTTACCCGCTATGCCACAGTGCTGGCCCCTGGAATTCTTATCTCCCAGTTTATTTATTCAGTATTTCCTTGTAACAGTTTGGACTCATGTTTATTTTTTATTTTGGGTCGTAATCCAACAATGTGTTATTTATTTTGTGGCTCGTAGTATCCTGACTCTGGCCAGTGGATGCTCTTCTGGCTTGGTTGTGTGTTTCTTTGACAAATGGTTATGTATGCTTTTGGGTTTTGGTCTTTTTTTTTTTTTTTTTAACACTTCCTTAGCTTCTGGTACTGCAACATACTCCAAAATAGCTTTGTATTTTCCCTGCTTCAATCCTGTGATCAGCCGTGTCTCTGCAGAGTCCTGTTGCTTTTTTTGGAGAAGAGTGTTTAGAAACCAGGATATGTCTGTTGTGACTGAGGTTTAGGTCTTTTTCATACCTTTCATTTCCCTGCTTAATAAACTCAGACTTCTGGGTTATTGATCACATAGAACAGTTATGTTTTTGTTTGTGTGTGTTTTCAGAGACAGAGAGAGATCTTCCGCCTACTGATCATTCCCCAGATAGCTACAACAGCTGGGCTGGGCCAGGCCAAAGCCAGGAGTCCAGAATTCAATCCAGGTCTCCCATGTGGGTGGCTGGGACCCAAATACTTGAGCCGTCATCTGCTGCCTCACAGGGAACATATTAGCAGGAAGATGGCATCAGAAGTAGAGTACTGGAGACCAGAACCAGGCTCTCCAGCATGGGATATAGGTACCCCAAACAGTGACTTAGCTGCTGTACCACACACCTGCACTAGTACCTGGTTATATCTTTTTTTTTAAAAAAATTTATTTATTTTATTTGAAAGGTAAAATTATAGAGAGGCAGAGGCAGAGATGTCTTTTATCCACTGGTTCACTCCCCAGTTGGCTGCAATGGCCGGAGCTGTGCCAATCCAAAGCCAGAAGCCAGGAGTTTCTGCCGGGTCTCCATGTGAGTGCAGGGGCCTGAGGACTTGGGCCATCTTCCACTACTTTCCCAGGTCATAGCAGAGAGCTGGATCGGAAGTGGAACAGCCAGGACTCAAACCAGTGCCCATATGGGATGCCAGCACTGCAGGTGGTGGCTTTACCTGCTATGCCACAGTGCTGACCCTGGTTATGTCTTTATCAGTTCTATCTATTTTCTTCAGGTTCCAATGACTGATTTTTCTCCTCATTATAGGTCCCTTAGTCTAGGTCCTTTTGCTTTTTGGAAATTGCTTTGGGCTGTTATTTTTGGTTTTGTGAGCTGAGACTGTGGTAACACTATTCTACAGGTTTTTTTTTTTTGCCCACTGTTGTGGCAAAACCCATCTGATGCCTGTCTTACCACTCTGCATGTGGGGAACAGAAAGTGGACCTGTGTGTGTGATCTCTGAGAATGGTTTCTCATTTACTTATTTGTTTAACAGGCAGATCAAGAGAGAGAAAGAGCTTGCATTCCATCCATTAGTTCACTTGTAACAGCTGGGTTGGGGTGGGGGCAGAGCCAGGAGTGGGGAACTCAATTCAGGTCCAGGCCCGCTGTGTGAGTGGCAGGAACTTGATTCCTTGAGCCTTGTGCTTCCCGCCAGGGTCTGCATTAGTAGGAAGCTGGGGTCAGGAGCCAGAGCTGGGTATCAAACCCAGGTATCCTGACCCGGGATGCAGCAATACTGACCAGTTTCTTAACTACTAGGCCGAATGCCTGCCCCAGGAATGGTTCCTTCTAACGCTTGTGGGCAGTTCTCTCTCTGGCCTCAGGGGGTTTCCCAGCACGTTCACTAAAGACTTCAGGGGACCCCTCCTCAGAGAGCTGGAGCTCACTTTTTTATTTTATTTTATTTTTTGACAGAGTTAGACAATGAGAAAGAGAGACAGAGAGAAAGGTCTTCCTTCAATTGGTTCACTCCCCAAATGGCCGCTACAGCTGGAACTACGCTGATCTGAAGCCAGGAGCCAGGTGCTTCCTCCTGGTCTCCCATGCAGGTACAGGAGCCCAAGCACTTGGGCCATGCTCCACTGCCCTCCCGGGCCACAGCAGAGAGCTGGACTGGAAGAGGAGCAACCGGAACTAGAACCCGGCACCCCGACCGGGATTAGATTTGGGGGTGCCGGTGCCGGAGGCGGAGGATTAGCCTAGTGAGCCGCGGCGCCAGCCGGAGCTCACTTTTGTTCACCCCTCCTCACTGTTCTTCCTCACGACTCCAGCAACCTTGACCTCCTGGGACTCCCGACCCCATCTCCTCAATCCAGGAAACTCAGGCTCAGCCTGGGGTTGCTCGGGCAGCAGGGCCCAGAGACCCCTTAGCTTCCTCCGGGAGCTAAGCAGGCCATCTTAAGGCTTAGTTCACTTGCACCTGTCTTTAGTTGCCTGGTGTCAGTGTCTTAAAACCACTGGTTCATATGTTCTGTCCAGAATCATTTGGTCCCTATTACCACATGTTCACCAAAAGTGGAAGTATAAGCGTAGGAAACGAACAGAGCCAGAGGCTCTGATTAGCACGCAAGCGTGCATATCCTAAACGCTAATGAGGGAATAGTGTGGTGCTGAAGTGCGTGGACTCAGGAACCACATTGTGTGCAGTCTGGGTCTAGCTTTGCATCTTACTAGCTGTACCTCCTAGGCCAGTTAGGAAGCCTTGCTGGCTCTCTTAAGATGGGAATAATAATAGCGCTGTCTGGTGGAATGAGAGGAGGGTTAATTATATGTAAAGCATTTGGAACAGTGCATGGTTCAGTGTAAGCATCCAATAAATATTAGCTGTTAGTATTATTATTATTACTCTTTATACTTATTAAAGGAAGCCAGCAAATTTGGCTGTGAATTTGCTATTATCCCTAGCAAAGTGGAAATACTAGTTGGAGGATTTACTGTCCATAAAATGCATATAGACTGGTTGGACATGAGAAGTATGAGATTTCAGAATATCTCTCCCCAAGATTGCTCATAGAGTACTTTATGATGTCTGAGTAGTGTACCAGACTGAGTGAGGGCCGCAGGATTTTTCTCTTAAACCATTCCCGCAAGAAGCCAATAGCTTCACGTTAGAGCTCAGTTCAGTAAAGACAATTTTGCTGGGGCTGAAATGTGGCAGTACCTTTCCCTGGCGTAATCCAAAGATCTGGCTTCTAGCATCAAAAGGAAACTACTAAAGCAGATGTCATTTGAGCAAGTCCCCATAAATATAAGGAGGTCGGTTAGAATTCCAGTGGTGCAGAGAAGAGGCAACTAAAGCTTGAGCCCCAGGCCGGCGCCATGGTTCAACAGGCTAATCCTCTGCCTAGCAGCGCTGGCACACCGGGTTCTAGTCCCGGTCAGGGAGCCGGATTCTGTCCCAGTTGCCCCTCTTCCAGGCCAGCTCTCTGCTATGGCCCGGGTGTGCAGTGGAGGATGGCCCAAGTCCTTGGGCCCTGCCCCCACATGGGAGACCAGGAGAAGCATCCTGCCTTCGGATCAGCACGGTGCGCCGGTCGCAGCGCGCCGAGACCTTTCTCTCTGTCTCTCTCTCTCTCACTGTCCACTCTGCCTGTCAAAAAAAAAAAAAAAAAAAAAAAGCTGAGCCCCAGGACTGTCTGGGGTGCAGAATGACAGGGTGCTGGCGAGGAAGCAACCCATTCAGCGGTGAGGATCCACAAGGCTTGGCGACTGATGCCGTATAGGGAGGAGGAATTTCCAAGGGCTGGGAACTGAAGGAGCCAAAGACAGAAGGAAGGAAGTTGGACCGCTGTGTTGTTCAAATCTTCTGTAGCCTTTCTCGGACATTGCCAGCCCACTCGACAGGAAGGAAGGGAGGAAGATTAAAAATCTGCCACCATGGGAATGGCTCCACTTCTTTCTGCCGTTCTATCAGGCTTTGTTATACCTTCCTGGTGAACTGTCCCTTTCCTCGTCGAAGTGTACTTTCTTTCTTTTTAAAAAAAATTTTTTTATTATTTTTTGACAGAGTGGACAGTGAGAGAGAGAGAGACAGAAAGGCCTTCCTTTGCTGTTGGTTCACCCTCCAATGGCCGCTGCGGCTGGCGCATCACGCTGATCCGAAGCCAGGAGCCAGGTGCTTCTCCTGGTCTCCCATGGGGTGCAGGGCCCAAGCACTCGGGCCATCCTCCACTGCACTCCCGGGCAACAGCAGAGAGCTGGCCCGGAAGAGGGGCAACTAGGACAGAATCCGGTGCCCCGACCAGGACTAGAACCCAGGGTGCCGGCGCCATAGGCGGAGGATTAGCCTATTGAGCCATGGCGCCGGCCGAAATGTACTTTCTAATGCCTCTCTGCCTTACAATCCATTCCCGTTGCATTCTTTCACTTCATCTCTGCCTGGTGCCTCTTCCTCACCCTTTGAACATGTCATAGTCATTATCTGTTGCGTGTATTCTTGCAATCAGCAGTCAGCTGAATTTTTTATTTAAATCCAATCTGAGAATCTTTGCCTATTTTTAGGCAAGTTTCTATTCCTTCTTATTCTGTTTCTCCCCTTGTCTTTGACCTGTCTATTTACCATGTGTTTTCCTTGTTTCTTCTTTGCTCTTTTCCTGCCTCCTTTTGATTTTTTTTCTTTTCAACCCTTCTATTCTCACTGGTGGTTTGGAAGTTCTGCTTTCTAATTCTGGTCTTCCCGTGGGTGTCCTTGCATGTTAATGTGCACATTCGGCTGAACACTCTTCCATTCCTCACCGTCTCTGGCTCACTGTGAAGATTTCAGGAACCTTAGCATCTTCTCAGTCTAATCTCCACCTCTTCCATTGTCTAGGCAATTGGAGGGTTTGCTTGTTTTTTGTTTTGTTTTGTTTTTGTATTTTAATTCCAGCTTACTTTTAACTACTTGCCCAAATCACCAAATTAGATTTTGTTTTGTTTTTGTTGTTTTCAGATTTATTTATTGCCCTTGTAGTGTAGCTGGTTAAGCCACCACCTGCAATGCTGGCATCCCACATGGGTGTCGGTTCAAGACCCAGCTGTTCCACTTCTGATCCAGCTCCCTGCTAATGTGCCTGGGAAAACAGCAGAGGATGGCCCAAGAGCTTGGCCCCTGCACTTTCTCTCTGTTTAACCCTTTTAAATAACTAAATAAAGGCAGAGTTACACAGAGAGAGATTGAGAGAGAGAGAGAGAGAGAGAGAGAGAGAGAGAGGAGAATCTTCCATCCACTGGTTCATTCCCCACATGGCCACCACAGCCCGGGTCTGGGCCAGGCTGAAGCCAGGAGCCAGGAGCTTCTTCCAGATCTCCTACATGGGTGCAGGGCGACAAAGAACCAGGGCCATCCTTCGCTGCCTTCCCAGGCAGATTAGCAGGGACCTGGATCAGAAATGGAGCAGCGAGAACACGAATTGGCACCCATAAGGCATGTCAGTGCTGCAGGCAGTGGCTTTGCCCATTATGCCTCAGCACTGGCCCAAAATTAGATTTTTTTTAAAAAAGATGTATTTATTTGAGAGGTAGAGTAACAGAGAGAGGGAGTGACAGAAAGGTCTTCCATCCACTGGTTCATTCCCCAAATGACCACAAATGCTGGAGCTGGGCTGATCCAAAGCCAGGAGCTTCTTTCAGGTCTCCCCCATGGATGCAGGGGCCCAAGCAATTGGCCATCTTCCACTGCCTTCCCAGGCCACAAGTAGAGAGCTGAATCAAAAGAGGAGCAGCCGGGACATGAACCAAAGCCCATGTGGAATGCCAATGCCACAGGCAGAGGCTTAGCCTACTAAGCAACAGCACTGGCTCCCAGATTAGATGTTTGCATCCTTGCCTACCTTTTTATTGAAATATTATTCACACATGGTAAGGCACATCCATTTAAAATATACAATTCGGGCCGGCGCCGTGGCTTAACAGGCTAATCCTCCACCTTGCGGCGCCGGCACACCGGGTTCTAGTCCCGGTCGGGGTGCCGGATTCTATCCCGGTTGCCCCTCTTCCAGGCCAGCTCTCTGCTATGGCCCAGGAAGGCAGTGGAGGATGGCCCAAGTGCTTGGGCCCTGCACCCGCATGGGAGACCAGGAGAAGCACCTGGCTCCTGGCTTCGGATCAGCAAGATGCGCCGGCCGCAGCGGGCATTGGAGGGTGAACCAACGGCAAAAAGGAAGACCTTTCTCTCTGTCTCTCTCTCTCACTATCCACTCTGCCTGTCAAAAAAAAATAATAAAATAAAATAAAATAAAATATACAATTCAATCCTTTTGAGTATATTCACAAAATTGTGCGAACTTCACACTGATTTTAGAACTTTCATTATTGAACAAAACCCAACTCTAGACCCATTCGTAGTCACTCCTGCTGTTCCCTACCTCCAGCCCCCTGCAAACTTTCATCTACTTTCTGTCTCTATGGATTTCCCTATTCTGGGCGTTTTGCATGAATGGAATCAGACAATATGTGGCTTTTTGCCTCTGATTCTTTGACTTAGCATAATGTGTTCAAGGTATATGCATGTTGGAGTGCGTATCAGTACTTCATTCCTTTGTAGGGCTGACTGATATTCTATTGTCTGGATAGATTACATTTCATTCATTACTTTGTCAGTTGATAGACCTTTGGGTCATTTCCATCTTTTGGCTGTGTTGCAAAATTCTTCTATGAACATTCATGTACACTTTTTTGTGGGTATTCGTTTTAAATCCTCCTGAGTATATGCCTAGGATACTATTAATAAATAATACATTTTTAAATATTTAATGGTGTGCTAGTAATCCTTTCTCACATGGAAAGGGTTATGGAGACCCCAATTTGAAGCATTTGTTGGTTTCTAGAGTGTAAATATTGGAGATCCCAAGGAGACATTGCTGAATGCGGAGTTGGGGAGAGGTGCACAGTAGCACACAATTCTCTAGTATTTCTACCTATAAATACCAGAGAAATAAATGCCTCCAAAGTATAGAGAATGTCACAGCGTAGTGAAATAATAAAAAAGGGAGCTGGTGCAGTGAGTTAAGCCACTGCCTTCAATGCCAGCTTCCTATATAGGAGCTCCAGTTCAAGTCCTGGCTGTTTTACTTCCCATGCAGCTCCCTGCTAATGCACCTGGGAAGGCATGGAAGATGAATGACTCAAGTGCTTGAGCCCCTGCCACCCACATGGGAAACCCGGATGAAGCTCCTGGCTCCATTTGTGCAGTGAACCAGAGGATGTAAGACTTTCTCTCTCTCTCTCTCTCTCTCTCTCTCTCTCTCAACTCTGCCTTTCAAAAAAATAAATAAATCTTTTTTAAAAAATGAATAAAAATGAAAAGTGAGGCATTGTGAGTATTGTTACCTTTATATTTTAAATCATTCAGTTACGTGTAGATTTATATAATTTAACCTTTAGTAACAAGTATCTAACACCCTTCTCAAAATTCCCGAGATGCCACCAGTCTGCTGCGTGGGCTCCAGCACTTCACTCGTCTCCCACACCCTCATCTTAGGTCTTCTTCCTGAATTCAGCTTTCTTCCTGCTGAAGTTTCTCTGTCACTGAACGGCCAACATGAGTTTGTGTTCCAGCCCAGCTTGCTGTTCTGAAAATGTCCGAAAGTTTGACTCTCATTTATTACTCATAACTCATTTATTATTCTGGTCTGAGGTTTATTTTCTGCCCACATTTTCAAGACAGCATCCTACAGTCTGTTGGTGTCCACTGTTGCTTATGAAAGCACCACTGTTATTGTAGTTAACATCCCTTTTGGAAATCTGTGCCTTGTCGCTGAGAATTCTTTTTCTCTCTTTGCCTTGTGGGCGGGAGGCTAGGAGGCTCAATCCTTGTTCTGATGATGCACCACTGTCCAGAACTCCTGGGGGCCTCCGCTTGACGAGTCACAAGAAGACCTCAATCTCATTACTGTAAAATGACACCCCAGCTCTGACCCCAGGGCCAGATGCAGCGTCTCATCTCATTTACCATGAGTTCCAAGGACCTTTGGTCTGCTGTCAAAAACTGAAAATCATTCCCCCAAGACAGAGATGTCTTGCAACTTAGATGCAAAAGAATGTGTTGTCTGCTTTGTAGCCAACTTTCAAATAAAAATTACAGAAATGCTTAAAGCAGCAGGAGCAGCATTTAAATAAATGTATCCTCCCAGGTTGATGTCATGGAAGAAGACAACCCTGCATTTGGTTGTGTAATTTCTGCTGATTGTGGAAAGAACACTGGACTTGGTAAAGACACACATGGGGTCACAACGTAGGTCAGGCTACCGTGAGATGGGCACGCTCTCGCATTGGTGAAATTGTAAGTTGGCGGTGCTTTCTCAGAGCAATCTGGCAATAAGTACCATGAAGCTTTAAAGAACTTAAACTAGTTTACCTAGGAATTCCATCTCTTAGGAAATAGTCCAAGAGGCATATACAGTGATTCGCGGCAGCATTGTTTGTAAGATAGTAAAAAGAAGGAAATCAGGGTGGGCATTGTGGTTAAGCCACTGCTTGGGATGCCCTCAACGCATATCCAAGAGCCTGGTTCAAGGCCCAGCTACCCCAAGGTTCTGATCCAGCTTCCTGCTAAGGCACCCTGGGAGGCAGCAGATGATGGCCCAAGTGCTTAAGTCCCTGCCACTTCCATGGGAGACACACATGGAGTTCCTGACTCCTGGCTCCAGCCTGACTCAGCCCTAGCGCTCGCATGCATTTGGGGAATGAACTAGGTGAACCAGCCTAGAAGATAAATCAGTCTCTCTCTCTCTCTCTCTCTCTCCCCTCCCCCGCCCCCACTTCTCTCTGTCACTCTTCAATTCAAATAAATAAATCTTTTTACCAAAAGAAGAAAGAAAAAATGAAGGAAATAACCTTGAGGTCTTACAATGTGGAAATGATTAGGTAAATTATGGTATACCCTTTAAATGAAACAATGCAACCATTAAAAATGATGGTTTTCAAGGATCATTGGTGGTACTTGGAGTTGTTCATCGTAGAATAGGTGATAAAATCAGACTATAAAATCACATGCATTATATAGTCCCATTTTTACTTTCTGTATGGGAAAAAAAGGACTTGGTAAACCTAAAATATGAATAGTAGTTTATCTAGGAAATGAAAATTATAGGTGATTTCAAATTTTCTTCATTATATTTTCATATGTACAGTTCTTAAAAATTATTCTGACTATAAATATTACTTTTAAGCCTAAAAAAATGTAGAAGCTAAAATTACTTTTTAAGAAAGAAAGAAACATGTTTTCCAGGGAGAGAAGACATCTACACCCAAGGAGCTGATGGTTTAGTGGAGAAAAGGAGACATCTACCAAATTAATTCCAAGATAATTAAGGTGATAAATCAGGCTCTTCCAAGTGTGGAGGGAAAAAATTAGCTCTGCCTGGGAGAGTTGAAAGCAGGTAAAAAGGGATAGGGTCTTGCGGGGTGACTAGGAGTTCTGTGGGGTTTTGTGAATTGTTAAGCACTATGTGAGTTAGTCTTTGGCCTTGCCTCCTAGAAAGCTCTCCTTGCCTCTTTCCCATGCTCCCCGAAGCCCAGGAGCCCTGGGACAGGAAGCGGCCGCAGTTACACGGTCACACTCCAGTGCTCCAGCAAGTGACCTGAGATGCAGCCAGCTAAGGAGACCATCCCGGACCAGAGGACATAAAATTAGCTGGGAGCAGGGCCAGGGAGAGCTGGAGGGTAAACAGCTCCCCTTGCTTCACCATCCCGGGGAAAGGCTGGCTCTGCCTGCAGCCTCCACCCTGAGTTATGGGGCCACCGCCGCCTGGGGGATGGTAAAAACCGCGAACAAGCGCCACACATCAGCCTACGATTTACCCTGGCAGGAAACGGTGTGTCAGATGTCCACACAGCCTCCAGACAGGGTGGAGTGGAGACGAGGGCCGGGAGTGAGGGGCCCGGGAAGGGGCCGAGGACTGTTCTGCTCCGAAAGAACAGAGAAGCCGAGTGGAAGGGACTGAAGCGCCATCTGATCTAATGCTCCTGATTCTTCTCCAGCGCCCCCTCACATCGTCATTGGGCCCTGTCTTCAGGTGGGGCTCAGAAGCCACCTCTCCGCTACCTCCTACCCGATGCCCCTGCCCTCGGCTCCAGGCTTTCATCACTGTTTCACTTTACGGAAAGAGAAAAAGGGAATTCAGGACCCTCTGCATGCCAGGCACTGTGCTTATAATATGAAGTGTCTCCAAGAAGTTCATAGAAAATGTATATTTCAACAAATTGGTGGAAAAACAGAATTAAAAGATAACTTTGTTTTGGTGTAAAAATTTGAAATCCATTCCTAGTATTTTCATAATGTACATTTTTAATAAGCAAGTATAGGGTTGTAAATGTCAAGAAGGAACCAGCTTTGGGAAAATCTGGGGAAAGAACTCTGTACAGACCCGCGCCGTGGCTTAACAGGCTAATCCTCTGCCTTGCGGCGCTGGCACACCAGGTTCTAGTCCCAGTTGGGGCGCCGGATTCTATCCCGGTTGCCCCTCTTCCTGGCTTCGGATCAGTGCGGTGCATCGTCTGCAGCGGCCATTGGAGGGTGAACCAGCGGCAAAAAGGAAGACCTTTCTCTCTGTCTCTCTCTCACTATTCACTCTGCCTGTCAAAAAAAAAAAAAAAAAAAAAAAAAACTCTGTACAAAGTGAGTAGCTGATTCCAAGGTCCCAAGGGGTGACCTCTACTTGCTGTGGAGACAAAAGCAAGGAGCTGTGGCACTGCATGGAATACCCTTCCTTCTTTGTCTCCAAGTGAAATCTTCTCACACGTCAGTATTTTAGCCCAAGCGTTGCCTCTTGAAGCAAATCCATCCTGATTTCCCAGGTAGAAGTGACCACCATCTCTTTTCCTCCCCACCAGTTCCAGTAGACAGGTGTCAGCACACCTGTAACCTTTGTCTTCTTACCCGTGCTTCATCATCCCTACTCCCCGATACTCACTCTCACACCCACCATGGCAGGACTGAGCTCCCTAATTTCTTTTTAATGCTTATTTATTTTTCATCTATTGGAAAGCCAAAAAAGGAGACAGAGAAATCTTCTACCCACTGGTTCACTCCCCAAGAAGACTCAACACCTAGGGCTGGGCCAGATCAAAGGCGGGAGCTCAGAACTCCATTCATGCCTCCCAAATGGGTGGCAGGGACCCAAGCACCTGAGTCGTCATTCACTACCTCCCAGGATGCATGAGTGGGAGCTGAATCGGAAGCAGACCAGCCAGGGCTCGAACCCGCACTCCAAGCGGCGGCTGGCTGAACCCTCTGCACTGCAACCATGCCTCCTACTCCAAAGAGCCTGGCAGAGTCCGATTGGTAATCGTTTGTTCCTGGGGTAGGTGGGCTGTCACACAGCACTCTGTCAGAGTCTCACAGGGATACATATTCAGTTGGCAACATTCATTATCCAGCAGCAGGCCTTGTGCTGAGTGCTTTCTACCCTGCTAAGCCTCCCAAGCCTGGCAATCGCTACATGTGTATTATTATCCACTTCCATCGTTAAAGCTCAGAGAATCAAAGTGACTGTCTGGATCGGAGCTGAGGTTTGAACTGAAGTCCCTGTAAACCAGATCCCAGTACTTCCATCTTCTGCGTGATGCCCCTGGTTGTGCACTGCTTCATCTGTGCACCTGTCCTCTCTTTGCTCCTATCTGATAGCCATGGCCCTGAGGGACGGGTCTGTACGTGACTCCATTCTTAGTCCCTGTGGCAGCAGAACAGTGCTTGGATTCAGTACCCTCTCCACACCTGTGTCTTAAATCCCCAACGGGGCAGAAAAGAGAGAAGGAACTGTGAATGGATGCTTCACGCCAAGGGAATGAGCCTCGATATCAGTTCACAGGACGTGAGGGCTGATGGGAGAGAAGTGGCTGAGGGCAGGTGCCTTTCCAGGTACGGCGGGCCATCCTGTCCAGGAGGAGAAGCCGGCTGGGGAAAACCAAGGCCGCCAAGCACTCGGTTCTTAGAAATCACACCTTGTGCTCGGCCTGCAGGCAGGCAGGCAGAGCAGAGGGGAACCTGCACAGCTTCCCCTGAGTTGGGAAATGAGGTTAGGTTTCGATTCAGATAGTTATTTGTGTTTTCTGGGTCTGCACGGTCGATAAATTTTCAACGAGCAGTGATTCTGTTCCTCATCTTTCACTGCTTTATGGGACTTCAGGGAGTGAAAGCATAACATCCTGCTTTCCCATAAGTTCTCTGGCCGCTACCCTGGCACCAATTAAAGATAGGTCTATGCAATTAATCAAAACCAATTTGGAAGCGCTCTGGCGCTGCTCCTCTGATGTGCTGCCTGCTCCACATACAGTAGTTCCTCAGCGGCGGCGCTGGAGCCAGGCACAGAGGAGCTTTTGATGAAGTGGCTGTGCCGGCCGCGAGTGTTAACTATGTCATCTGACATGACTAATGAGGCTCCGGACTTGATCCGTGCGAGCGGAGCAGCCCCGCTGTCTGGAGGAGGCTCGGTTTCCGCAGCCAGCCTGGGAAGAGGCTGCAACGTGCAGGGTACACACTCCATCATGTCAGCTGCAGTCCTGGAGGCCTCTAGTGTTGGAGCTGGGAGGCGTCCAGGGACAGGGCGATGGAAACTCGGCCAGGCTCTGTGTTGGGCGCCGGTGTGAATGTGTCCCAATTTAAACTTCTAGCGTAGCCTCCTCATCTTACAGGCATGAAAAGCAAGACCCATTGAAAGCGCAGGGTTTGCCAGGGACCTGAACTTTGGAGGAAAACAAAAAATGAGAAGGCATGGTCTCTGCCGTTGAAGACCTTAACGCCTTTAGAAGTAGGTAAACAGGTCTGAGAGTAACAGCAGGGCCCGAGGCAAGTACACCCTCATGGGGTAAACTTCCTTCCTTCCTTCCGCAAACCTTGGTTAAGGGAAAGCAAGCAGTGCCTGTGCTCTGGCCGCCTCAGCAACCCAAGAACATAGAATTTGGAGTCGACAGGCCTGGGTTTGAGTCCGAGCCGTCCTTTGAGCTGATGTAACCTGGAGCGAATTGCTTCAGTTTTCTGAGCACCGGTTTTCTCCGCCATGACACTGGAACAAGCCAAGTACTGCGGAGCCAGCCTGCTTGTTGGAGTCCTTGCGAGACTCCGTGGAGTTACTGGGTGGGAACACGTAAGGAAGAGGCCCTGCACATGTTAGTTATTATTCATATTATTGCCCCTCTACGGAGCCCTGGCTGGTGTCTCTGGAATATAGACCCTCGGATAGCTTTAACTCTCTTCCTTTTTTGAAATGCACAGGAAAGAAATGGACATAAAACCAATTGGTCAGCTGCCTATAATCTCAGCAGCTTTCCCGAAGAGCCCATGATATATAAAGAGAAAGAATTCGGCCTTTGTAATTTAATGCCACTCCACATGTTGACTGAGCACCCACCACCATGGGCCAGACGTTGGCCCTGCTGTGTGGGGAATCGGAGCTGGAGGAGACGTATACCTTGGTCACCTCAAGAAGTTCCCCATTCAGTGGGAGAAACAGACACGGCCATAAATAACCCTACGGTACTGCAGAAAAATACAATTACCATAGGAAAAATACAAATCAAGTGCTTTGGAAGCCAGAGGAGGGAATGATTCATTCCCCAAAAACAGACTGGGAAAAGGTTCCTCGAGGAAGTGGAATTAAAGGCTGGGCAGGGTTGAGCTGCCCATGTCCCCATGGAAGGAACGGCTTGGGCACACACGTGTGAAGTTGGAAAGGAGTGGGGCTCTGAAGGCAGAATAAGAGCGAATGAGCTGTTGGGGTGTGGGCACGAACAGAAGGAAAATCACCGGACCCAGCCCTGCCACCCCAGGCAGTGATGTTGCTCTTCCGCTGCTCCCTTTGCTGGCTCAGGTCACCTTGGCCTCTGCCTCCCCGTCAGAGAGAATACAAAACTGGCCCTTCCTCCAGCAAGGCCAAGGCCAAGCCCCGGCCAGGAGAGCCAGCAAGGAAGGAGCAGAGGACAGCACCAACATCAGACACAAAGGATCCTGCACTGGGAAGTGCCGGTCACAGCTACGCCCCCTCCGGCCCAGGTGGGAGCTTCCCGACAGATGCGGCAATGATGCCAACACCGGCGCACGGCGGCGAAGCGTCCAAGCTGCTTGGCGTGGATCGCACGCTGCGTCGTTCTCCAGCCCTCCAGTCCAGAAGAGCCTGCCTCTTCTTTATGCATGCTGCCTCCCGCGTGGCGGTGTAGGGCCGAGAGCTGAGGCTGGATTCCAGGCGCTCACATTTTCTCAGGGTTTCCATCTTTCATTGCGAATTGGTTGTGATGGTGAAAATAACTCAGTGACAAGAATGGAACCTCCAAAAACAGAGACAGTACCCGTCACACACTGTTCTATTTCTCCTCGTCCCTTCCTGCTGTTGAGCGTACTTGCTTTGGCTTGCTTTTGTTCCTAAGTGCTTATTCTGTTTCTTGTTGCTCGGTATTATCTCATTCAATTCTTCCCATTCTGCTGCTTTGCCAGTCCCTGGTGTTCACACAGATGTGGCCCTACTCCCCCACGACTGAAGAAAGACACCAGGGGTCCTAGCGTACAAAAGGGACTTCCGGGGGATAACATGGGCTTCCTCGTGTTGCAGAGGAAAACACCAGCTGCCCCGCCTTCACGCTGGCCTGCTTGGAGTCTCAGCTCCTCCACTTCCAAGCCACATGTCCCGCAGGGCTTTGCAGTGGGAATTCAGGGAGGGAGGTGCCCAACCTGTGCTAGCTCCCTTCCTGAGCCCTTGTGGGGGCTGGCATATTGCCCACTCTGCTTTTCCACTCTTGGCCCACATCTGACCTTTGCCATTCCCTTGGAAGTGGAACTTCTAGACCCGTGGGCTTATTTATGTTCCGTTGGGTGAGTGTGCCATCTTTCCTCTAAGTGTTCTTTCCTGATGGAAATTTTGGTTGTTTTCCAACTTTTTTGCTTTTCCCAATAATGATGCAATAAGTATCTTAGTGTATGTTGCTCACCCTAGCCTTTAAAACATACATATTTTCTGGGGCAGGTGTTGTGGTGAAGAGTGATAAGCCATCACTTGGGATACCTGCATCCCATATCTGAGTGCCAGCTTGAGTCCTGGCTGCTCTGCTTCTGATCCAGCTTCCTGCTAATGCAGCCTGGGAGGCAGCAGTGATGGCTCAAGTGTGTACGCCCCAACCATCCGACCTGCGAGACCTGAATGGAGTTCCTGGCTTCTGGCTTCAACCTGGCCCAGTCTTGGCTGTTGAGGTCATTTGGAGAGTGAACCAGCAGATGGACGATCTGTCTCTTTCTCCCCTTCTCTCTGTCACTCTGTCTTTCAAATAGTTGAATATGTGATATATATATATATATGCACATATATATATATACATATATATATATACAGACACCTGTATTCCCATGTTTATTGCAGCACTATTCACAATAGCCTATATATATATATATATGCATATATATATACATATATACACACACACACACACACACCATCCATCTTAAAGAACCATCCTCAGGAACAGGACTTCTAGAACAGAGGTTAGAAACATTTCAATAGATTCTGATGCATATTTCCAAGTTGTTTTTCAGAAACTTTGTACCTCTTAAGTTGTCAACAATTTGGGGGAGAGGACTACTTGGGATATATTACTGGGCTTTGTTCCTGCCTGATCCCACACCATTTTCTTCTCCCAGCATGCCTCCTGGATTTCTGTGCTGTAGTACCTGGGACAACTCACTGTCTCCCCACCCCCCCCACCCCCCACAAATGATGCTCTGTGGTCTGTGCTTTTGAACTTTCTATTACTGTTCACCACCCTTGCTCAAGTATACTGTCCCTTAAGATAGATACCCTCTCACCTTAGAGCTCTACCTTTCTGAAACTGGGGCCATCTAGACTCTTTTCCTTTTCTTTTGGAAATTTATTTTATTTATTTGAAAAGTAGAGTGACAAAGAGAGAGGGAGAGACAGAGAAAGGAAGAGATCTTCCACTCACTGGTTTACTCCCCAAGTGACTGCAACGGCCAGGGCCGGGCCAGGCTGAAGCCAGGAGCCAGGAACTCCCTCCAGGTTTCCCACGTGGATGGCAGGGGTCCTGCTACTTGGTCATCTCCTGATGCTTTCCCAGGTGCATTAGCAGGGAACTGGATGGGAATTGGAGCGGTTGAGACTTGAACCAGCACTCTGATATCAGATGCCAGCATTGCGGGTGGCTGATAAACCTGTTGTGCCACACCACTGGTCCCCTAGACTCTGCAAGATTCAGCTCAGTGTCCTTTTCTCTTGAACTAGCTTTGTTTCTCTCAAACAGGGCTAGTTACTCTGGTGATATGTGGTATCTGGAGAGACCTTTGGCATCTGAGTGGTCACTGACAGACAGTCTTCCCTCACCCCAGCCACACGCCCCCTTATGTGTGAGTCACTCTTCTCTCCCTTTCACTTGCTCTCAGCATCAGACAATCACCATGTTATAACAATTCATCTCCTAAACATTCTTGGGTTCACTTATATCTGTCTCATGTCGTTCATCTCTCATCAGGATTCCTTCAATGGTCTCTTTAAAATAGCAAAAAAGTAATGCATGCAGGGTTCAAAGTCAATGCTTTCTCTAAGGTTTATGATAAAAAGGATTTCTTTTTTAAAATAATTTATTTATTTATTTGACAGGTAGAGTTACAGACAGTGAGAGAGAGAGAGAGAGAGAGAGAGAGAGAGAGAGAGAGAAACAGAAAGGTCTTCCTTCCATTGGTTCACTCCCCAAATGGCCGCAATGGCCAGAGCTGTGCTGATCTGAAGCCAGGAGCCAGGAGCCAGGAGCTTCCTCCTGGTCTCCCATGTGGGTGCTGGGGCCCAGGGACCTGGGCCATCCTCAACTGATATCCCAGGCCACAGCAGAGAGCTGGACGGGAAGAGGAGCAGCTGGGACTAGAATCATCACCAATATAGGATGCCGGCGCAGCAGGCAGAGGATCAATCTACTGCGCCACCGTGCCAGCCCCTAAAAAGGATTTCTGACCCTTCCCTTCTCACCCCAATTTTGACATTTATTGAAATTTTTCAAATAAGATGCCTGGACTGTTGTTTCCTAATTTTTAGATTCAGACATAAGCTATTGACTTAGAAGAATGGGAGATTTCTCTAACACAATTTCCTTTTCCCATCTTCTGATATAACTATATGTATAATGATATCATTTTTGGTTAAATCATTCTATAGTACTTACATATTATATTCAGAAGTATCGTTAAAAATACTTGCCTCTGATGTGTCAACATCCCCTCCAGGGCTGCTATCTCTCCTGGTGAGGCCTGAGCCTGATCTGAACAGATGCTAGCCTCTTTTTTTTTTTTTTTTTTTTGACAGGCAGAGTTGCACAGTGAGAGAGGGAGACAGAGAGAAAGGTCTTCCTTCCGTTGGTTCACTCCCCAAAATGGCTGCCATGGCCGGCGTGCTGTGCCGATCCGAAGCCAGGAGCCAGGTGCTTCTTCCTGGTCTCCCATGCGGGAGCAGGGCCCAAGCACTTGGGCCATCCTCTACTGCCTTCCCAGGCCACAGCAGAGAGCTGGACTGGAAGAGGAGCAACCAGGACTAGAACTCGGTGCCCATATGGGATGCTGGTGCTGCAAGTCGGAGGATTAACCAAGTGAGCCACGATGCTGGCCTGATGCTAGCCTCTTGAGCAGGGCTCTGGAGCACCTGGCTATACCAGGTATTATCTGTTTAGCTACTAGATCCTGGGAAGTTCTAGGGGGTTCTAAGATAGGGAGCTGGGGGCCCCCAGGGCAATGGTAGCAGTGTACTCAGGGAAGCTGCTGTTTACTAACCAGTAGAGAAATACTCCAACCTTTGAACAACTAATAAAGTCTAGTAAAACTAATACAGTCCATTGGCCCTGATTATGACCGTGTAAATGTTATCCACAGTCAAGCTGTGTAGGGCTCTGTGATTGTATTTCCATTCTTGTTAGGAGTTTTAATATTATCATTGTGGAAAACAGCATGGAGGGGCCTCAAAACACTGAAAATAGAACTGCCATATGACCCAGCAGCCTCGCCGTGGAATGGGTATGCAAGGGAAGTGAGATCAGTCTCTTGGACAGACACCTGTATTCCCATGTTTATTGCAGCACTATTCACAGTCAGCCGAAGAACTGGAACAACCTCTGTGTCATCCACTGATGAATGGATAAAGAAAACGTAGCACGTAATGTGGTACACAATGGATACTCGTCAGCCATGAAAAGGATGAGATATTGTATTTGCAACCACGTGGATGGAACTGGAAGTCTTTATGTTAAGTGAATAAGCCAAGCACAAAGACCAGTACTGCAGGGCAGGTGTTGTGGTACAGTGAGCTAAGTTGCTTCTAGAGATGCCAACATCCCATATTTGAGTGATGGTCCAAGTCCCAGCTACTCTGCTTCCGATCCAACTTCTGGGAAAACAGCAGATGATGGCCCAAGTATGTGGGTCCCTACCACCCAGGTGGGGGACCAGCATGGAATTCATGGCCTCTGGCTTAGGCCTGGCCCAGATCTAGCTCTTGCAGCCATTTGTGGAGTGAAACAGCAGGTGGAAGGTGTCTCTCTCTCTCTCTCTCTTTCTCTCTCTCTCTTTCTGTAGATAGTGATAAAGTAGTGTGCATTTCTCTAAAAAAAAAAAAAAGCTAGAAGAAAGGGTTTTCAATGTTTCATCATAAAGGAATGTTAAATGTTTGAGGAGAGAGACATGTTTACCCTTATTAGACATTATACAATGCATACATGCATTGAAATTGAAGTATCTCATATAAATGTCTAAATATTAGTGTTAATTAGAAATAACATTTTAAGAGAGATCCTAGATTTTGCTGGAGTTCATCATTGCCTTGTTTTCTTGTGCTTTGTTTCTATGCATCCATCACTGATCTCCCAAACTCTGACATAACAGTGTGATGACCAAGCCTGCCAGGTGACTTCTGATTCCAACCATGTCTCAGATGCAGTGGCCAGGGAGGCACTGGGGACTCAACTGGGAAACACACAGATATGGTTCCTGCTCTCAATGAGTTTACAGTCCAGCCAGGAGTCAGATACAAGTAAATACAGTCGTTTTAAGCACTACAGTGGGAGAGGTATGGGTTCTGTGGGAACGTGTAGCACAATTCCCTCACCCAGCTAGCGAGACAGGAAATATTCAGACCTGAAAGATGGACAAAAGCCTTTCATCCAGATAATATTTATTTATTGAGTGCCTCTATATGCCAGGCACCATTCCAGTGCTGAGAACATAGCCCTGAACAGCACAGGGCCCTTGCCTTCTTGGAGCCTACGTTCTAGTGAGTAGAGACAGAAAATAAACAGAGAATATCATTGCTTTTTTTTTTTTTAAATAGATATGTATTTATTTATTTATTTGAAAGACAGACTGACAGCAGACAGGAAGAGATCTTCCCTCTTCTTGTTCATTCAAAAAAAAAAAAAAAGTCCGTAACAGGCCAGGCCAGGCCAGGAGCCAGGTCTCACACTGCAAGGTGCCAGAGTAGTCCTGAGGCGATTCAATGTGACTGGAACACAGAAGGTAGGGAACACTTGCAGGAGATAAGGGGATGAGTATAAGCGGCAGGTCAGGGGCCCTGGCACCTGTCCCCTGTCCGGATCACACGATTGACAAAGCCTCCCTCTGCAGTTCTTTGTTGTATGATCCATTCCCACCCTCTTTGCCTTCTTCAGTAGGACAGTAAAGGCAGAAGCACTTTTCTTCAGACTCCCTGGCGAGAGAGAAGGTGTTGGCAGGAGACTGGGAAGCCTGCAGGCGGAAGAAGCCTTTGCCTTGCCCTGCTTTGTGGTGCATTGTGGCTGCAGCAGCCTGGGGGTCCTCCTCCACGCTGCTCCTGCTCGGCCGCGGCGCCCTAGGAGGCCAGTTCCTACCCAGCAGGGTCAGCCAGGCTAGCTGCACCCTCCCCGTCCCCCTTCTTCTCCTCTAGGCCTTCTAAGCCCTTCCCTCCCTGGCCTACCCCCATGTGCCCACCAGTTTTGAAAACGATCTTCTGCACTAAACCTCTTTCCACTTGGAATAATCTAGGGCAGCACTGTCCAGCAGAATGCTCTGTGATGACAGGGCTGTCCTAGCTGTGCTGGCCGGTGCAGTGTCTGCCGGCTGTGTGTGGTTACTGAGCTCCTCAAATGTGGCTGGTGTGACTGAGGGACCGAACCTCTCCTTTCATTTAATCCTGGTAATATAAATGTGAACAGACACATGTGGTTAATGGCTGCCATATTGGACAGCACCGATCTAGAATGATTTGTTTTCCTGGCGGGAGACTTGCTGATAGAATCCTTGATAGGAGAAGCGGTTGTGGGAAACCACTCAAAGATGGGAATCTGGGATCGTAATGTGACCTGCGTGGGCTTGGGTTCACTGGTGACCTCACTGCCTTGTGGAAAATGGGATACTGTGTCAGGGCGGAACCCCAGCCCCGTGGCAGATGATAAAGAGAAACCGGACTCTGACTTGGCTTGCTGCAATCCCATAGGTGCTGAGAGTGGACAGCGAGACTCAGTGGATCAGAAAAAAACCAGTGTATTAGTCAGTACAGCCTACGGCAGGGCCAGTGGCTTGGGAAAACTGGTTTCCTTGCATCCACGTCTCGCAGGGCAATGCAATGTCTCAGCTACACGTTGCTGAGGAACCCGGGTCCAAGGGCTTGGAACCTTTTGTAGCAAGTGTTCAAAATGCTAGTCTACTGGGATGTGTGTTTCGGTGCAGTGGGCTGAGCCTCTGCCACTTGGAATGATGGCATCAATACTGGGGGCTGGGGAGTGCCTGCTTGTACAGCAGTCATGTTTGGTCAACTTGACCTACCTTTCTGGCCTCTGTGGCTAACTACAGAAATGGTTAGTCCTGACAGTTTGGCACATTCCTCAAAGATGTAGCCTTGGTAAACTGGGTCTCCCAACCATCAGTAGTCATTGCAAGCGATAGCAGGAGTTACTTAAACCCGTGAAGACCTGGCATGAAAGGCCTCTTGAAGAAAACTCTTTGGAAGACCAAATGGCTGCTGGAATGAATCAGTAAGGAGGGAACTGGGGCTGAAAGGATTTCTTTTATTATTTTTTAAAAATTTTATTCATTTAAAAGAGTTACAGAGAGAGGTAGAGATACAGAGAGAAAGGTCTTCCATCTGCTGGTTCACTCCCCAAATGGCCCAATGGCCAGAACCAAGCCCATCAGAAGCCCGGAGCCAAGAGCTTCCTCCAGGTCCCCCACATGGGTGCAGGGGCCCAAGGAATTGGGCCATCCTCTGTTGCTTTCCCAGCAGGGAGCTGCATTGGAAGAGGAGCAGCTGGGACTCAAACTGGCACCCATATGGGATGCCAGCGCTGCAGGCCAGGTCTTTAACCCTCTGCACCATAGTGCCGCCCCCCCCCCCCCAAAATGATCTTAAGATGGATTGGCTGTTTCTGACTGTGCTGAAAGTCTTATAAAAAAATTACCTGGGATCAATGATGTGGCACAGCAGGTTAAGCCTCTGCTTATGACGCTGGCATCCCATATCTGAGAGTCACCTAGGGTCCCAGCTGCTCCCCTTCTGATCCAACTCCTTGCTAATGTGCCTGGGAAAGCAGCAGCAGATGTCCCAAGTGCCTGGGCCCCTACCACCCATGTGGGAAGACTCAGATGGAGTTCCTGGCTCCTGGTGTTGGCCTGGCCCAGCCCTGGTTGCGGTGGCCATTTGGGAAATGAGACAGCAGGTGGAAAACAATCTCTCTCTCTCTCTCTCCCTCCCTCCCTCCCTCCCTTTCAATCTCTAGTGCTCTGCCTTTCAAGTTAATAAACCTTTAAAAGAAAAGTCACAGGGGTGAGCATTTGGTGCAGGAGTTAAGACTGCTTGGGATGCCCTCACCCCACATTGGAGTGCTTGTGTTCCAGTGCCAGCCCTACTTCTGATTCCAGCTGCCTGCTAATATGCACCCTGAGAGGCATCAGATAATGGCTCAAGTAGTTAGGTTCCTGTCACCTACATGGGAAACTTGGATTCCTGTCCCAGCCCAGGTTGTTGCCAGCACTTGGGGAGCGAATCAGTGATTGGAAGGTTTCTGTCTGTCTCTCTGCCTTTCAAATAAACAAAAAATTTTAAATATATTATTTAAAAAATAAGAAAATGGCAACCTTATGATTCTAAACTATCAGTTCTAGGCAGGTTTAGAGAACTAGACAGCTTCTGTAATTGCTCTAAAATGATTCTTTGATCCCTTGTAGCTGCAGGACTAAAATATCATGGAAAATAAGACCCAAACTTTGATCCTGTGAGTGCAGAAAGGTGTTAGTATAACTCATAGGTACCCCACGTTTCTTACATGAAACTTAGGGCACTGAATGGTGACTTTTAATTCAATTCAGACAAATGTGAGAATCTGGAATGCCTAAAGCATCTTGAATTCCAGAAAAATAAAAAAGCTTCAGTGTCTCTCTCCTCTCCAATTCTTGGGGAAGCATTGGACTGGGATCATTTTAAAAAAAAAAAAAAAACCTGCTTACAGAAGAGTGTGTGTGTGAGAGAGAGAGAAGAGAGGGAAGGAGAAAGGGAGGGGAGGGCAGTGGGGGCGGGGGAAGTGGGAACACATGTGCACATTAAGTCACCTGAATCCTCCTGAGACTGCTCGGGGCCTCTGTGTTTGAAGACTGAATGTAAAAACTCAAGGCTCTGTCCAAGTCTGGGCGTTCATGAATCTGTGCTCAACCTCCTCCAAATCCCGTGGGCTCTGCATCTCGCCCTGCCTGTTACGATACTGGAGGCAGGCGAGGTCCATGTGGAAACATAAAATTCCCAATCATAAATCTATGAGCTTTGGATGTATTCACGGCGTCTTGCCAAATCTGATTCCAGTCCTCCTCTTAGGGGCCCACATTTCCCTCTCCTGTTCATTCCACACTTTTATTATTTGTTTATTGAAATGCTCCACTTGCTGGGCTTGTCTCCCAAGGAAATAAGTCATTTTTGCGATTGAGCTGTGTTGGGGTTGTGGCGGCGAGAGGGAGCTGAATGAGACTCTGATACTATTTTAGGCTCCACACAACATCCATGACAACTTCATTGGCAACTACAGAGAAGATGTCAGCGCGATGATAGTACCTCCACATTCTTGACTCACCTGAAAGGAAAGTCATGAACAAGTTGGGGGACCCTGCTCTCAGACTGGGGTCTCACAATCTAATGGTGAAGACAGAGACGATGTCCCAATCCTGGGACATCAGTGCAATGATAAAAATGAGTGCAAGGGCCTGGCACTGTGGCGTAGCAGGTAGGGCCGCCGCCTGCGGTGCTGGCATCCCACATGGGCACCGGCTGCTCCACTTCCAATCCAGTCCTCTGCTGTGGCCTGGGAAAGCAGTGGAGGATGGCCCAAGTCCTTGGGCCCCTGCACCTGCGTGGGAGACCCGGAAGAAGCTCCTGGCTCCCGGCTTCAGATCGGTGCAGCTCCAGCCCTTGTAGCCATCTGGGGAGTGAACCAGCGGATGGAAGACCTCTCTCTCTCTCTCTCTCTCTCTCTCTCTCTCCCTCTATCTCTCTATCTCTCTGCCTCTGTCTCTCTGCAACTCTCTGCCTTTCAAATAAATAAATCTTAAAAAAAAAAAGTGAGTGCAAGGCTCTTTTGGATTATTGAGCTGTGGGTAGGAAGTGGAGAAAGAGGTGCCTTCCCAAACCTCATCCCAAAGCGAGAAGCGAGGTACCCAGGTGAGGATGGATGTGAGGCTGGCATTGATCCTGGCAGGAGGAGTAGCAAAGGAAAGGCTCGCAGAGAGAAACAGTGTGATTTCTTCAGGAACTATAGTGCGTTCGGGAGAACAGAAACAGGAGGTGAAGGGGGAGGTGATGAGAGGAGGCTGCACCCCACCTTTGAGGTATGGAAAATGGTATTCACAGAGAGGTCATGCTGCTAGTAAGTGGTAGGATTGGGATAGGAACCTAGGTCTGACACAAAAGCAGAGAAGCAAAAGAGACAAGATGGGTCCTGCCCACCAAGCTCCCATATTGAGTTGAGGACTCACAGCCCAGGAAATGGCGGTGGATGGGGTGGTTGGTCTTGGGACCTTAACCCTCAGCTAGGGAGGCGAGTTGGCCTCCAGTGCCCAGTGGAGTCAGGGGCCCAGCACAGGGGACCACTTACTAGAGATGATTGTCCTACTAGGTCACTGCACATGAAAGGAAAACTGCTGGGCACGGGTCACTGTTCCTACAGGATTAGGGTCTGGCAAATTAATACATGGAATCACAATTATGAACACCACGCATGAATTGCTTCTAGTTGGCCAGGGCCAACCCCAGAAGCTTTTGTTGGAGAACTCAGCCTGGTGCCCAAGTACTCTGACAGTAATTATATACAGCTATAGTAAGTAGCAATCACTCACGAAGCACCAAAGACTTTCTACATGTCACCTCCTGTAACTGTATAACCACCCAACAAATCAGGCAATCCTACTCCTGTTTTACAGAAGAGAAAACCAAGGCTGTAGGAGATCTGTGACTTGAACATGTTTGTGCAGATGGCAAGAGTTCATAACAATGAGAGCTAACAAAGAAATGCCTTTCATGCCAGGTCCTGTACGGTAATAGACATTGCTGGTCGTCTGTCCACAGCCGTGCCACCCTTTCTATGGTGATAGAGCCCTAAGTGGTTCAGATAGGCATCCCTGAGGAGAGGGAGCTCTGGCCAGCATGACCATCCCAGCCAATCACGGTCATTCTATTCCCCCTGTAGACGACTGGATCCAAGGTGGGCTTGTTAACCAGCTCTGTGCCAAAACAGGTACGAGAGATCAGTAAGGAGGTCCCGGGAAGGGCTTCCTTGTTCTCAGGGAGAGAGGACTCTCTCCTGCCGTCACATATTGTAGTGTCCGGGTGTGATGCCTAGAACTGTGCTGGCCGTGGTATGATCACGAGGGAAGCCAGCTGAGGAAAGTCGACCCAGAGTGAGGTTGGGTGAGCATGAAGATGGAAAGAACCTGGGTCCTTGGTGAATTGGCCAATCCTGAAAATCCCTATGTCTGGACTTCTTGTTAGATGAGATAATACCTTTCCTTGTTTCAGCTATTTTCAGTTTTTGCTTTTCACTTGGAGCTGAGGACAGCCTACCTGAGGCACGTGGACTTCGCTCTGCAGAGCCACACATTTCTTTGCGGAAAAAACAAAGTATATCCATTGGAAGATGGCCCCTTGCTCTCTACCCTTTTCCCTTAGCTTGTTTTTGCTACTCACGGGGCTTCCTAAATGAAGACTGATGGGTTCATAGGGCTGCCTTACTTTTTTTTTTTTTTTTAAGATTTATTTATTTATTTGACAGATAGAGTTACAGACAGTGAGAAAGAGAGGAAAAGGTATTCCTTCCATTGGTTCACTCCCCAAATGGCTGCAATGGCTGAAGCTACGCCGATCCGAAGCCAGGAGCCAGGAGTTTCCTCCTGGTCTCCCATGGGGGTGCAGGGGCCCAAGCACTTGGGCCATCCTCCACTGCTATCCCAGGCCACAGCAGAGAGCTGGACTGGAAGAGGAGCAACCGGGAGTAGAACCGGCACCCACATGGGATGCCGGCACCACAGGTGGAGGATTAACCTTGTGCGCCATGGCGCTGGCCCCTGCCTTACTTTCATAACATGCTTCAATGCTCAAAGACCAATGTGGAAGGGATATACTGGGTGTGCTAGCAGGAGTAAGTGACACGTACATGGCTGGCCAGAGCTTCTCAACGAGAGGCCAACATGGGCTTTTCCAAGCCTCAAACAGGTGATGAATAGAGTCTAAAGAAAATCAGATGACACCGCAAACAGCCCATGCAGGCTCCAATGGCAAGAATTCTCTTCAGTCAGTAATAGCACTGAGGAAGTGCGGTGCAACTGCCCGCTCCTGGATCCAGGGCCAAAAGAGCACGCTGCTCCCATCATCATGCTTCTCAGCAAGGGGACTGGGTGCTGGAACCCCCTGCCCCTCTCGTCACCCTTGCATCCTGGAAAAATACTGCACTTTCAAGGTTCAAAACCCTCCAGCCCTCCGAAAGCCTTGAGCGCCACACAGCTGGCCAGAGCAGGCTGCCTGGGCTCCTTGGGGGCTGCCTGCCTTCAGTGAGGGTTCTCGGCAGTTCAGGTCTGGCAGCCTCTCCTCCTCTCCCTGTGGAACTGATCCCAGTGCCCTGGTTCTGTCAGCACCTCTGCTGTGTACATTACCACGCGGGTTAGCCCCTGCCGGGCAGAAACCGGAGAGGGAGGTGCAGGTTTCCTCCCAGGCCACTGAAGCGGCCTCCGCTGGCCGCAGGGAGCCAGACACGTGAGCTCTTGGAAACGGGGCTTTCACTAGGGGGTCAGGGCAGAGCGATCCCTTGAGTCTTCAGATGGATCCCTGTGCTCCCCATCTTTTTCCACATCAATACCTGTGGAATGACCACACATTGCAGCATAATGCTAAGTATGTCATGTTTTGGATCAAATGCTTTCAGGAACTCCATTTCATGTCAAATTTAAGCCAAGTTACTTGTCCGGGCAGGTTGTGCCTTTCCCGGAATGGCTCCAGCATGCTGTCTCTTGATTTATCTCCCACTCTAAATAACAAATGCTCCAACCAGGATGACACTGGGCATTCTCTGCAGGCGTGGAGCCTTCGGGCCTCGGTTCTTCTCTTCCTGTCTGTCGGCTCATTTTCAGCTATGCAAAGTCCAGCCATTCCACAAATCTCATCTCAGCTTATGGTCTGTCTGGTGGAGGAAATGGCCACATCAGCACATAATGACAAAGAAATGAGACAAGTGCTCCAACAGAAAAGAGCCCAGAAGAAGGGCTCCTGATCCAATAAGGCTCAGGACTGATCACGTCCCTGTGGCCGGTCAGACAGAAGGAAGCAGAATCAGAGCAGAACTCAGGCGTTACTAGACTTCAAGGTGCAGGCTCTTTCCACTGTAGACAATTGGGAGAAGGCAGAAATGACTTTTTGGTTATGTGTGGTCAGCTTGATTAAGCAGCTGTGGCACGGTTCTAGGTTAAAGGTGAGAGTCATTTGAGATTTGGGGAGTAACGGGGAACTGCCAGCCGTTGTTCTCTGAAGATCACAGGAGTTCTACAACGATGACAGCTGAGGAGGTGGCAGCAGGTTCCAGCTTGTCCTCACACTCACAGTCCACACGCAGCTCTTCCCAAATGATGACCCTGCAGACCACCAGAAACTCCAAGCCCACCAGCAGACACGGGGCCCTCAAGGGCTCCAACACGCCTCCTTCACAGAGCTTAGGGCAGATGGGTGTGCCTGGCTCCTTCTGGGACTGACTGGCTGGCGGTCCCATTCTGTACGCTTTCAGAGTGGCGCTTCCCCCGTTACGCCCACAACTGTAAAAGTCCAAATTCCTCAAATAATCCCTGACTCCTTAACTTGTACAAGTCTGCTTCCTTCGTAGAACACCAACAAAGCTGGTGTTTTTCCCAAGAAAGAACAATAGTTGAGTGGACGGAACAACAGACTGATATTAGAAACCAATCTTGGCCGGCGCCGTGGCTTAACAGGCTAATCCTCCACCTTGTGGTGCCGGCACACCGGGTTCTAGTCCCGGTTGGGGCGCCAGATTCTATCCCGGTTGCCCCTCTTCCAGGCCAGCTCTTTGCTGTGGCCCAGGAAGGCAGTGGAGGATGGCCCAAGTCCTTGGGCCCTGCACCCGCATGGGAGACCAGGAGAAGCACCTGGCTCCTGGCTTCGGATCAGCGAGATGCGCCGGCCGCAGCGGCCATTGGAGGGTGAACCAACGGCAAAAAGGAAGACCTTTCTCTCTGTCTCTCTCTCACTATCCACTCTGCCTGTCAAAAAAAAAAAAAAAAAAAAAAAAAAAACCGATCTTCACCAACATCGCCATAACTTGAGTGCCCTGCTCTTCGTTCAGAAAGTACTTGTTGAATTGGATTGAATTTATTTCTAAGATTTGTTTGTTTATTCTTTTGTAAGAGAGAGAGAGAGAGAGAGGTTTCACCTGCTGGTTCATTTCCTAAATGCCTACAACAGCCAAGATTGGGCAAAGCTGAAGCTGGGAGCCAGGAACTCCATCTGGGTCTCCTATGTAGGTGGCAGGGACTTAGTACTGAGCCATCACCTATTGCCTCCAAGGTGCATTAGCAGGATGATGGAGCAGAAGTAGAGGTAGAGGTAGGACTCCATCCCAGACCTTCTTCTATGGGATGCGGGCATCCCAAGCAGCAGCTTAACCCACTGTGCCACAGTGCCCAGCCCTGCACTGAATGTTTAAGCTGCTTCCAGTACAAATATCACAGCTTCTGGGAAAGTAGGGTTTTGTTGGTGGTGGCGGTTCGTTGGTTTTTGCTTCTGTTTCTTTTCCTAAGATCAGTTCAAAGGTTTAGAATCTCCTTTGCTCAGTTCCTGAAGTTTTGACTCAGAGTGCTATCTGTCGTGTTGGCTGTATGTGCTGTTTCTCTCCAGAGTGTGACAGATTTTCCTCTGACTTCAATTTTCCTCTCCCTCACTTTCTACTCCTTGCAAAAACAAGAAAAATCATACTCTTGTGCATTTTCTCCAAAGAAAGTATTTCACACTCTAATCAGATCAGGAGAGAGAGAGAGAGAGAGAGAGAGAGAGAGAGAGAGAGAGAGAGAATGTATTGAGTTACTCTTATGGGAACGTGCCTTTGGCCTAGCTAGGTTGGAAGTGGGAGAAACAAAGACATCTGGCAGTTGCGGATCTGTTTACCTGGGCTGGCCAGACAGCAATCAGCTCCGAAACACTTGATTGCAGGAATTTCCCCGTTGCTACTCAGGCCATTTCGCACTTGTTGGGAGAGAACATGTTGCGTGTTCCTTCTGCATCCTGGAGAGCCGGATCAAATGCTATGTCAATTAGACAACCATTTATGGAACGTCTCCTGAACTGATCCCAGTGCAAGCTGTTGGAGGGGATTTCAGCCTATTAGAGGAGGTGACACAGTAATAGCACGAGTCGGCCTACAGTAAGTGCTACAAAGGGACATCCACAAGGACCAGAAGAGGGGGCACCTGGACTTGCTAAAGGAGTGGTGCTGGTGCTGAAGAACGTGCAGGCAGAGGGAGCTAGCATTGATTAGCACTGAGCTGGGTTTCACAGAGGAATGTGAATAAGGCTACGTGCACTCATTGACAAGCTATCCAGTGCCACTCACTGGGCCAGGTGCCTTACATGCTTTAGCACTTGAAGCTGTCCCCTCCACCCACTGGGAGGAAACTGAGGCACAAATAGGTGACATAAGCTATTCAAGGTCTTGAAAACAGCAGAACTGGGATTAAACACTGATCTCTCCACCATCCAAGAACATTCCCTGCTCCTATTTGTACTTAAAGAATTATTTTCAAAAGACAGTAAGATGGGGGCTGGCATTGTGACCCAGCAAGTTAAGCTACTGCCTGCAATGCAGCATCCCATATGGGCATAGATTCGAGTCCCAGTTGCTCCATTTCCCATCTAGCTCCCTGCTGATACACATGGGAAAGCAGCAGAGGATGGCCCAAGTACTGGGGTCTCTGCCACCCACACAAATATGTCTTTAAAAAAAAAAAGACAGTGAGATAAACTATTAAGAATGAGAAACCCTGCTTGCAATGCAGCACCCCTTATGAGCGCTGGTTCGAGTCCTTGCTGCTTCACTTCCAATCCAGCTCCTTGATAATGCACGTGGGAGAGCAGCAGAAGATGGCACAAGTACTTGGGCCCTGGCTATCCACACCAGAGACTGGGACAGAGTTCCTGGTTCTTGGCTTCAGCCTGGCCCAGCCCCTGTGGCCATTTGGGAAATGAAAGAAATGGTGAAAGATATATATATATATATATATATATATCTCTCTATCTCTCTGTCACTCTGCCTTTTAAGTAAGCAAATAAATAAATAATACATACATAAATCTTTTTTAAAAAGAATGAGCGGGATTTTGACAGATCCTGAGGGGTACAAAGGGTTGGGGTAAAGAGTAAAGTCATTCTAGGCAGAGGAAGAATGCCAGGCGTGCAGTGAGCGGGCAGGGCATGCCAGTGCGCAGCCTGTGTGAGGAACCTCAGGCAGCCGGTGTGACTGTGGGAAAACATTGCCATATCCCAAATGACTGTCTTCTCGGATTCAACACATCATTCATCAATTCAGCACTGCTGGGGATTCAGAGGTCAAAATTGCTCAGTCCTTGCTCTCAAGAGTCTTCATTCTAACTCTAATCTGGTGAGATAATTGCTGTTACCACTGACTGCCTTGTATATGCATCAGGGCACGCTGTATGTGTGTGTGTACACGCACATGCACATACTCGAACCAGCATGATTTGGACCATTTCCTTCCCACAATCATTTCTCAACACATATACCCCTCGGGCTCTCCGTAAGCGTGTGTTCCCTTATTAACTCTGCCTGCAGCAAGGCTTGGATTGAACTGCTGGCCTTGAAGTGCTAAGTTGAAAGCTCAGAGCATCTCAATAAGCACCCTGGCAACCCAAGAGAGACCTGAGCTGATCTTCCACTTGCTCACTTCGAAAATAATGATCGACTCTGGGGTTGCACGGATGAGATCTTAATTGGAAGCGACAAGAGAGCGGACACCTTCTCCTATTTCTCAGCAGACTTCACAAGCGCTCAGCGCTCCTTGAGAGAAACTATAGCTGCAAGCGCTTCGTTCCGCTGGCTGGAGCAGGCTTTTACAAAACGCATTTCATCTCTGGCAAATCACAGCAGAACGTCATAAACAGCTGGAAACTCTCTGAGGTGAAGACAGGCTGGATATTATGTTTGGACTTCTAGGCACCGCCCCCAGGATAGCAGATTTCCATTTCTGACAGGGTTATTATTTCCATGTTTCTGAAATATCCTGGATCTCACCTTGGATAATTACTGATTATCATCCGCTCCTCACCTGAGGCATCTTGGCACTTGGGTGAACCTAACAAAAAAGTGCTTCCACCCCCAACCCCAAAATGAGCTGGGGAAAACTATATGTGAGACTATGTCTTTATTTCTATTTTCATTTGCATTCCCTTTGGCTTTCTAATGATCAAGCCATTAATCAGTGTCAAGTCACTAGCCAGCACACAGACAGTACTTTTGCCACTTGGGTTCCGACATGGATTAAATGGCAATAACGTGTGTTACTAAGTCTGGTGCTCTCTCCTGAGGTGCTGTGGTAATCACAGACCTTGAGCTTTTCGCTCTTTGACCACATAGGATTTTTATCCCTGGGCGTCCATCACAATCTTCTGAAATGTGATAGAGCTCCCCAAGTTATTCTAACAAATGTTGCTGGCTGAGGAGCGCAGAGAGACTCACAACTCGCATTTTGCTTTCTGAGGTCACCATTCTGAAGGTCCTTTCATGTCTCCAAGCCTTTGCCTCTCCTCCTTATCTGCCTGGAGAGCCTCTGGACTCTCTTCTCACTTCCCTGCCTGTTCGTCTTATGAGGTGCAGCTCCAAACGCTGCCTCGGCTACGAAGCCTTCTGTGATGGAAAGAATTCTTTTCTCCCCGCTCCCAAGGCACTGCATAAGCAACTTTGTGAACATCTTGTTCCACTTTGCATTCCTGTCACCAAAGTCTAAGAGTTACAATTGCTCCACATCCTCACTAGGACCTGGTATTGGCGGTATATTTTATGTCAGTGTGATTTTAATTTCCATTTCTCTAGTGGCTAATCACGTTTAGTACATTTTATGTGCTTATTTGCCATCTGTATATCCACTTTAGTGAAGTATCGTTGCAAATCGTTTGCCCATTTAAAGGAATTCATTCATTCATTTTTGAGAGGCAGAGAGAGAGAGAGACAGAGACACAAAGAGCTTGCATCTGGTGGCTCAAACGTGCACAACGGTTGGGACTGGGCTGGGTTGAAGCCAGGAGCCAGGAATGAGATCCAGGTCTCCCGTGTGGGCAGCAGGAACCCAATCACTTAAGCCATCACTGCTGCCCCCCAGGGTCTGCATTGGCAGGAAGCTGGTGTCAGGAGCCAGAGCTGGACTTGGAATCAGGACTCTCCAATATGGGAGATGGGTGTCTTCGCCACTAAGCCAAATACATGTGCCTGCCATTTTTAAAACTGGGTTGTTACAGTGGATTAAGCTGTCTCCTAAACACCAGCATCCCATATTGGTGCTGGTTCAAATCCTGCTGCTCCACTTCCAATCCAGCTCCCTGCTATCGTGCCTGGGAAAACAGCAGAGGATGGCCCAAGTGCTTGGGCCCCTGAATCCACCATGGGAGACCCAGAAGAAGCTCCCAGCTTCAGCTTGGCCCTGCCCTCGCTGATATGGCCATTTGGGGAGTGACCAGTGGATGGAAGATCTCTGTCTCTTTGCTTCTCCCTCTCTCTGTAACTCTGCCTTTCAAATAAATAAATAAATCTTAAAAACATAACAAAACAAAAAATCCTGGGCTGTTTGTTACCTAGGTACAAGTCCTTAGCCAAGTATGTGTTTTGCAAGGTTTGCTCTCCCAGCGTGTAGCCTGACTTCATTCTCTAAGCTCTATCGTTCATAATGTATTGCTTTCACACCTTTGTAAAGAATCAATTCACCACAGACTTAAAGAAAGATGGTGTACTTGTATATTTACTTTCCCATCATCCTTCTGCTAGGTACAGCTAAAAGCTCTGGACATTATATACGAAACATTACATATATACAAATGAGTAATGGAATATGGCTCTGAAAGGTAGAGAGGAGGACCAGCTGAGGGCCCGGGGCAGAGGCAGTACCTAATGGTGCATCCATGGGTTTTCTTTGTGCCTCCTATATCCGAGATGGGTACTGGAGAAGGTGCCAACCCCAAGTTGCCAATGGGCACAAATCAAAGAGCCAAGCCTGCTGTCTCTAGACAAAGGGGCACCCTCACAGGACATAAAACCTTTAGACAAGAGTCACTCAACTCCAGCCAGACACCACAGAGAAGAGCTACAGTCTTGCCCGAGCCCCACCTGCAAAGACCAAGTGGCGCACTCAGACTTCCACCTTTGCCCGGCTATCATGAGGCTGCTTGGCGTCCTCTCCAATCCTCCCTGGGGTTGCTGCAGAGAACACACAGTAGGAAGGTGGACTTCAGTCCTCAGTGGGCAGTAACAGGCCCTTTTCTCATACCTCCCCTTCCGGCTGTCAGCGGAAGGCACCCGTGGAACAGAATAGCAGCTGCGTGGGGTGGTAATGAGCAGTCCTCCCCTCCACTGGCAGGGTGGTGTCAGGCAGAGCTTAGTAGAGGCCACGCCCACCCTACCTTGTTCTACTGAAATGCATGCATTTCCCCCAATTCCAATATTTATGATTTCATGTTTGCCATCACTGTTTCTTTTCTCTTTGTTGAATACCCTTTCCTATGTCTGTTTAACTGCTCTTTTTTTTTTTTAAGGCCCTGCTTAAATGTTTTCTTCTTGGTAACCTTTCCCCACTAGCTTCCAGGAAGAAGCTCCTTAGCTCTTTTCTCACACCCTCATATTGTATGACAAGTATCTGTTTCTGTTTGTCTTGCCCACCAAACTAGGAATTTTGGAAGAGTACCGATTCTGTTTATCCATCTTTTCCTCCAGAGTCTGGGATAGGGCTTTATGCAGAGTGAGTATTCAATAAGTCTATGAACTTTATTTTAGGTAAATTTTTATTCCTAAGATTTGTTATTTGAAAGTCAGAGTTACACAGAGAGAAGAGAGGCAGAGAGAGAGAGAGAGAGAGAGAGAGAGAGGTCTTCCATCTGATAGTTCACTCCCCAATTGGCTGCAATGGCCAGAGCTGTGCTGATCCGAAGCCAGGAGCCGGGAGACTCTTCCGGGTCTCCCACACAGGTGCAGAGGCCCAAGGATTTGGGCCATCTTCCCCTGCTATCCCAGGCCATAACAGAGAGCTGGATCAGAAGTGGAGAGGCCAGGTCTCGAACCGGCACCCATATGGGATGCTGGCACCTCAGGCCAAGGTGTTAACCCGCTGCGCCACAGCGCTGGCCCCTTAGGTAAATTCTTTAATGTTTACCTGAAATCATTTTGATAGACTTGTCCTCTGGCTTACAGAGCATACCTTTTTTTTTTTTTTTTTTTTTTAACAAAAGAACTGTATGCTTTGTGTAGGTTTTCAGATTTTTTTTTTTGACAAAAGAATTGGTATGCTTTGTGTAGCTTTTCAGATTGATCTTTAAAAAAATTGTTTATTATTCATCTGAAGGGCAGAGTCACAAGGAGGAAGGGAGAGAGAGGGAGAAAGATATCTTCCATCTGCTGGTTTGCTCCCCAAATGGACACAAAGACCAGAGCTTGGCCAGACTGAAGCCAGGAGCCAGGAGCTTCTTCCTGGTCTCCCACATGGGTGCAGGGACCCAAGTACCTGGGCCATCCTCTGCTGCTTTTCTAGGCATATTAGCAGGCAGTTGGATTGAAGTGGAGCAGATGGGACTTGAACTGACACCCATATGGGATGCCGGTGTCAAAGGTGGACATTTTTACCAGCTACGCCATAATGCTGGTCCCTAGATTAACCTTTCTTTCTTTCATTCATTATTTCTTTCTCTCTCTTCCTTCCTTCCTTCTTTCCTTCCTTCCTTCCTTCCTTTCTTTTTCTATTTTTAAAAAAGATGTATATTTATTTGAACAGCAGAGTTACAGAGAGGCAGAGGCAGAGAAAGATCTTCCATCCACTAGTTCACTCCCCAGTTGGCTGCAATGGCCGGAGGTGCACCAATTCAAAGCCAGGAGCCAGGAGCTTCTTCCAGATTTCCCACCTAGGTCCAGGGGCCATCTTCCCCACTGCTTTCCCAGGCCATAACAGAGAGCTAGATTGGAAGTGGAGCATCCAGGAGTCGAACAAGTGCCCACATGGGATGTCAGCATGGCAGGGAGCGGCTTTACCCTGTACGCCACAGCACCAGCCTCAGATTGACCTTTCTAATTCTTTCACACATAGATCACTTTGTGTTTTTTTTTTTTTTTTTTTTTTTTTGACAGGCAGAGTGATAGTGAGAGAGAGAGAGAGATAGAGAGAAAGGTCTTCCTTTTTGCCGTTGGTTCACCTTCCAATGGCCGCCGCGGCCGGCGCACCGCGCTGATCCGAAGGCAGGAGCCAGGTGCTTCTCCTGGTCTCCCATGGGGTACAGGGCCCAAGCACTTAGGCCATCCTCCACTGCACTCCCTGGCCACAGCAGAGAGCTGGCCTGGAAGAGGGGCAACCGGGACAGAATCTGGCGCCCCGACCGGGACTAGAACCCGGTGTGCCGGCGCTGCAAGGTGGAGGATTAGCCTATTGAGCCACGGCGCCGGCCAGATCACTGTTTTTTAAATGTGTAATATTCAGCCATCTAAGAAAGACAGCATGATGCAGAGGAAGAAGCTCATGTGCTGGAATCGGACCTAAGTCTCCATCTTGGTTTGACGCTGGGGCACTTTGTATTTCCCAAAAATGGCCAGTCTCCCTGCTGTGCCTGCTCAAACTGCAGATTCATGAGCAAAAAGTAAAGCTTGATTTTGGCCAGAAAGTTTTGTGACTTGTTATCTAGCTATTGATAACAGGATCAAATTTCAGTCCCAGAAGTGGGATGCTGCGACAAAACTGAAGACTCATGGTTTGGGGCTGCCGGACCTTGAGGACCATGTCAGTGAAGACCCCAAAGGCTGTGTAGGGACTGCCACAGAATCCTGAGAAGCCTGCTTGCCAGGGTTCAAGGATAGTGAGGAATGGGGCTGGCGCTGTGGTGTAGCTGGTGAAGCTGCCCTCTGCAGTGCCAGCATTCCATATGAGCACCAGTTCGAGTCCTGGCTGCTCCACTTCTGATGCAGCTCTCCGCTATGGCCTTGGAAAGCAGTAGAAGATGGCCCAAGTCCTTGGGCCCCTGCACCCACATGAGAGACCCGGAGGAAGCTCCTGGCTCCTGGCTTCAGATCAGCGCAGCTCTGGCCGTTGCGGCCAATTGGAGAGTGAACCAGCAGATGGAAGATCTCTCTCTCTCTCTCTCTCTCTCTCTCTCTGTGTGTGTGTAACTGTGACTTTCAATAAAATAAATAAATCTTTAAAGCAAAAAGAGAGAGAGAGAGAGAGAGGAAAATCTTCCTGGAAGCTGGAGGAATGCAAACCTTTATTATGCAGTAGAGGACATTTCAGCAGTGTTGCTACCGGAGATAACGTGGGAATAGAAAATGCGCCTGTGAAGGAGGTTTCCAGGCAGTGTTACAGGTGTTGCCCAGCTGCTTCTAGCTGCCTATAATGACATGAGTGACAGCATAAAGAACAAACTATTACAGATAAAGGAGCCAGAGCTTACTAACTTGGAGAATAAAATATTCTCATTCCCAGCTTCTCTAGATGCCAAATGATGTGCAAATCAAGAATGGCTTCTAGGCAGAGATTAAATCTAGGGTGCTAGTAGGACAACATGGGCTAAAGCTGAAGCCCAAGGCATGACTGTAAAATCCTCTGCAAAGATCTCAGATTTCTGGTGGCATTTCAGACAAATGTCACTCTAAGGATCTGAAGTGTGTGCCTTGCAGGACTTCCTTGAAATATAATAGAATTTCTATGAATGCTAAATTTATTGCTCCATAGCAGCCTTATAGGAAGACAAAGATAGAAAACAGTTTATCTTTTTTTAAAAGATTTTATATATTTACTTATATGAAAGGCAAAGTTTCAGAGAGGGAGAGTAAGAGAGAGAGAGAGAGAGAGAGAGACAGAGACAGAGAGAGAGAGAGAGAGAGAGAGAGAGAGAGATCTTTCACCCCCTGTTTCACTCCCCAAATGGCTGCAATAGCCAGGGGTGGATCAGGCCAAAAGCCAGGAGCCTGGAACTCTATCCAGGTCTCCCACGTGGGTGGCAGGGGCCCAAGTACATGGGCCGCCTTCTGCTGTTTTCCCAGGTGAATTATCAGGGAGCTGGATCAAAGTGGAGCAGCTGGAACTTGAACCAGTGCACATATGGGATGCCAGGGTTGAAGGCAGCAACTTAACCCACTGCATCACAACACCAGCCCCAAAAAGGGCTTATCTTGATGAGGAATAAATTTTTTGTCTAATGGAGACATAAGCCCCAATAAAATGCATTAAAAACCTACAAAAATTTTAAAAGAATTTTTACCAATGGTAACACCATAAACTTGGATTAAAAGGGAGAAAACAAGGCCTTTGTACTCCTGAGAGCAGGAAGCAAGCTGAGAAAATTACTTGGGGCCTCAAATATCAGCCATGTTTTGGGAAAAGGAAGAATGACTCAGAGGCAGAACCTAATCCTTAGGGTGTAGTCAGGAGCTGTAGAGAATCATTGCTAGGCAATAAGATAAAGCCCTAATCAAAAAGCAGCTTCAGAGCTGCTATGTACCTGCACCTCTGGTGTGCCTCCTGGTTTCCCTTTTTGCACAGGTGAGTCTACGTCGGTTATCTCATGGCAGTCCTACCATTATGTGTCAGATATGTGGGGAAGTAACTTGCCACCTCAGTACCCAAGTCTTCACATTAAGAGGAGTTGTACCCAAGGAACCTCACCCATACCTTGAAACGATTTAGATGGCAGCATCCTAGAGCTCAAGCCCAAGCCTGCTCTCACAATGTGCAGACTCTGGCAGGTGTGCAAGTAAGCACTGAGAGCATTTTGCATGTGGGAGAGTTAGGAATGCTCTGCACAGAAGGTTGACTATGATAGTTGATACTTTGAAAAACGGCCACAGTATTGTAGGCCACATGGTCTTCCGGTATTCTATCAGAGGTGGATTTTGTTTGTTTTCTTGAACCTGGGTGGGTTTGTGAGCATCCCAATCAAGAATGTGGTTAAAACAATGCTACGCTACTTCTATGGTTTGATTTAAAAAAAAACAAAAAAAACAAAAAAAAAACTTTCCTCTTAAGATGGCCCAAGGGGCTAGTGTTGTGGCATAGTGGATAAAGCTGCTGCCTGCATTACTGGCATCCCATATGGGCACTGGTTTGAGTCTTGGCTGTTCCACTTTCGATCAAGCTCCCTGCTAATGTGCCTGGGAAAGTAGTGGAAGATGGCCCAAGTGCTTGGGTCCCTGCACCCACTGGGAGCCCAGATGAAGCTCTTGGCTCCTGGCTTTGGCCTGGCCCAGCCCTTGTCATTGTGGCCATTTGGGGGGAGTGAAACAGTGGATGGAAGATCTCTCCCTCTCTCTAACTCTGCCTTTCAAATAAATCAAATAAATCTAAAACAACAACAACTTCCTTTGTGTGTCTCTGGTCACTTGTCCTTGGAATCCAGTGACACACTACGGGAGGCCTGGGTCACATGGAGATTCTATAAGACAGCCAACAGGAACTGCTGCTCATTTGAATTAACCAGCCCTCAGATGTTTCCAGACCTCAACTTTCCGGTTTCCCTGGCTGATGCCAAGAGGAATAGAGATGAACTGTCCCTACTAGTAGGTCCCATTCAAATTGGGGATTTGTGAGTAAAACAAATAGTTTAAGCCACAGCAATGGTTTGTTGTGCAAGCATAGATAACCATTACTCTTTAATACCTGTGTGTTCTTTGGAAGAATCTTCTGTTGACATTTAATTCTAGATAAATGATTTTCTCCAGGGCTTGGTTTCCTCAGGTATCAAAAGTTACAATTCCTATGTCACAGACATGCTGTGAGGTTTAAATGAGACAATATACACAAGGAGTTGTTTTTAAAATGAGTGTTCAATAAATGCTACTTAATATTAGTTTAACTCATTCCTATTAAATTGTTTTTTACTGCTTTTTACAAATTCTCCTTCAGGGTGTTACTTACACAAACCTACATAAAATCTGATTTTATATCTATTTCCCTCTCTGTTACACACACACACACACACTGCAACACTGTGTCTTCTACATTGTTTCTTTCTGATCACTTGCTCTAGGGCAAGTCAGCTACCAAGTCCAGAAGAGCCTTCAGCAGCCTTACAATGAGAAATGGAGACCTCCAGCCTCCATAAGGTGCCATGCATGTGAGCTCCCTTGGAAGCTGCCCCTGCAGCCCTGGTCTCTTGACTGCAGTCTCTTGGGAGACCCTGATGCAGAAACACCCAGTTAAGCCACTCGATTTCAGCATACACAGCAAAAAGTGCATGACAGGAAAAAAATGACGCTAACGTTTGTGATCACTTACTATGCACTAATATTTAACAGCTGGAACCTTTAGGAAGAGACATAGAGGAGAAAATGACCCAAGGTAGAGGACTGTTTTAGGGTCAGTGCGGATGGCAGGGGTGGTTGGCTGAAAGTGCTGGTGAGACTGAGTTGGAAAGCAAAGGGGAACAAATCTGGAGAAGTGGGAAGCTCTAAGCCTGCAGATTTCCCTCAAGTTGAAGAGCAGGTTTGGTGAGATAAAGGCGTAAGTAATGTGAAATGCAAGAAAGTTTTGTTTAGAACGTTAGCAATTTGAGAGGTGGAACAATTCAGGAGAGCAAAGTGTAGATATAGTCCCAGAAGTGGCTGGTTGAATAGCAGCAGTGGTAAAAGGTATTATTTATACCAGTGAGTACAAGGGCAGAGCGGGCCATGGGGCAACCTAAGCTTATGACAGCAGACTGTCAAAAGTTTTCTTAAGAGGAGTGGAATGAGGCTGGATTGGAGGTTGCCTTGCTATTGATAGAAGAATCCTCAACACAGGGGTAACTGGTCTGCAAGCTGAAGGGACAAGTTTCCACCAGCTTTTACTCCTGGTTCACTATAGAACATAGGAGAGAAGCAAGAACTATTCAAAGAATTTCAAAGGAAGCAATGAACTTAAAGAAAATGCCAGATTTCAGACAAGATAAAGAGGTACTTTAAAGACAAAGTACTCCAGGAAAGGTTAGATATGCAGGAAAGTTTGCACTAGCACAAGTTGACTCCTTAAAGAGCTGGAACTTGGCAATTGGGAGCCGCTGGAAAATTGTAAGCAGGGAACTGACATGACGAGCTTTGAGTTTCAGAAAGTGCACTCTGACAGCAGTGGCAGGATGATGGATGAACTCGGTCAAAAGTACACAGAGCTTCCTTTGGAGGAAGAGCGTTTGTAAAGAGGTCCATTCCGCAGAGGCGATGAAGCCCCATCATCACCCCACGAAAACAATGAGGTCAGCTAGTGAGGAAGTAGAAGCTGTAGAATTCAATGGGAGGCGACTGACAGGCAGTGGGCAGATGTCTCACCTGCTTTCTCAAGCTGTTCTACATTGCAGGGTTTCTAACACTCCGTTGAGCCTGGACGTGTAACTGTCAGTTATCTCTAGCCTCCTTTCCTTTTTTGTGTCCCACAAATTCATTTTTCTTGATCTATGATTTGATAGTCATTTATTTTTGTCTTGCTATTTTCATTTTTAGTACATACCTTGGCTATATTAGTACAATACACTTTCAGAAGATTAGGAATCTAAGGGCAGGGGCTGACCTTGTGGCACAGTAGGTTAAGGTGAGTCCCGGCTATCCCACTTCCCATCTAGCTCTCTGTTAATGAACCTAGGAAAGCAGCGGATAACAGCTTAAGTATTTGGTCTCACCACCCATGCAGGAGATCTGGATGGAGTTCCAGGCTCTTGGATTCAGTCTGCCCAAGTCCTGGTCATTTGGTGAAGAAAACCAGCAGATGGAAGATCTTTGTTCTCCCTCTCTCTCTTTGTAACTCTGCCTTTCAAATAAATAAAATAAATCTTGAAAAAAAATCTAAGGGGAATGTAATTCAGTAGAAAGAACAGCAGCTTCCAAAGGGCTGATCTGCAGTCTTTGTCCTGCCGTGCAATTCCCATTTGACTTTGGTTAATTCACTTAACTTCTTTGGACCCTTCATTTTTTTCATGTAGAAAATGAATCTCTAGAATCAGACCCATTTCAATTTGTCTTCTTACATGAAGAGTCTTCAAAAAGTTCGTGGAAAATTAGTGTTAATGAAAAAAATTGCATGGATTTAAATTTTTTAAAATTATTTGAAAGAGTTACAGAGAGAGGGAAAGACAGAGAAAGAGATCTTCCATCTGCTGGTTTACTCCTCAGATGGCTGCCATGGCCATTGCTGGGCCAAGCCAAAGCCAGGAGCTTTTTCCACATGGGTGGCAGAAGCCCAAACATTTGGGCCATCTTCTGCTGCATTTCCCAGGCCATTAGCAGAGAGGTGGGTGGGAGTGGGGCATGAACTGGTGCCCATATGGGATGCTGGTGTCACAACTGGCGACTTTTAGTGCTATCCACAGTGCTGGCCCCAATGGATTTAAATTTTCTTTCACACTGAAATATACATATCTTTTCATTTCATCATTCTGTAAACTTTTTGAAGTACTCATATAAGACCATAGGAATTTAATAAATACTTTCATGATTGTGAGATCTACCTTCTTCATTATACTCCTATAAAATTAGAATGTGGTGGGGCCGGTGCTGTGGTGCTGTGGCGTAGTGGGTAAAGCTGCTGCCTGTAGTGCCAGCATCCCATATGGGAGCTGGTTCAAGTCCCAGCTGCTCCACTTCCGATCCAGCTCTCTGCTGTGGCCTGGGAAAACAGTGAAAGATGGCCCAAGTCCTTGGGTCCCTGTACCTGCATGGGAGACCTAGAGGAACCTCCTGGCTCCTGGCTTCTGCATCTCCAGCCATTGTGGCCAATTGGGGAGTGAACCATTAGATGGAAGACCTCTCTCTCTCTGACTCTCCTTCTCTCTCTGTGTAACTCTTTCAAATAAATAAATAAATATTTTTTAAAAATTAGAATGTGGTTAATAGGTGTCCAAAAGAAGTTTCATTCTTCATTTTGAAAGGCAGAGAGAGAGAGAATCGCCTATCCACTAGTTCACTTTCCAAATGTCCACAACAGTGATGGTTTGGCCAGGCTGAAGCCAGGAACCTGGAAATCAATCCAGTTTCCCACATGGGTGGCAGGGACCCAAGTACCTGAGCCATCACTTGCCACCTTCCAGGGTATCTATCAGCAGGAAGCTGGAGTAGAGAGTGGAGCTGGGACTCTTTGTGATACAGAAGTCCCAAGCAGCAGCTTCACCTGCTGCACCACAAATTTCTGATCTGTTTGGAGGAATAAAGTTTGAGACCAGTATTGTGCTCCTACACATGTTCCTGATCACAGGAAGCTGCTATTCAGTGGGATAAGCTTTTCTGCTTGGAAGCTTTAAGTGTAGGGTGGCTCTCATTTTATTGACCACCCACTTCTTGGAGCCATACTGCTTTTATCTGAAATCATGGCTCTGCTACTTACTGGCTTGTTATCTTGGGCAAGCCTACTTCACCTCTTGTCTTAGTTCCTTCATCTATAAAACAGGGAGCCTAGCATTATCTATAAGGTTATTGTAGACACTATCAAATTAATGTATTTAACAGCGTCTGGAACACAGCAAGTCCAGGCTAAGCATTAGCTATTGTTCCGATTAGCCGCTAGCACTAGAAAGCACTAGCGTGAACCGACCTGGTTGGTCTCTTTCCTCTAAGAGCTGCTTGCCTAGTCGGCCCTCATTCAATATTTTTATAAGGAGTACAGCAAGTGGTGCAGAAGCAGGGCTGGAAAAGCCTGTCTCATCCTGGAGGGACAGGTGGGGCAGGGTGAGCTTCTTGCGGGTAGAGTTTGAGTCTGATCCTTAGGGAGGAAGCAGTCGGAGCGGCACAGGGAAGGCAGATGAGGACTAAGGAGATGCCTGGGAGCAGGCAGTGTCAGCGACGGCACCACTTGGGAGCTTACTAAAAACATAGGATCTAGGCCCGCCTCAGACCCTCGCCATCAAAACCGGCAGTTAAACCTGATCCTCAGGTGCTTCCTATTGAATAAGGGACCCACGGGCTAGAGCATGGCTGACTGCCTAGGTTTAAATCCTTGCTTTCCCATTTACTCGTGTGTGACTGTAAGCAAGCTATGGGACTTCCTTCCTGTGCCTCACTTGCCTCTTTTGTAACTAGGGATAATGAGTTTCTACCTCACAAAGTTGTTGCAAGGACGAAGTCCTTATGTACAATGGTTAAACAGTACTTGGTGCTTAGTAAACACAGGGATTAGCCATTATAAACGACCACTGTGATGCTATTTCTTCCAGTGGAGGTCAGTTTTATAAACCCCTTCGGTGATTCCATTCCTCCTTCACTCCCTACCATTCTGACATTCATCACAGAGGAAAGGACACTTGGAGGTCAGAAGGCCTGGGGTTACACAGCCCAGCTCTCTTCCACACCCAGCTGTCTGAAATTGGGCAAGCTCCTGACCACATGTGTGTTTTCATTCACAGTACCGGAGGCCTGGAATTACACCTGCTTCACTGAGGTGTTGCCAGGTTCAAAGACCGTGTATGAGGATTTCACTTACAATCTTATAAAAAGTTCTTAAGCAACTGGCCTTAAAACAGCAAGATCAGGGAGGGTGTGGGGTGGGCGTGGAGGCTAATTCGTCCCACTTCACGATCTTACAAAGGTGCAGGTTTGGGTTCCAGCAACGACAGCGATGTACTTCGAGAGCATTTTTAGTTCGTGGGCAAACAGGAGTAGGACATTTCAACGCTCTCGTTTTTTCCTCCTGACGTCCGGGGCTCCATGTGACAACATGAAGTCTCTGCGGGCAGAGTGGTTTACAATTTAACTTTTACGCACACTGTGTATGGCAACAGTAACCTCGCTTCTCCAGAAGGAAACCCTGGTAACAGCACGACACCCGCGAAGAACTCCCGCACACAGGGGCCGTTTCTCCCGCAGCCGAGGTTACCGAAAGCACGCAGTCTACAGGGAGGGCCGCCACAAACGCCGAAGGGCTGCTCGCCACCGCCGGGCCCTGGCTCCCGCCTCGTGGTCACGAGTGGCTTTATTGGGCCCCCCCTTTTTTCGTAGGTCAGGCAGAGGCAACGAGACCGTCTCCACAACACTGCCGTGGGATTAAGCACGAACAAAGGCTGAGGCAGAACCTACCACGTCGTAGGGCCTCGCGTAAGTCCCTTCTTGCCTCTGCCGGCTAAGACACCACTTGGCGCCATCACGCCCACTTTGCGCGCACAGGAGCGTCAAGTCGACAACGCTAGGGTCCCCCCTTGTGTACTCCGCAGTCCTCAGGTCCCGGACGGCAACTACGACCTCCACACCGCGTCGGTTTCCGATTGTTCCTCCTCGAGCTGCCGCCCGGGGGGCTGGAGGCCGCCGATCGCCGCCCCCGTGGCTCTGGAGGAACCCGCGCCTGCTCCTCCACGCCGCTCCAAGGACGAAGCTGCGTTCCTACGGCCCTAAGCCCGCTAGGGTAGAGGTCGCCACAGAAGGCTCGGTGGCGGCTCCCAACGCCATTTTGACTGCTGCGTGTGGCGTCACGGGCGCAGCCGATTGGCCGGGCGACGGCAGCCGGAGGAGAGGCGCGCGAAGCCAAAGAGACGAGGGGGATGCAGGAGAAACCCAAGGAAACTACAATCCCAGCCCTCCTTGCGCTGCGACGGCCGGCCGGGGGCGAAAGAGGATGGAGCTTGATGTCGGACCACAACTCCCAGCACGCCCCGCGACGCCCGTCCTGTCCTTTCAGAACGTGGAGGAAAAGAGGGACAGCATGAATGGAGGCCTTTTGCTGTCCGCTCTCCGAAAGGCGGGAAAGGCGAACTACACCTCCCGATGGGCAGCGCGCGGCTGCGCTTGCGCCCTGATACTTGTCGCCATCTTGCCCCTTCTGAGGCACCGCAAACAAACCCAATTCCTGGTGTCCCCTAGTCTTGGCGGAGGAGCCTTTTAGATGAGCCCCGAAAGACCGGGCAGGTGGGTGACTCTCAGGCAGGGTCCTGGGAAGAGCTGGCAGGGAAGCCAGGGTAGAGGAGCGCCGGGCCAAGCTTTCCGAGCCCGGCTTGGGGCGCCCAGCCCCATCCTCCGTTGTTTCCTAACGGGATCGTGGGGCTCCCCGAGGTGGACCGCGGGGGGCTGTGGCAGGCCCGGTGCTGGGGGCCCCTGGGGTCCAGCCCCGGGAGCTTTCCGGTGAGTCCCGGTCGGCTGGCCGGCTGTCCGCGCGCCTCCTGTGTCTCCGTTGTCCTCTCGGCAGAGGAGGGAGCGAGGCGCGGATGCCGGCCGGGGCCCCTGACACCGGCTGCTGGCCCGGGGAGCTCGGGTCGTGGGCTTGACATTGGGATGGGCGCCGAGAGGCACGGGTGCGGAGCCTGGGCGGGCTGCTCCTGTTGTGGTGCTGCGAAGAGTGCGTGTTTGGAGAGGGGGCGGGGCGGGCTTGCCTCCTTGACACTTGAGTGGGGGGAGGATTCTGCGAGCTCGGGGCTCCCCGGGCGGGCTCCGGCGGCTGCTGGCCAGCTTCCCGAGGCGATGCGGCCCCGCGGTGGGGTCCGCCGGCGGGGACGCGCTGGGATGCCGTGACGTGGTGCTTGCTTCGGGCGGTCGCCGGCCGCCTCCGAGCTCCTGTCGGGAGGCGGGGACTGGCTGGCGGAGGGAGCGGATTCCTTTGGCTCGGCCCCCTCTTCCTCCTCCCCACCCCTTGCCTTTATGTCATTCTGCCGGCCGGAGCGCGCGGTCCCGTTGCGCCGGCTGTGGGCTGCTTCGGAGCTGCAAGGACTACGGGAGGGAGGAGGAGGGGGCTCCACTCGGGGCGCAGAGTTGGAGGTAGCAGCCCCGGCGCCTGGAGCGGGATACAGCGGTTATTTCCGTTCGCTGTCTGACTTCCAGACCCGACGCTGCGCTCATTCATTCTCTGGTTCATTCATTCGTTGTGCTCTCCCACCAACCATCCATTTGTGCTTTAAGCAGACATTTACAGCGCGTCTGCTGGGCTCTAAGCAGGTGTTGTGTCAGGCCCCCCTCCCCGCCCCCGCTCTCTGCCCTCTAGGGAATTCCCAGGACGGAGTAAATTCTTGGAGTCTAAACTTTTGGTAAATGGTTGTTTCATGACCACAGGCTCTCGATTCATATTTCTTTATTAAGATTTGAAGAGATCGTTCTTTATTAAGTTCCTTTAACCCAAGTAACATGCTAGCAACTTTACATACTTTGTTTCATGTAACTCGTAAGTGAGGAAGCCCACAGAAATCAAGTAATTTACAGTTGCTCAAGTAGTAGCGCCCACTTATTAAATCACATGGTAGCCACTAGGGAAAAACTTTACGTGTACTGTTCTTAATACTCTTAGCACACCTTTAATTCTTAAATACTCTTAGCATTACCACTCCCCCCTTAAAGACTGATTCATTTGAAAGTTGTAAGAGGAGGGAGGGAAGAAGAGAGAGAGAGAGAGATCTTTCATCCACTGGTTCACTTCCCAAGTGGCTCCAAGGGCTAGGGCAGAGCCAGGCCGGGGCCAGGAGCTTCATCCCAGTCTCCCACGTGGGTGGCAGAGGCCCAAGCACTTGGGGCATTTTTCTCTGCTTTTCCCAGGCCATTGGCAGAGAGTTAGATCAGAAGTGGAGCAAGCAGGACATGAACCAGCCTTGGAGTTCCTGGGATAGGGGCTGCTGGCCTTCAGACCACAGCTTTACCCACAAAAACGGCGCTGTCTGAGCAGATGTGTAAAGGGTAGACCCAGAGAGGCCAGCTGACCCAGAGCGCACAGCCGGCAAGTTGAAAAGCTGGAACTAGAGCCTAGCGGCATCTGAGTCTGCAGCCTGTGCTCTTTAAGCTGCGGTAGGCTGGAATAAGAAGCTCTGAAATGCTTGTTTGATTCTTCATGTGCCAGACGTAGCCAAGTGCGGTGGTAAACATGATTGTGAGGTATCTTAATGGTTTTACTTCCATGGCCAGCGCCGTGGCTCACTAGGCTAATCCTCCGCCTTGCGGCGCCGGCACACCGGGTTCTAGTCCCGGTCGGGGCACTGGATTCTGTCCCGGTTGCCCCTCTTCCAGGCCAGCTCTCTGCTGTGGCCAGGGAGGGCAGTGGAGGATGGCCCAAGTCCTTGAGCCCTGCACCCCATGGGAGACCAGGAGAAGCACCTGGCTCCTGCCATCGGATCAGCGCGGTGCGCCTGTCGCAGTGCGCCAGCCGCGGTGGCCATTGGAGGGTGAACCAACGGCAAAGGAGGACCTTTCTCTCTGTCTCTCTCACTGTCCACTCTGCCTGTCAAAAAAAAAATGGTTTTACTTCCTAACAGGTGGCTGGACCTCCAGGTGAGTGGCCTTGAATGTACTTTGGTGATCTGATTTCTTGCTTTTCCTTCTGGTAGGGAGGACAAGCTCTTTGGGGCTACCAAACAGAAGCAGCAATGCCTGTTGTGTGGCCAACCCTTTTGGATCTCAGCAGGGATGAATGCAAAAGGATTCTTCGAAAACTGGGTATGATTTTCACTTCTGATGTTTGCTATCTCATATACTCTTCCCTTTCTGTTTGAGTCATGGCTATTTGCATGGATGTCTGATGCTACATTCAAAGTTCTTTGGAGGTATAGTCTCCATCTTGCTTATCGTTGTGCCTAACGTAATGCTTTTGGACATAGTAAGTACATTCATAATAATAGCAGCAGCAGTAGTAGCAATAGTAATAATAACAATAATAGCAGTTAAGACTTATTTGGGGCTAGTCATCTATTCGGAGTCCTTTACCTTCAACATCTCATTTAATTCTCACTTAAAACTGAAAAGTAGCTAAGTGTCCCCATTTTATAGATGAAGCTTGGAGCTCAAGATTAGAATGCTGATAATAAGTCATGGAGCAGTATTTGACCCCAGGGAATATGATTTCAGTCTCAGCTCAGGCTACTATCAACCTTCATGAATTTATTTATGAATTACATATTTTTTTGTGAATTCTGAGTTAGTGTAAGCTATGCCTACTTTCCCCAGTGATATTATACTGTTGGTAATAAGACAGACTTTATGCTTGTCATTTATTTTTTAGTTCTTCTTTCCCCTTACAGCACCCTTTCGCAGCTAGCCTTTTAGGGCGAGAATTAAGCCCTAGTACCAAGGCATCCATTGTATGTAATGAGCTAACTTCTCCCCTTGTATCTATAATGATATGAGTCATGCACCATCCTTGGGAGAATTGAGAAAAAGAATTACTCAAATCTTTTTTTTTTAAAGAAACAGTAATTTTTTTAAAGATTTATTTATTTTTTTGAGAGGTAGAGTTACAGACACAGGGAGAGACATAGAGAAAGGTCTTTCATCTGCTGGTTCACTCCCCAAATGGCTGCAACAGCTGGAGCTGAACTGATCCAAAGCCAGGAGCCTGGAGCTTTATCCAGGTTTCTGACGTGGGTACAGTGGCCCAAGCACTTGGGCCAACTTCTACTGCTTTCCCAGGCCATAGCAGAGAGCTGGATCGGAAGAGGAGCAGCCAGGACTTAAAGTGGTGCCCATATGGGATGCTGGCACTGCAGGCAGCAGCTTTACCCACCATGCCACAGTGCCGACCCCTCAAATCATTTTCTGTGTTCTTTTGTTCCAGTGAGGATCCTTGGTTGAGAAAGGACCTTGTTTTATCTACCGCTTTAGGCTTAGACTAGCACAATAAATGAAAAAATACTTTCACAAAGAATATTAAATGCTTTGGCGGCAGATATTAATTATTTAGATGCCTTTGCCTTTGAAGAGGAAAATGTGAGTCTTAAATTCAGAGTAAGGTCCTGATCCTCTTAGCATTTAATGACCCATGTGACTGAGGGCAAATTATTTTCTGTTGACATTTTTGTAAAAGAAGGATAGCTGGTACTGGTTCTGTGGAAAAGCAGGTTAAGCCAGGGCCTGCAGCACTGACACCCCATATGGGTGCGGGTTCAGGTCCCGGCTGCTCCATTTCTAATCCAGCTCCCTGCTAGTGTGCCTGGGAAAGCAGGAGAGGATGGCCTAAGCTACTTGGCTCCTGCACGCTTGTGGGAAACCCAGAAGAAGCTCCTGGCTCCTGGCTTTGGCCTGGTCCCACCTTGGTCATTGTGGCCATTTAGGGAGTGAAGCAGCAGTAGGAAGAGCGATCTCTCACTCTAACTTTGCCTTTCAAATAAATAAATAAATAAATATTTAAAAAGATTAACATCTCCTTCATTATTTGCCTTATTACATATATATATATACATATACATATACATATACATATATAGTATATATGGAGGGCCTATCCCAGTGCCCAGTACATGAGTGTTTAGTGTTTAAAGCAACTTTCAGACATTTGTTTATCTATTTGCAGCTAAATTTTTTCTTCAAAGGAAATCTTTGTTGGGGATTCTGTGTATAAACTTGATAGAATCATAGCTCCTGGAGCCTTGCTTACTTATCATTTTTGCCTGGGTTATTTCCCCTCAGGCCACATTTCAAATGGGGAAGAGAATCAATCATTCTTTTGCCCTTTTAAAATTTTTTACTTTGGGCCGGCGCTGTGGCTCACTAGGCTAATCCACCGCCTGCAGCGCCGGCACACCGTGTTCTAGTCCCGGTCGAGGCGCCGGATTCTGTCCCGGTTGCCCCTCTTCCAGTCCAGCTCTCTGCTGTGGCCTGGAAGTGCAGTGGAGGATGGCCAAGTCCTTGGGCCCTGCCCCCGCATGGGAGACCAGGAGAAGCACCTGGCTCCTGGCTTCGGATATTGGAGGGTGAACCAACGGCAAAAAGGAAGACCTTTCTCTCTGTCTCTCTCTCTCACTGTCCACTCTACCTGTCAAAAAAAAGAATTTTTTTTTTTTTACTTCGCATCCAAACTTTTAGTGCTAATTTGAAGTTAGTTTCCGGCGCCGCGGCTCAAAAGGCTAATCCTTCGCCTTGCGGCGCCAGCACACCGGGTTCTAGTCCCGGTCGGGGCGCCGGATTCTGTCCCGGTTGCCCCTCTTCCAGGCCAGCTCTCTTCTGTGGCCAGGGAGTGTAGTGGAGGATGGCCCAAGTGCTTGGGCCTTGCACCCCATGGGAGACCAGGAAAAGCACCTGGCTCTTGCCATCGGATCGGCGCAGTGCGCCGGCCGCAGCGCGCCTACCGCAGCGGCCATTGGAGGGTGAACCAACGGCAAAGGAAGACCTTTCTCTCTGTCTCTCTCTCTCACTGTCCACTCTGCCTGTCAAAATAAATAAATAAATAAAAATAAAAAAAAAACTGTTAAAAAAAAAGAAGTTAGTTTTCTGTACACTTACTTGTAATCAGTCTAATTTTCTAACTGTCGATTATAAAGTTATATTAATATTTACTTCACAGCTGAAATTGCAGAGAAACATCATAAAGATTATAGGTTGAATTGGAATTTCTGGGTTTTGGGGGCTTTCAATCCAGAGATTGCCATTGACTATAAAAATGGTAACCTTTCCCCTAGTTCTTGCTGTGAATCGTTCAAGGTGGACTGGGAATAGTTCACTATTTACTGGACCCAGAAAACCCTATAAAGTCATGCAAATCAAGAGTTTCAAATCTTCATGTTCACTTCAGGAACGTTTTTGAAACTGCCCAGGCCATCAAGGGTATGCATATCCAGAAAGCCATCAAGTATCTGAAAGGTGTCCCTTTGCAGAAGCAGTATGTGCCATTTTGTCACATAGTGAAGCTGTAGGTGTGCCCAGGCCTACCACTGGGGCTGGACACAGGGACACAGATCTGGTGGGCACAAAGAGTACTTTTTTGTTGTACGTGTTTAAACGTGCAGAGGAGTATGCTGAATCTGAGGGTTTGGGTGTAGACTCTCTGGTTACAGAGCGTATCCAGGTGAACAAAGCACCGCCGTGGCACCGCCGGTCAGGCCTTAGCTGGTGATGCTGGCGTCCTGTATTCCTATACTGGAGTGGGTGCCTGTTGGGAGTGCCACTGCTCTGCTTTTTTTTTTTTTTTTTTAAGATTTATTTATTTATTTGAAAGAAGTAAAGAAGGAGAGAGAGAGACAGAGAGACAGAGACAGAGACAGAGAGAGGTCTTCTATCCACTGGTTCACTCCCCAGTTGTCTATAAGGGCCAGAGCTGCACAAAGCCAGGAGCTTCTTCCGGGTCTCCCACATGGGTGCAGGGGCCCAAGGACTTGGGCCATCTCCCACTGCTATCCCAGGCCACAGCAGAGAGCTGGATCGGAAGTGGAGCAGCCGGGAGTCGAACCAGTGCCCACTACGCCACAGCCACAGCCACAGCCGCAGCACCGGCCCCATAAATAAATCTTAAAAGCAAAACAAAACAAAACAAAACAAAGCAGAAATGCTCTGCTTTGCTTACAGAGCTCCTGGATGGATTAACCCATATTGGATCCCCTCTTGCCAAATAGAGATGATTCTTACTGAAAGGGAGCAAAGTGTCCCTAAACCAGATGAGAACATTGCATAGAAGAAAAAAATATCCCAGAAGAAATCGAAGACGTAAACACTTATGGCCTAGGAACATTAAAGAAAAGTTGAAAGTAAATCATGATGGATTTGTTTCTAATTTTAGTCAGAGCCTTGTGAGTAGTGCTGCTTCTATACAAAGAAAAACAGCCAACCTATGTGGTGATGTCAGCTTCGGTGACCCTTCCTCCCCTTGGGAGGTGAGCTTTGTTAGCGATTTGCCCAAAGACTTCCTCCCACCCGCTGCATCATTATCATAACAATGGAACCTTTGAATCGCCTTCCAACTCTTGTTCCTGGTCCAATGTTTAGAGAGGATATTATATTTAAGAATTGGCTTAAAATATTTTAAGAATTACCTTTGTTCTTTTAAAAATAGTTGTAGTTTTAATGTAGGATGCTAAACACTTAAATTTTACTTAAGTAAAAAGAATTTGGGATAGAATTTCTTTCTGATATACTTAACATACCAGTGATAGATAAATGCTTCCTTCCTTCAGGTCTGTCTTTCCCCTGCCTTATTATAGCCATTCCTGAACTGTAACTCTTAACTTTGTGGACCATAGTAGAATTGAATGACTGATTTATTTAAATGGAAAAAGTTGAGAGCTTTATAAAAATTGCTTAGCAAAATTTTTTGTTTTCTGAAGTGTTCCCATGTGTTTATTTCATATTATGTGTAATTTGAGTTAGCACTACAATACAACCATGCCAGAATTTCAACACATTTGAGCTAAGTCCCTATCTGAATATCCCCTTCAAAATGGACACTAACACATGTGCAGGAGGTTGGGATGCTCTTAAGGTTTTTTTGTAATGAATGAGTTTCTAGAGGAAAAGAAATTCCTTGGATTGTGATAACTCTGCTGATGGTGAGAACTCTGTTCTGAATCCCAGTATTGTGTGTGTAAGCTTGCTACCTCCTGATTTTGTTCATGACTTTTTAGTTGGATTTGAAATGAGATTTGAAATCCGAGAAATGTTTGTCTTATTTCTTTAGTAGTTTTTTTTGAAATAATGCCTTGATCACCATAAATTCTACAAGTCAAAAGTGAGCTTTTTCTTTTTCCTCAAACCATATCTTCTACCTGACCTTTTTATTTCTTCTTATGGCATTCCCATTCTTCTAAGCATTTTGCAAACTGCAAAATCTTGCTCCTTTTCTTTTGCCATTACTTCCATAATCAACTCTTGATCCTATGAAGTAAAAGCTATTTAGACTGTAATTTAGGTTTTACTCCATATGGCTACAAACTACTTTCCACTTTTATCTTTCTCTATTTGTTTATATGAGTGAACTGAAATCTTTATTATTTGTATATGTTTTTTAGGTCCCTTGTTGGATTTTAATCACCTTGAGAACAAAGACTTTGGTACCTTATAGTAGTAATGTTTAATTAGGACTTTGATTTGAATTAGTGCTTATCCAGATACAGAATTTTTATTCTCCTTCTTGTATAAAACCCTCAAACATAAGTCCTAGCAGAGGGGCTGGAGCTGTGGCACAGTAAGTTAATCCTCCGCCTGTGGCACCAGCATCCCACATGGGTGCAGGCTCTAGTCCCAGCTGCTTCTCTTTCAATCCAGTTCTCTGGTATGGCCTGGGAGAGCATTAGAAGATGGCCCAAGTCCCTGGGACCCTGCACCCGTGTGGGAGACCCAGAAGAAGCTCCTGGCTTTGGATTGGCACAACTCCGGCCATTGCAGCCATATGGGGAGTGAACCAGTGGATGGTAGACCTTTCTCTCTGTCTCTCCCTCTCACTGTCTATAACTCTACATCTTAAATAAATAAATAAAATCTTAAAAAGAAGTCCTAGCTTTATAAAAAAATAAGTCATAGCAGAAATTACCGGAACAATATGAAACATTACCTTTGTCTTTCTCTCTCTCTCATCCTTCTGCATATTTGCATTTTTCCCTCCACCTGCCCGGAGTGCAGTTGCCTCTCTGAGTAAAGCTAGTGCTTCACACTAGATGATATATTTCCCCTCTATACCTCCATCGCTGTATATCCACTGTGTGTAAACTGTTTCATCATAATTGTCGATGACTTGTTTCATTGTAGCTGTAATCTAGAGTTAAGTCCTTGAGGGCAGGACTTACATACATACTATCTGATTTGTATATAATAGGACTCAATACTGACTTTTTGAGTAAAATATTCCATAAATGGGAGTATGAACATATGAAATATGGTGAACTTTTATTTGGTTATCCTGTCTTTCTAACTCTAGTCTGGGTTCAATACGAGCTGAAATGTGCCTCCTGGAACTATGTATTTCCTTCACTGCTCCAGAGGAGCAGAGGTTTGTCTCCAAGAGGACTCCATGAGATGTCTACAGAGTAGCTAACACAGATTAAACATGCAGGGTGGTTACACTTAGGGTGATTCAGTTGGACTAGATGTTTCTGTTTAGTGTAGTTAGATCACTCTTGATAGAAAGCTTCCTTTCCACAGTCAGAACTGAATCATATGTACTGAATGAGACTATTGACTTCTTCTTGGCATAGTACCTGGTCTATGTTCATTATTTGGTTCCTATTTATTGGCTGTTGTATGTCAGGCTTTGGCAAATAGCAAATACTCATAGCAGCTCAAGTATGAAGATAATTTTAGTTTGAACATTTGATTTCCTACTGTTCTGTTTGATACACCTGTTCCTAGTTTAAGTGGTTTAAAGCAACTATTATTTCTTGCCATTCTGTTGGTTGCTGGCCTTGTCTGACCTATCTCATGCGGCTGTATTTAGCTGGCAGCCTGCTAAGATGGCTGGGCCCCTCTTTTCATGTGGCTTTTCATTCTGAGTTTCTTCACAGCTTGGTGGTCTCAAGATTCTAAAAGAGCAAGGCCCTCTGTGCAAGTGCTTAGCGAGCTTCTATTTGCATCATGTGTGCAGATATTTCAGTGATCAAAGCTGTCATATTTCCAGCCTAGAGGTGGTGTGGGGGAGGACTATGCTGGGAGGCATGCATGGTTCTTGAGGCCATTGAGCCGTTAGGTTTTAAGTTTTAACCAGTAGAGGCACAGACGGTTTTGTTGTAAAAGGTGCTTGCCTGTGAAAGAGCTGCACGAAGCAGTCTGTGTTGGGATTCAGTATTCTATGTCTTGGTTGCTGTAAGAACATTTTATGTCTCTTAATTATTTGATAGTAGTTTTTATAGATGCAAAGGATCTTTGATTTGGAAGGTATCTACAAAGTCCCTTCTAGATAAGGAAGCATTCAGAGGTGAGAAAGGACTTGCCCAAGGTCACACAACTACTACATGTCAATGCTGGAGCCAGAATCTTCTGTTCGAATATTTTCTCAGTTGTACTGTACTCTCAACTACCCCAGAGGGAGGAGAAATATAGTTTGAATTCTTAGTCAGGCCTAACCAATTATTTCAAGGGTTGATTAATGAAGGCATTATTTTAATAATGCTTCTTTTATCAGCCTTATTACATTACTTGGAATCTATTCCCCATTGTTGGTGGCATTCGGATTAAATGTTCTTCAGGGATAATGTATGAGGCAAAATACCTAATGTTAGGTTTTTCTGCCTAAACATTTTCCATACATGACTTCTGCAACAAAATGTTATAAAATTATAGAAGTCCCATTTTAATCTGTTATTAGGTAACATTTTTGAAAGGAGTTTAAAAATTGCTTGCCTTTGCTTGATTTTCAGATTTCTTGCCCAGAAGTTTCACTCTACTTACCCATAGTATTAAAATATTGAAGGCTTATCTTGATAAAATAATTTTCTTCTTCTAGAATTGGAGGCATATGCTGGAGTTATCAGTGCGCTTCGGGCACAGGGGGATCTCACCAAGGAAAAGAAAGATCTTCTTGGAGAACTCTCAAAAGTTCTTAGGTAAATTATCATAAAATTTGGGAGATGTGATTCTAGAAGTTTCATTTGGAGGGTTTTTATTACTTTTCACTCTCGATTAACTCTCAAATTAAGTTGAAGAAGAGAAGTGTTCAATTTTTTTGTTGGTACTTAGAGATCCTATTCTAGTTGTATGTTCTGTCAGTGAAAATTGCATACTTTACCATTCATTCTGTAATCCAATCAGAAGGTATTTCAGGCAGGTTGTTTTAGTTTTGGGCCACCTGGGAAAGTGAGGTCCTTTTGACATAGATGAAAGAAGGAAAAGAAGAATTTGCAGCAACTGGATATGAGGTCTAGAGTGGAATTTGTTGGAGGGGAGTAGGTGAGGCAAGGAGGATGTCTTAATTTATGTAAGTGGGTGCTGATTATATAGTCATAGCCTTAAGCATGGTCTGTCCATTCAGCTTCCCACTTAGAGTAGCACTAGCAGCCAATAAAAATTCTAGTAAAAGAGGTTCCTTGTTGCAATGCTTTGATTCATATTAATGAACTGACCTGTCTTGAAAATGTTCTGTTTAACTGGTTTCCTTTCTACATTTAAAACAATTTTCTCCTATTCTTTTTTCACTGAAAATATGGGAGAAGCTTTTATTATTTAAATGACATTAATATAGGGTTGTTATTAAGCCAGATTCTCAGTCGTGTTGTTTTCATAGTTAACAATTTATATTTTGTATATGTTTGTTGTTTATGTTTTGTCATAAATTCTGCTTTCCAACCCCTTAAATATTTTGGTTCGTCATATAGATAGAGCCTAAGTAGTAAAAGAATACAATTGGAAGAGTAGTGTTCATTTATAGAATATTTATGAACGGAATGGATGTAGCTTTTTTTTTTTTTTTTTAGTTGTTTGGTACTACTAACTTTACATGTGTTTAATCAGGATTAATTTAAGTACATTTCTTACTGTTGGTAATACAGTATATAGAAGATACACAGCTGAGTGTTCAGTCATAAAGCAGCATTATCTTGGTGTCCAGTTTCACAGCATATAGCCACAGGAAAGATTATCTTGCCACTCTCAGTTATTATATTTACTGAACATAAAATTATAGACTCATAAGCTTTAGAAAAGACCTTAGAAGACTTTCTTCTGAGTGCCAAAATCCTCCTCTCCGGTGTCCTGATTAGGAGTCATTCAGCAGCTGTTTGCATATTTAGATAACAGGAAGCTCTGCCAGTCTTGGCTCTGGTCTGACATTTCGGAGATTTGCAAGTAATGCCTTGTTATCGGGTTGAATTTGTCTCTCAGTGATTTCTAATTTGCAGTTAATTCTTTCTGCAGTTACACGTAATCAGTATGAACGCTTTTCTAAGACTTTAAAGCATTTGAAGATATATTTTTAGTCTCTTGTCTATATCTTTTCACAAAGCATTCTGTCCTCCCCCAAACAAAATGTTGACTTAAACATTAATAAAAATATAGGAAAGAGCTGCCTGCTTGGCAGAGTTCTATAATGGCTATTTTTTTTCATAGCATCTCAACAGAACGCCACCGTGCTGAAGTTCGGAGAGCAGTAAACGATGAACGGTTAACAACAATTGCACATAAGTAAGCCATTAGTCATACCACCCCTGATATTTTATGACGTAGTATAACATAGTTTTGAAAAGTCTTCCTATTTTGTAGCAGATTCCTGAGTCTTATCTTAACAACAACAATATCTCTATACTCAGGGATCCTGACCATAGCAGTAAAAGTGGTATTAACTGTTTATTCAATTGGTTATGTCTTTTGCATTTGGTTAGGCAAGCTTTCTAAGTACTCAGGTCAGATCCTGCTACAGCCTAATCTCTGTATAACTAGAGACCACCGTAGTGTAGCAGATAACTCACTTCATTCAAGCAAAGTTCAGTAACAAAGTAGTGTGCCCCCTAAAATTGACAGCTCCTTAGAGGTTGTTTGGAATGGTATTTGATATGCATATTGATTTATAAATAGGCATTCTAACTTTTTTTGATATCTGATTATATCATGTATTTGAGATTCAGAAAAAAAGACTAAAAATTGTGTTCTGCGTCTAAGAATTATGAATATATCTTAATTCACTTTAAAAATAGAAAATAAAATGATAAAGGATTCTTATCAGATTGTTTTCAGATCCTTATAACTGTAATGACAGATGGGCTGAGGGTGGTGGAGGACTGAGGGCAGGGATTACGCACTAATTCTGTGTGGAGACAGTGCCTCCTAAGGAATAGAAAGGAATAGAGATTCTCCTGTAAAGGGAGGGTATTGAAACATTCTATACAATATGGTTTAGTGTTATTCATTTGTTTTCGATTTTTTTATGTGTCAATGTGAAATAAAACTAAAGGAAATAATTCAGTGCATTTCCTTAATGTGATAACTAAAACAGTGTTTTTGAACCAATTGGCCGTATTTGAATTGACCTCGAAGATTCATTAGCTTCATGTGTGCTTCATTGTCCCTCATTTTACTTAACATATAAAATGGGGTGTTACCTTTTTGACAGCATTTTTGAAAGTTTAGCTCTTTATCCTAGAATTTTGAGATTCTTCAATTGTAGGTGTGTACTACAGAAATTTGGAAAATTTTCTTTAGAGGCATTTAGTATTTAGTAGTCAGGCTAACATGGTTGACACATTCGGATAGTAATGTTTTTCTTCTTTAATTTGCTCTAAACTTTTGAACTGAGATGCTTCAAAAATAACCATTTGAGCCTGGATGCTAATTTCAGCATTGCTAATAGGAAATTTATGTGCTAGATAATAAAGTAGTAAACAATAGCTTGCATTCAGAGGCACTTAGAAACAAGATTAGTACCTAAGAAGCTTTGGAACAATGTTGTGGGACAACTAGTTGTAAGATGATGCATCAGTTTCATACTTAAAGAATAACATTTATTTAGTCTCCTTTTCCTTTTTTCCCCTTTAAAGAATGAATTTATCCTTATATTTGGGTGAAAGACCAAGTTACAGGTATGCAATTAGGTTATTATTATTTCAGGCTTTTTCTTGTATTTATTTCCAAATTGAAGCTCTCAATTATTCAGGGGCACATTATTCCATTTATGAATTAACCATGCCCCTAGCTTTTCCTTCTCTTCCCCTCCTCCCTCTCCTAATACTGCCCACCCTTTAGCCATTTTGCTGCTTGGGAGACCTAGTCAGAGGGTGGGAAGGGAGAGGAGGTGCCAATTTTAATTAGTCATTTTGCTACTTGTTAGTTGTCCTGGAAAAGACTTGGTGGAAGAATTGATTAGTATTTGCCAAAATGTCTTTGCATAATATATGGGTTTCTTGAATCTGTTTGACCTCTCCCTTTCCCTCCTCTCTCCATTAGCATGGATAATTGAGAGTTGGCTTTTATCTGCCTGTGTTTCCTCTTTTTTTCCTCTCCTTTCTGATTTCTTTAATACATGAATTTCATTTTTTTGAAAAGTTTTTACTTCAGTGTATAATTTTAAGCTTCTTAGGTCTTTCTATACTCCTGTTTTAATACTTTGTATTATGGTTTTAGTTTGCTGAGATGTATTTACTTGTTGAGCTGAAGGGTCATTGAGTAGGGATTGGTGACTGCTCTCTCCTTTTTGGAAGTAGCAGCCGAGCCTGGTTCCAAAGATTATCTACCGGAGGGCTTCCTACTCTGGGCCTGAGAGAGCAGCTAGAGGAATGCCTCCGAACTGACGGCATTCCCTTTCTCCTTTCCCTGCCCTCCCCCACCCAGAGCAGCCGTGTAGGCCCGAAGGAATGTAGTTGAAAGGTGATGAGAAAGCCGAGAAGACGGAGTACAAAGGAGGGGGAACAAAAGGAGTGGAGTGTCTGGGATCAAAGCAAAGCCTTGCTGTGGCTTGAAGCGTAACACGTGGTTATTGTTTGGCACCAGGCCTCTGGTTAAATTCGATACTCAAATTCAGTTTTAAATTATGTTAGAGTAGGACAGCTTTAGATTTTCTAATTGGGCCACTCTTGCTCTCACTGTTAGAAGAGGTTGGTTGTCTGGAATTTCTGCTCTCTGAACCCTTTTACCATCAGTCATGCATATAGGATACCCTGTGTATTTCTAAGTGAGAATGAGGCTATGAGGGCCCAGGAAATTTCATTAACATCATCTTAGATTTCTCAAAAGGGACTGGAGTAAGATTTCCACCCTTCCTTGCCATACTTAGTGTAAATAGAGTGGCATTCTTACATCGAGATTAAGGTAGTCCAGTGGAGCCCTGCAGGGAGATGTTTACAGTCTAAATGCAGTTTAGATGACTTGAGCAACTAATGCATATCTATACCTTCATTACTAAGCAAATAGGATTTTTTTGATCTAACATTTAATTTTCACTCTCTTAAAAAAAAGTTGAGCATGTTTGCATGAGTGGAAATTTGGAAGATTTTTAACATCTTTTGAAAAGTTGCAGTTGTGTCCTTTGCACTGCAAGTTTTGTCTTTTCACTAGCATATATTCATGTGCTTCAAATTATTAATCTTCCATAATTTCTGCCACCATTTAAAAAATGTACCAGGTAAGTGTAGACTTTTTTTTGTGCTAAACTCTCACCAAGCGAGTTTATCAGTGATATTCCAATTAGATGATAGCAAAATAGAAGCCAAGAAAATAGTACTTTTAGAATTTTTTTTTTAATAATTAGCTGCAGCCCTTTTCTGTGTGTCTTTCCTGTTTTTACCATTATTTGTTTTAGAACAAGCATCAACTTGAAGATTATATAATAACAAGTTTATGAGGGTTATTGGGCTTTTAGGAGCCCTTCTTTTCCTTGTTTTAGGTTGTACTATGTTAATCCGGGGAGGAATTTATTGATATTTCCATAGAAGCCCAATTGGATTCATCAGCTCTTAGAAATTCCCTTCTTAACTGAGGTTAAATCCTCCTTAAATTGTAATTTATTCCAGTCAGTGAAAGTTGGTAGTAATTACACAACAGTATCTAATTTGTATAAATCAAAGACAAAAATTAGACATACGTGAACATTCAAAAATTTGTATACCTTCTGCTTATGAGGTGGCAAATCATTTCAGTATCATACTGTATGTTTGTTGAAGGAAGTATTTATTAGGTGTGTGATCTTAGGCAAGTGAATTAACCAACACGTGACTCAGTTTCCCCATCTATAAAATAGCGGTGATAATACTACCAACTTCATAGGATTGTTGAGGGACTATATGAATTAATACATGAAAAATGTTTAGGACAATGCTTGCCATTTTGTAAGTGCTTAATTGATGTTAACTGTCGTCACCATTGTCACCATCATTATCATTATTCCTCTATCCACTAACAAGGGCTTTTGTGTTCTGTATCTAAATCTGAAGAATCAGTGGACGTACAGAGTCTTAACTTCTCAGTTTGGTTGAGAAATCTATAGTTCTAGAAAAGTGCAGAAATATTCTGAGTTAGCAAAGAGATTGGTTGCTTTTAGGTGAAATGTGTATTTTATCACAAATCATTAGTTAGGGTCTTTCATGGAGCCTAGTTGAGAGAAGTGATATGACTGCTTTGTAGATTGCAACCTCCGGTTGTATTCCTGGGATAAAATGTACTCAAGAAATTTAGGGTAGAGAAGTGTCTGCTTAGGGATGAATCCAGTTGCCTCAAATCCCTAGAGTGCAGGGTAGTATAAATAAGTAAGGATAAAGTAGTGCTAGGTTGCTTTCAGTGTCCTCAGGTCTGCTTTTAACAAGAAGGAGAATACAATACATTGTCAGTGACACTTACTGTTATTTAGTCCTCTTCTATCCTCATTACCCATTACCTAACCTCTCCCCCTCGTTTACTGCCTCAGTTTCCCTTATTTGAAAGCCTTTAGAACCTCTTGCCTTGCAGGCAGTTAGATAATTTTGCAAAGATTCAATGAATTCTATCCTTAATTATTAAGGAAAGTCTGATTTTGAAGGTTATGAGTGGTTTTCCTTTGTTGGATGAATTATAAAGTTAAGTTCTAAAAGCTAGTAGAAATTCAAGTTTTCATTAGTGATACCAGACTTAATGAAATTGATATTTATTTAGAATGCACAGAAAAATTTTTGATACTTTCAATTATGTTCATTATAAAATTTAGCTTATGGAATAAAATGTGTAAGAGCTTAAGTGTGTGTCATCCTGTGAGTTCTGATTATTCGTAATATAATCTTACTTGCTTAAAATAAAACCTCTCCATTCAGGGTATTGTTACAATTTAAAGTTATATTTTTTTGGTTCGTTTTTAGTGATTGAGAACTCTTGTAGCAGCGTTTTCTTTTTTGTTTAGTATGTCTGGACCTAATAGCTCTTCAGAGTGGTCCATTGAAGGTCGTCGATTGGTACCACTGATGCCCCGGCTGGTTCCCCAAACTGCCTTCACTGTAACAGCTAATGCTGTTGCCAATGCAGCTATCCAGCACAATGCATCTCTTCCAGTGCCTGCAGAAACAGGAAGCAAGGAAGGTGAGTAGACAAATATTTCTGTTAGAAAAAATGTCTTATTTTTCATCTATTCTTATCCCAGTCTTTAAAAGGAATGAGGCAGAGTGGATAGTTCTGGCTGTGAAGATGGGAACTGAAGTTTTGAGATCAGTGTGACTTATCAGAAGTGAATAGAAGGCCTTAATGGAGGATATTAGAAACTAAGAGCTGAATGGATAGCTTCAGAAAATAAAGCTCCAATTTTACCTTCTGGAATCAATGGAATAGGTTTCCTCTCTGTTCTCATCAGTGTGCTGAATCCATTACCTGGCAGATAGAAAGATTTTCTTAGTGTTATTTAATCTAATAATTGACATTTGGTTTAAAAATCCTCAAATTCTCCTGAAGATTAGTATTAAATTTGAAAGGGCACATTTGTTTTGACTCCAGTAGCATAGGTTGGTTTTGCCTGACAAGAACCCTGAAAACATTGCATTTGTCAGGTGACTCTGAGAAACTGCCTATTTTTGCCTGGTAATGGGCCATGGAACAGAGTGAGACACCCTCTTCGTGCAGGCCAGGCTCATGTTTAGGCTGAAACAAGCTATATTTGAGGGAGACTGTTATCAGTGTGCAAACTTTGCCTCCATTGCATCCCTGTTTCTTTGTTGTCGGAGAGGTATCTTTCCTTTATTTCCTGTTTTTACCTTTGCCAGCTGTCTGGTAGAATGGAGAGAACATAGAATTTCCAGTAGTCAAATCTGTGTTTGAATCTTCAGCAAGTTTTAGTGTCTGTAAGCCTTGCGTTTCTTACCTCCAGGAGGAGGATGTGGTGCTACGAGGATTAGTGATAATGTATGGAAAGGAGTTCTCTCAATGTTTGGGACCTAGGAACTGGTGCATAGGAGCTTTTCTTGTTGAGCTGTGTCCTTTCACTGAATGATAAAGAGGTTGAAACATGTCACTATTTTAATTAGGAGTATAGTAGTGCTTAGATGGCAAATGATTCATGGGTTGGGTTATGGAGAAGGACCTTATCTTAATTCTCCCCTTTGGTAGCCTCGTTGGAAATTGCTATGGTTAGGGAAAAATTATCTGTTATCCCATCATTGGTACTGCTAATAGTATGAAAAGGGAGAATAAGTATGTGCCTGTTTTCTAACTCCTGCCATAAATGAAAAATGACTTTCATTTTTCTTAATTTAGTTTTAAACTTAATTTATTTGAAATTGTGCTTCTCCATTGTCAATATCACCTGTAGATAAGCTATTAAATACTTGGGGAAAATTCATTTAAATGATGATTTTTCAGGAAAGGTCATTAATGCCTTTTAACTTGTGGGCCTAATACCTAGTTCTGGCCTCTGACTTTTGATCATATGAAAATGTTAAGATTGGCCTGCAATAAAAATAATTTTTCTGTATGCCTGGACAGTTTTGGTGAAAGTTAACAGCAGACTTTTTTATCGTTCCTTCAGTAGTGGTTTGCTATTCCTACACAAGTACTACGTCAACCCCAACCTCTACCCCCGTTCCAAGTGGCAGCATAGCAACGGTTAAGTCTCCAAGACCTGCCAGTCCTGCCTCCAATGTAGTTGTCTTGCCAAGTGGAAGTACTGTTTATGTCAAAAGTAAGTGATATTCTCAGTGTTATCAGGGCCATCTTGGCTATATGTGGCAGTGTAGGATTTGATAAGATCTGCCTTCCTGGAATAAGTCGCCAGGCCACTAGCTATCAGCAGTGGTTAGTTTTTGAAGGCTTTAAAGAATTCCTTTCTTTACATGTGACTAGGTGTATATTGCTCTTTAATAGGTTTTGGGGTTGGAGAAATGACTGCCTTTTTGTGGTCCGTGGGGATTTTGTGTTTGAACAGTGCTACCCTTCAAGTATTCACTTGTTTTGACTGTCATGGAATAGAAATGTGAACAGGGGTGGGCCTTGTGGCATATCCTGGGAAGCTGCATCTTGAGGCAATTACACTCCATATCTGAGTGCTGATTTGAGTGTTGGCTGCTGTGCTTCTAATCCAGCTCCCTGCAAATGTGCTGAAATACTTGAGTCCTTACCAGCCACCTGGGAGACCAAGAGGTCCTGGCTTTCGCCTGGCATAGCCCAACGATTGTAGCCACTTGGGGAGTGAATCAGTGGGTGGAAGATCTTTCTCCCTCTTAACCAGAGGATACATGATCTCTTTCCCTCCTTTCTGTCCCTCTGCCTTTCAAATAAAGACATTGTTAAAGAGAAATGTGAGTAGAAACTGTAGCAATGTGCTTATGTGATTTACTCAGTGCTTACTTCTTGTAATCTTTCTAATGTTTTCTTAAATTATTTCACTGAACATGTCATCCAAATGTTAAGATTTCAGTGAAACATTATAGGGACTCTATTTTATATTTCTAGTTAACTGTAATTTTTTGAAAATTTTTTCTTGATTTTGCCCTATGAAGCAGTTTGTTGTCAAGCTCATTTTTTGTTTTTGTTTTTAATTTCTGTTATCAATGTTTATTTTATTTTCAAGTTTATTTTTTGCTTCTCTTTTGTTATCAACTATGATTTAATTTTTATTTTTCCTGATATAGTTATAAATATGACTTCTTTGTGACTTTTAGTGGTAGAGGTTGCTGTTTTGGACAGGAGTCATTCTAGGTCATTGTTGGTCCTGTTTAAATTAGAGTCAAAAAAACTGAAAGTGTAGGAGTTGTATTTTATTACCTATTCCAGAGTCATGCTGTATAATTTCTTATGTCTGTTCTATAGAGATTTCTTGTTCAGGTTGCTGTGTATGTGTCTCACTTAGTTTTTTTTTTTTTTTTTTTTTTGACAAGTTTACAAAAACAATTGAAGCTTTACTATATAAAGAGAAAGCAATACATCAGGAACTATTCAGTTTATATCTGATTACTGTGGATTTAGCGAAGGTAGTCCTTTAAAATAACAGTAGACCTATTTTTTTAAACACTGAAAGTGAATTCCAAACATGAAAAAGCTATTTCATGTTACATACAGTTTTAACCAGCAGGAAATTTGTTGCTTTATACTCAGAAGTCACACCGATTACATTAATTTGGGATAAAATCATTAATTCACCTAATTTTGTGGGCAAGGCACTCTAATATGGGATATGGGCATCCCAAGCAGTGTCTTCAGTGCTGGACCAAACACCCGCAGGGGAATAAACCAGTAAGATTTAGTCAGGCCCCCTGGGAGCCTCTTTACAATGGGAAACGTGCTGACAGTTACACGGTTATATGGTAAGTGGTACAGAAGGGAATGTGCAAAGTGATTTATAAACTCAGAGCAACATGGATTCTCTTTGCCTAGAGGAGTAAGGGAAAGCTTCACTGAGGAAGGCGGCTTGTGGGAAGATGAAGAGGTTGTTGATGGTGAGTGGTGTTCCCCAAAGGACAGTGGGATGTTGGGCCCCAGAGATGGACAGAATGTGGTAAGGTGGCTTTGGGGGATGGTGAGCAGTTTACCTTGCAAGATCATAGGATTGTCCAGGGTTGGATACGACAGGATATTACTGTGTTGGAAAGATAAGGGGCCTTGAATGATTATGATGATGGTGCTGTGCCTCATTCTATAGGAGATAAAGCTGTTAAAGGATTTTTAGGCAGCGCATTGGCGTGATTAGATATAAAGTTTCTAACTTGTAGTAGGATGGAGGATAGAAGAATAGAGTAGATACACAGGTATCTTTTAGGAGGTTGTTGGTTACATACAGGCAAGCAGATACAGCCTGGCGTGGAGCAGTAGCATAGGTTGAAAATAAGATACCATGTCCCGTATTGGAGTAGCTGGGTTTGTCTTCTGCTAATGTGGAACCTGGAAGGTAGCGGTGATGGCTGAGGTGATCAAGTTCCTGCCACCCACATGGGGAACCTGGATTCAGTTTGTTTCCTGGCTCTGGCCATCCAGTTGTGTGAGCATTTGGGGAATGAATCAGCAGATGGGAGAGCTCTCTCTTGTCTGTGTCTCTTTCTATGTGTCAAATAAGTAAATAAAAATTTTAAGAAAAGGATGGAAGGCATTCAGGGACAACTTCTCTGAAGGAAGTTTGATGAGACTTACTGTTGAATAGGCAGAAGGCAAAGGAAGGGGGCAATGATGACTTGATGACACGAAGATTTTAAAAGTATAGTGTACAAATGCAAGATTAGGTTGGTGTCACTATAGCAGGATTGTCATTGCCTTTCAGGTGTTAGCTGTTCAGATGAGGATGAAAAACCCAGAAAACGAAGGCGAACCAACTCTTCTAGCTCCTCTCCCGTTGTCCTAAAGGAAGTTCCAAAGGCTGTTGTTCCTGTCTCAAAGACAATCACTGTGCCTGTGAGTGGCAGTCCCAAGATGAGCAACATCATGCAGAGTATTGCCAACTCCTTACCACCCCACATGTCTCCCGTGAAAATAACCTTCACCAAGCCATCAACACAGACGACAAACACGACAACACAGAAGGTATGTCGTGGGGGAGTTTCTGCCTGCCAGTTACCGTTGCCATCTCTTTCAGACTGTGTGACTCAGGAAGAACAAAGATGAATTCAGTGCTCGCTCTGTACTGGGGAATGTTCACCACCTCTTTGTTTTTAATTCTGCACAAAAAGCTTTGGGCTAGGTATTATTAGTTCACTTTTGGAAGCCATGGCTCAGACACAGTAACTGGCTTGTTTAGGTTGACACAGCTCTCAGATCTCCTGCTTCTAAGACTTGTGCTCTATATTATCGTTATTATACCATTTGGACAAAAAAAAGAAAATAGAAGTCTTTTTAAAAACTTTTGTGAGCATTCATATGACTTTGCCTTTAGAAACTCAGTCTTCACTTTGTAAAAGTAACAAAGTTGTCAGAGTTAGATGTTTCTTAGAATAAAGGATGTAATTAAGTAAATAATTGTTTTGTTGGTCTTTATTTGCTATCATTAATTCATTCCTAAACCCTTCTCTGAGTGTGTTCAAGGCAGTGGTACTTTGTCAGGTTCACGTTGTCCAGTCCCTCAGTCTTCTCAAACTAATCTTGGTCCTGATGACTCAGTAGGCTTCATGCCTCCCTGTACTTACCATCATTCTTACCGTCTTTGTCAGTTGACGTATTTATTTTGCTAGTAGCTTCCTGGTACATGAGTATACGAAAAGTAAATCTTTTGAGGTCTTTTGCTTGGTAGATTGCAGATTTCTTTTTGCTCTCCTTTTTCTTTCTTTTTTCTTTTTTTTTTACAGGCAGAGTGGACAGTGAGAGAGAGAGACAGAGAGAAAGATCTTCCTTTTTGCCGTTGGTTCACCCTCCAATGGCCGCCGCGGCTGGTGCGCTGTGGCCAGCACACCGCGCTGATCCAATGGCAGGAGCCAGGTGCTTCTCCTGGTCTCCCATGGGGTGCAGGGCCCAAGCACTTGGGCCATCCTCCACTGCACTCCCTGGCCACAGCAGAGAGCTGGCCTGGAAGAGGGGCAACCGGGACAGGATCGGTGCCCCGACCGGGACTAGAACCCGGTGTGCCGGCGCCGCAAGGCGGAGGATTAGCCTATTGAGCCGCGGCGCCGGCTGCTCTCCTCTTTCTTAATGGCTTGGCTAAGTAAAGTATTCTAGGTTGGATCATTTTCTCTATGAATTTTAGAGATGTTGCACCATTGGCTTCTGGTTGCCACTGTTGCTTTTGGGAAGCTCAGTTCCATTTTAATTTTAGAATTAAAATCAGTGTTTTTTTTTCTTTTTAAGATTTATTTATTTGAAAGAGAGAGAGACTGAAAATCTTCCATCCGCTGGTTCACTTCCCAAATTGCCGCAACGGCAATAGCCATAGCACAGAGCTGGATGGGAAGTGGAGCAGCCGGGACTCGAACCGGTGTCCATATGGGATGCCAGCACTGCAGGTGGCAGCTTTACCCACTATGCCACAGCCCTGGCCCCTAGATGTTTTGCTTGATGAAAACTCTTAGTGCTTTTTAAGTTCTGAAATTTCAAAGCAATGTTCCTTGGTGTCAGGTCTTTATTTTATCCATTTGACTATATATTCAGTGGGCCTTTCTTGAGCTATTTCTTTGGTTATTCTATTATTTAGAAAGTTGAACTGCTTGGATTGATCCTCTAATTTTTTCTCTCATTCCCATTTTCCATTTGGCTTTTGGAACTAAATCTCCTGGATTCATATCCCAGCTTTTGCCACTTACTAGCTATGTGACTGTGGGAAAACTAATCCATCATGTAAGTTTCTCATTGTAAAGTAGGGTTTTTCCCATAGGATATTTTTTTTTTTTTTTTTTTTGACAGGCAGAGTTAGACAGTGAGAGAGAGAGCCAGAGAGAAAGGTCTTCCTTCTGTTTGTTCACCCCCCAATGGCTGCTATGGCTGGTGCGCTGCGCCAATCTGAAGCCAGGAGCCAGGTGCTTCCTCCTGGTCTGCCATGCGGGTGCAGGGCCCAAGCACTTGGGCCATCCTCCACTGCACTCCTGGGCCACAGCAGAGAGCTGGACTGGAAGAAGAGCAACTGGGACAGAATCCGGCGCCCCAACCGGAACTAGAACCTGCTGTGCCGGCGCCTTGTGAGCTGCGGCGCCAGCCTCCCATAGGATTTTTGAGTGTAAATAACTCATAGAATAGAGCCTAGCACATAGTAAATGCTCTGTAATTATTATTGTTAATTTCTATATATTTTAACTATATCCTTTAGTAGTTAGAGAGAGAAGGAGAGACAGAAAGAGGTCTTCCATCCTCTGGTTCACTCTCCAAATGGCTGGAATGGCTAGGGCTGGGCCAGTTTGAAGTCAGGAGCCTAGAACTCCATCCAGGACTCCCACAAGGGTGACAGGGGCCCAAGCACATATGCTATCCATCCTTTGCTGCTTTGCCAGGTGCCTTAGCAGGGAGCTGGATTGGAAGTGGAGCAGCTGGCACTTGAACAAGCACTCATATGGGGTGCCTGCTTCACAGGTGGCAGCCCCCCACAATAATTTTTTTTGATATTTTCTTTTTTCATGTTTTCTCACCTGTAAGTTCCTTTCCTGTATTTGTTTTGATCTCTTTCATTTCAGAATGTTCTGCAGTATCTGACTGTGTGCTTATGTATGAACGTGGACACTGGAAAGAGGACAAAGCTCTGTGTGTGGGTGGGACGTGTTGTCTGGTGACCTAACTGGGCTGTTTGGTGAAGAAGTACCACTATCCCTTTACCTCCACCAGTGTCACTGTCTTTATGGCTTTTTCTTGGATGGGTCAGATTTCTCAAAGAAGAATCCTCTAGTCTCTTTCCTTGAGTAGTCTAAGCCTAGCTCCTTGTGTTTGAGGACTAAATGGAGAAAGATCCGTTATGTAGACCCTGCTGGCTTTCAGTGTGGCATTGCCCTTCCCAGCTGTGCCTGGTGGTATCAGATCCTTCAGCTTCAGTCTCTCCCTCATGAAAATAAATTCATAGTCTTCTCTTAGGTGGGGGAGGATGGCCGGAGGTCCAAGTGCTTCTTAAACAGCGTTTCAACCAACTTTTGTCTCCCTAAGTCCCAATTTATCCTTACTTCAGAAGCAGCTGGTGTCCTAAATTCTAGAGTCTCTGGGATAGTGCAGGTTGTCTTGTTTTTCATTCTTGTATTTGCTGCCTTAGGTTTCTGCTTTGTTGGATATAATCGATCCATCTCGGTTTGTCTGTTTTCCAGTCTCCAAACTGTATAGCTGTTGTCTCCTTTTTGTTTTGACCTTGTGGCTTTGTGTGTCTGAACCCCTCTAAAAATAAAAATTCTTTCATACTGTTTTAGAGGAATTTGGGGCAGGGGCTGAGGTCAATTCTGTGTGCAGAGCGTGATCTTCTCACCTTTGAATCTTCAGTCCCATGACTTTCTTTTCTATTTTTAACTTTTTAAGATTTATTTGTTTATTTCAAAGGCAGAGTTACAGAAAGAGAGGGAGAGAGATCTTCCATCTGCAGTTCACTTCCCAAATGGCCACAATGCCTGGAGCTAGGCTGGTCCAGAGCCAGGAGCTTCTTTCGGGTCTCCTACCTGGGAACGGGGAGCTGGATTGGAAATGGAGCAGCAGGGACTTGAACCAGTGCCCATATGGGGGTGCCGGTGCTATAGGTGGTGGCTTTATCTACTAAGCCACAGCACTGACACCAGTCCTATGACTTTCATTTAAAGAACCTCCTTGAATTTCTTGGGAACATATCATTATATAATAGATTAAAAATTATTTTCTTAATAACTATATGTGAAAATGGGCTGATCTATAGGATATAATTCCATCTTTAACCTTAGGATGGAGGATTATGGTGTAGTATACAAATAAAGCAAGAATTGTTGTTTTCACAGAGTGTTGGTTGGGACCCCAGTTCTTTTAGTATAATCTGAGATAAATCATCTTTTTACTCATATGTGATATAAAAATGCCAATCTTAGGAATTTATTGTTAGGATTAAATGAGATTGGGTAAAGAGTGACATAAGGTATGTACTCAAAAAATGTTAGCTTTCTTTCCTTGTAAATATTTTATGGAAAGCTATGTTGTCTTTATTTATACTGTTGATAATGAACTGTTCCAAATAAGAAAATTCTTCAATTCTATGAAGCTTATTTCTTCTCTCTCTCTTTTTAAATATTTATTTATTTGAAAGGCAGAGTGACAAGAGAGAGGGGGAAGGTCAGAGAAAGAGATCTTCCCTCTACTGGTTCACTTCCCAAATGGCTACCATGGCTAGGGGATAGTTCAGGCAAAAGCTAGGAGCCCAGGACTCCCTCTGGATCTCCAATGGGGTGGCAGGAATCCAGGTACTTGTGCCATCATCTGCTGCTTTCCCAGCATGGTAGCAGTGAGCTGGATCAAAAGCAGAGCAGCTGGTATGTGCTACCTGTGTTGCAGGTGGCTGCTTAACCTGCTGTACCGTAATATATCACTTATCACTTAATATGTAGAAATTACTGATTTTTGGTGGCTTCCTATGTATTATATTTAAAGACTTTTTTTTTTTTTTTGACAGGCAGAGTGGATAGTGAGAGAGAGAGAGACAGAGAGAAAGGTCTTCCTTTTTGCCGTTGGTTCACCCTCCAATGGCCGCTGCGGCCGGCGCATCTCGCTGATCCGAAGCCAGGAGCCAGGTGCTTCTCCTGGTCTCCCATGCCGGTGTAGGGCCCGAGGACCTGGGCCATCCTCCACTGCCTTCCTGGGCCATAGCAGAGAGCTGGCCTGGAAGAGGGGCAACCGGGATAGAATCTGGCGCCCCAACCGGGACTAGAACCTGGTGTGCCAGCGCCGCAAGGCGGAGGATTAGCCTGTTAAGCCACGGCGCCGGCTATATTTAAAGATTTTATTTATTTCAGAGGTAGAATTACAGACAGAGAGAGGGAGAGACAGAGAGAAAAGTCTTCCATGGCAGATTCACTTCCCCAAATGGCCACAATGGCCGGAGCTGAGCCGATCTGAAGCCAAGGAGCCAGGAGCTTCTTGCAGGTCTCCCATGTGGGTGCAGAGGTCCAAGCACTTGGGCCATCTTCCACTGTTTTCCCAGACCATAAGCAGAGAGCTGTTCCGGAAGAGGAACAGCTGGAACACGAACTGGCACTCATATGGGAAGCTGGCACCGCAGGCAGAGGCTTAGCCTACTATGCCACAGTACCGGCCCCTATGTGTTATACTGAATATAAGTTTTGTATATTTATTTGATGACTCCACAACTATCTTTCTGGCTGTTACATTTCATATAGTGTTATGGTTATTACTTTCTGGGCTGGTCCAGTGTAGGTGATGTCAGCCTGCTACACTCCCAGTTTTTAAATCTACTTACCGTAACACATTTATTGTTGACAGGCCTTGGTTGCTGCATTTTATTTTATTAGTAATTCTCTTTTTCTGTCTTCTCATCTACTCTTTCAATCTGGCATTTGAGAAATAGAATAGCAATGCCAGTGCCAAAGCCAGAAGAGCACGTATCTCTCAACCATATCCCCCTATTGCCTTACTGTGTTTTAATTTTATTCATTATACTTATAACTAACTGATATTATAAAGCTGTTGATTTTCTGTTTCTCCCATAGACTATACGATGCTGAGGGAAACTATTTTTTCTTATTCTTCACTGTATTCCCCAGTGTTAGAATAGTGTTTGACTTGTAGTAGGTACTCATTGAGACTTGCTGAATGAATGAGTGCATTAATTAATTAGTACACAAATAGATAGATCTGGCTCCAAAGATGGATTTGCCACTTCTCTTGAGCCTGTTTCCTTAAAAAAAGCAAAGACAACAATACGACTTCCTAGACTTATTGGGACAATCAAATGAGATGATTCATGGAAAATACTTAACCATGGTACATGCAGTGAACATAGAGCACGTAGCACATAACATTACTAGTTTCCTAATCTTTGTTGGTAGACTTGTGTAAAAATGGTTGTAATAGGTGGAGATTCATTGATTTACCATATCTTTTTTTTTTCCCAAGAATTATTTTATTTAGTTGAAAGAGTTACAGAGAGAGTTAGAGCCAGAAAGAGGTCTTTCATTCCACTGGTTCATCCCCCAAATGATCGCAACAACCAGAGCTGAGCTGATCTGAAGCCAGGAGCCAGGAGTTTCTTCCAGGTCTCCCACGCAGGTGCAGGGGCCCAAGCACTTGGGCCATCTTCTACTGCTTTCCCAGGCCATAGCAGAGAGCTGGATAGGAAGTGGAGCAGCCGGAACTCCATCCGGTGGCCATATGGAATGCTGGCACTGCAGGCTGGGGCCACTGTACCAGCCCCTAATTTTGTTTTTCTTTTCTGAACTTTTAATGGAGAATGAATAGTGGAGGTTGTCAGATGCCTATGAAAGGGCATATTTATCTACAAAGTCATATATGAATTATGCCATGAGGTTTCAGATTCAAAACCTTAAATTTGCCTTATTATGTTTAAAAAAATTAACATTTAAAGCAACCTAAATTAAAAAATACGACTCTTTCATTCCATAAATATTTATTGAGCATGTACTGTGTTCTAGATGTAAAGCCATTTTGTGTCTTATACATGGTACCATCAGTTTTATTTTTTCATGGACATGCTAACTATGAGTAGGACTAATAAATATTCTTTGGATATTTTATTTTTATTTATTTATTAATTTATTTATTTTTATTTATTTATTTTTTTAAAATTTTTGACAGGCAGAGTGGACAGTGAGAGAGTGACAGAGAGAAAGGTCTTCCTTTGCCGTTGGTTCACCCTCCAATGGCCTCCGTGGCTTGCGTGCTGTGGCCGGCGCACCACGCTGATCTGATGACAGGAGCCAGGTGCTTCTCCTGGTCTCCCATGCCGGTGCAGGGCCCAAGCACTTGGGCCATCCTCCGCTGCATTCCCTGGCCACAGCAGAGAGCTGGCCTGGAAGAGGGGCAACCGGGACAGGATCGGTGCCCCTACCGGGACTAGAACCCAGTGTGCCGGTGCTGCAAGGTGGAGGATTAGCCTGTTGAGCCACGGCGCCAGCCTTATTTATTTATTTTTTTGACAGGCAGAGTGGACAGTGAGAGAGAGAGACAGAGAGAAAGGTCTTCCTTTTTGCCGTTGGTTCACTCTCCAATGGCCACTGCGGCCGGCACATCTCGCTGTTCCGAAGCCAGGAGCCAGGTGCTTCTCCTGGTCTCCCATGTGGGTGCAGGGCCCAAGGACTTGGGCCATCCTCCACTGCCTTCCTGGGCCATAGCAGAGAGCTGGCCTGGAAGAGGGGCAACCGGGATAGAATCCGGCGCCCCAACCGGGATTAGAACCCGGTGTGCCGGCGCCGCAAGGTGGAGGATTAGCCTGTTAAGCCATGGTGCCGGCCGGATATTTTATTTTTTATTTTGTTTTGTAATTGGATTTTTTGAGAAGGCTGTGGTCTTTATTACTGCATTGAATTTCTCATAAATCTGTATTTAAGTCAACTTAGGAATTATTGTAGGTAAAGTGAGTGTTAGATTAAGCATAATTACTTATGAAGTTGTGGACTTTATTCAAATTGTAGTAGGTTATGGGGAAAGCGGTGTGGTGCAGTGGGTTAACCTGCTTCCTGTGTTGCTGGCATCACATATCAGAGTGCCGGTGTGTCCTGGCTTCTCCACTTCTGGAGACCTGGTTGTAGTTCCTGGCTCCTGGCTTCTTCAATCTGGTCCAGCCCTGGCTGTTGCAGCCATCTGGGGAATAAACCAGCAGTGGAAGATCTCTCTCTGTCCCCTGCCACCCCTGTTGTTCTGCCTTTCAAATAAATAAATAGGTCTTAAAAAATTGAAGTAGGTTATGTATCTTTAGGGAATACAAATGTCCACCTCTGTTATTATGGTGTCTTCATTTTAAACATAACATTGGTACAGCACTTATAGAAACAAAGCAACAAAATATAGCTTTATGCTTTCATGTGCTTGATTGATATTTTTCATTTTGTCCTTAGGGTACAAGTCCCAGCACTCTTAAAGAGTTTTTGTGAGTGCTAGAAGGTCAGTAATTTGAATTATGGCCTGAATAAACGCTGTTTGGTTCACTTGGTTTCAAAACCCTTTTATTTGCCCTATGTAATAAGTAACCATAAAGTGCCGGGAGATTTCCTCCGAGGTGAATCTCTGATTTTAGACGATCCTCTTCTTCCAGATCAGAAATCATCTTTCAGACTGAAATCTAAAATATGTCATATCACTTTATGTGCAACATAAGACATGCTCTTAAATACTCGAGATTTATTTTGCTGCAGTTTCATTGTCTTAATGTTAGAAACTGTTAGGTGGACACTGCAGTCCTGAAATTGCGAATATTGGTTGCTAGTGTGAGCACTCCCCTGCCCTTGCCCACAACAGACGATGCTAAGTGTGGCATACGCGGCCGCCAAGGCCTGGTGAATCCTCCTATGTGCTGCGTTGTACACCAGGAAGCTACTAATATTAGTTCCGAATTGGTAGAAGTGAGACGTAAGTGCTATTACTACTCTAATCGGTTTTGTTGTGCTCGTAGCTATGAGTTCTTTGGATTCTCATGGGTATCAGAGTCTTGGGAAAGATACCCAAAATGTTTTTAATGAAAGAAAAATAACATACATTTCCAGATTGATGTGGTCTATATTGCTTTTACTGATATCCCTTTAACATTTATTAAGTAGTAATAATAGTAAGCAGCTAAGATGTTCCATTTGTTGACAGCAAATACTGACCGTCTGCTATGTACCTAGCACTATGTTAGATGCTTCACATCATCTTAATTTAATCCTTACAATGCTTTTGCAAGGTAGGTATTATTATCCCCATTTTATAAATGAAAGTTGGAGCCCAGATTTTTTAAAAAATTTATTTAAGGTGTATACCTTTCATGTAATTCATATATACATATTTAGAAACATAGTGATACTTCTCACCCTACCCTCCTTCCTGCCCACACTCCTGCCCTTCTTCCTCCTCCCTCTCCTATTCCCACTTTTTAATTTTTACAAAGATCTATTTTCAGTTGATGTTATACTCATAAGATTAACCCTACACTAAGTAGAGTTCAACATATAGGATGAAGAAATAAAACACTGTTCCTCAACAGTAGACACAAGAGCCTAGAGATTTTCTTCTTTTTTTGGACAGGCAGAGTGGACAGTGAGAGAGAGAGACAGAGAGAAAGGTCTTCCTTTGCCGTTGGTTCATCCTCCAATGGCCGCTGCGGCCGGCACACTGCGGCCGGCGCACTGCGGCCGGCGCATCGCACTGATCCGAAGCCAGGAGCCAGGTGCTTCTCCTGGTCTCCCATGCGGGTGCAGGGCCCAAGGACTTGGGCCATCCTCCACTGCACTTCCGAGCCACAGCAGAGAGCTGGCCTGGAAGAGGGGCAACTGGGACAGAATCCAGCACCCCGGCTAGGACTAGAACCTGCTGTGCCGGCACCGCAGGTTAGCCTATTGAGCCACGGCGCCGGCCGAGCCTAGAGATTTTAACATGCTCCTGGGGCTGTCACTTTAAGTAGAAGGTGAAGGTTCTGAGTGTAGGTTAGTTAGACTCTTAAGCTTATGGTCCCTTTACCATATTGGTCCCTTCTCTGTATGATGGTTAGTTGTTTTCCTAATAAAGCTAGAAAGGAGTTGACTGGTCAAGTCTGATGTAAGTACGCTAATCAACTCTGCATAGGTGTTTGCTGGGCCAGACTTCCGTATCTTTCTTGACTCCTCAGGTAGTTAACAAACTCCATAAAGTAATACACAAAAACATTTATCTTGTAATTTTCCAAAGCATTGGAAATAAATATTTATATTTATCTATATATAACATATAAAATGTTTCAGTAAGAGTATCTTTGAGGTGTAGGCATTGAGTTCAGACATAGTAAATTATGACAAATAAAGACTTGAGCTCTTAGCCGGCACCTGTGGCTCAGTAGGCTAATCCTCCGCCTTGCGGCGCCGGCACACCGGGTTCTAGTCCCGGTCGGGGCACCGATCCTGTCCCGGTTGCCCCTCTTCCAGGCCAGCTCTCTGCTGTGGCCAGGGAGTGCAGTGGAGGATGGCCCAAGTTCTGGGGCCCTGCACCCACATGGGAGACCAGGAGAAGCACCTGGCTCCTGCCATCGGAACGGCGTGGTGCTCCGGCCGCAGCGCGCCTACCGCGGCGGCCATTGGAGGGTGAACCAACAGCAAAAAGGAAGACCTTTCTCTCTGTCTCTCTCTCTCACTATCCACTCTGCCTGTCAAAAAAAAAAAAAAAAAAAAAAAAAAGAGACTTGAGCTCTTTTTTAGGACTGACATGAAACTGAAAAAGAATTTCCCCTTTGAATTCTTTGGATTTTTCAAAACAATTTTTATGTCCTAGATAGGTATCACCATTATATTCACCTCAGAATAAAACTGTGGTACTACAGAATTACTAATGATTTTTATGTTCTCACTGTAAAATGGGGATAATAGTATCTGTGTAATAGGATTGTTGGGAGATATGGTAAGCAATAATATTAGCTCTTGGAGCTATTTTTGATTCTGTTCCTTTTGCTTAACTCTGACATTCTGTTAACCACCAGCTTTTATTTTTTCTGTCTCAGAATAATCTGAGTCTGATCCTGTGCGTGTGTCTTCTATGGCTTCCCAGCATGCTTAGTATACACTCTAAATTCTTCACTCTGGCTTACAAATTTGATCTGGCCCTCTTACTTTTCCAACCCCTTCCTGCTCTGTATGCTTCTGCCATAATCAGGCTAATTCTAATCGTAGGTGCATTACCCTAAACAGTCTCTCCATCTGAAACGCCTTGTCTTAAGTCATCTACAGTTTCTAGCCGTACTGGCTAAACCCTGACCTATATTTACCACATCTCTTTTTCTCCATTCTCGCCATCAGCTCATGAGCAAATCCTGTTGGTTTTATCATATATTCAGAATCTGCTCACTTTTCATCACTTCCATTGCCAACATTTTGGTTACTATCATTTCTGCTCTGTTTATTATAGGAGCTTCCTAATTAGTCTCCTTGTTCCTGACTTCACTGTCCTACTGTACTTTTTACCAAGAAGGGAGTATAATGCTCTTTAAAAGACACTTTGTTTTTTTAGAACAGTTTTAGATTTACAGAAAAGTTGAGAAGACAGTACAGATTTATCGTATACCCTGTACACACAATTTCCCATTCTTAACGTTCCACATTACCATGATACATTGGTTACAATTAGTGAGTGACATTAATGTGTTAATATTGACTATTCTCCATGGTTTATTCATATTTCTTTGGTTTTCAATTATTTTTTTCTGTTCCAGAATCTCGTTTAGGATATGGCATTATATTTACTTGTAGACTCTTTTTTTTTTTTTTTTTTAAAGATTTATTGATTTATTTGAAAGTTAGAGTTACACAAAGAGAGAAAGAGAGGCAGAGAGAGAGGGTTTCCATCCACTGGTTCACTACCCAACTTGCCACAACGGTTGGAGCTGAGCCAATCCGAAGCTAGAAGCTAGGAGCTTCCTCCAGGTTTTCCCATGTGGGTGCAGGGGCCCAAGGACTTGGACCATCTTCCAGTGCTTTCCCAGGCGTAGCAGAGAGCTGGATCAGAAGTGGAGCAGCCAGGACTCGAACCGGTACCCATTTGGGATGCCAGCACTGCAGGCAGTGGCTTTACCTGCTACGCCACAGCACAGACTCTTCTTGACTCTGAAAGTTTCTCAGACTTTTGTGGTTTTTGATGACCTGGACAGTTTTAAGGAGTCATGGTCAAGTATTCTGTAGGATGCCCCACTGTTAGCATTTGTTTGATGTTTTTCTCATGGTTAGACTAGGGTTCTGGATTTTTGGGAGGAAGACAACAGAAAGTAGCATTTTTATCATATCATATCAAGGGTGTAAACTGTCTTTATTTCTCTGCAGTTGTCTCCTACTGTTCTCGACCTTATATGTTTCAATCCTGTTCATTAGGTTCTTGAAGTTTCTTGTGCAAGTCAAACTTGCTTCTGCCTCGGGGTTTTTGTGTTTGCCACTCCCTGTCTTGCTGGATGCTCTCCTAGGTGGTGACATGATTCACACGGTACTGCTGGTGTCTGTCTGCTCAGATGTCACCTTACAAAGAGGCCTTCACTGAGTACTTTATAAGAGGAATTGTAGAGTACTCCCATCGTCCTGTATTCACTCACTCTGCTTTATTATCTCTTCTGTTTTAATACATGACATTGACTTTTTTAAAAAAAATTATTTATTGTTTTTCCCTAGTAGAATATACACTCTGAAAGTAGGAACTTTACTTTCTTTATTTTTTTGTCTGAGCATCTAGAACCATGCCTGGCACATAGTAGATGCTCAATTAATAAAAATGAATGAATGTCCAAATTACTTTCTAGAAAGATTGCACCAATTTATACTCCCTAAATAGTATATTGAAATGTTTACTTTGCTGTATCTTACACAGCATTGAATGATGTTTTAAACAATATTTGCTTGGTAAATGTTGTTGCTTTTAAATGTATGTTGATGAGCAGGACTAAAGGAAAGCTTTCATATATCTTTAGTTGTGTATTCATTTTGTTGAATTGTTTCTTCATGTTTCATACACTGTTTTTGAATTGTATGTAACTAATTTGGGTCTGACTACAATAGTGGAATAATAGGAACATGAAAATGACTTCTTTTCCCTTCCCTAGGTGATTATAGTGACCACATCACCAAGTTCAACCTTCGTGCCCAACATCCTCTCCAAGTCCCATAACTATGCTGCAGTCACTAAGCTTGTCCCAACGTCAGTCATTGCCTCCACCACCCAGAAGCCGCCCGTGGTGATAACTGCTTCTCAGTCCTCTCTGGTCAGCAGTAGCAGCAATGGCAGCAGCAGCTCCACACCGTCGCCTGTGCCTAATACCGTCGCGGTGACAGCTGTGGTGTCCTCCACGCCCTCTGTGGTCATGTCAACTGTAGCACAAGGTCAGTGTCATTCACCATTTCCTCCTGCCCTTGTTGGTCTATGAGAATTTTGAAGAAAATTCTCTGTGTGTGAAGGTCCCTACTGTTAAATGTTAGGTAACTGCTCTCACTCTCCCGGTTTGAGAATGGCAGGAATACTGGGTTACTCAGTTTGCTTGTATTCATATGCTTGTTGCAGCTTTTCCCCCCAAGACGTATAATACCTAATCATCATGGTAAACATTCACAAAATGCAGGTTAAATCTTGTGGCAACAAATTTTTAAGAGCTATCCAAATATGTTACTCTAATATAATTTTAATCAATTTAATTTGATAGAAGTTTTTTATTTTTAATTTGAAATTCTTGTTTATTTGACAGACACAGAAAGAGACTTAGAAAGAGTGTGCTGCTGTCTGTTTCTTCACTCCCCAAATACTTGCAGTATCTGGGGCTTTGTTGGGACTGAAGCCAGGAGCTAGAAACAAAATCCAGGTCTCCCATAAGGGTTAATTGAGCATGAGGGATGTGGGAAGTAAATTACTGAATTTAGATAATCCAGAAACTATTGTTTTGTTTCTATTTGAGATACTTATTTAGATATTATTATGTTAAGAGATTAAAGTGCTTGTTGAACAGAAGGTCAGTGTTGGTAGAAGCATCCAGACCCAGCTTGTAGTTGTGATTGTGACTTTGGACTTTTGTGGTGGCTCCTGTGTCGGTTCCTGGGCTGTCAGGTGGTCGCAGCAACTTGATGGATAACTCCGTGTTTGTAAGTGTAGGGATGGTTCCAACAGCAGAGAAGGGCAGATGGTGGATGGTTGACTCATACTATAGGAAGGAAAAAGAAATCTTTAATATTTGTAATATGGAAATTCTTAAAATTAATGCTAATTAGAATAGTCATTCTGAGTTGGTCATCTGGAGAAAAGGGTAATATTATAGTTATAATATACAGTGAAAAAGAAGATCCAGTTAAATAAGGCAGTAATTCATGAGAACCATCAAGGTTTCTTTTTACCTTTCATTTTTGCTTTCCTTGGAAGATCAGATTTTTTTTCAGGTATGAATGCATTCTAGGTATCATCCAGCTATGAAAATGTCCAGAAGAAAAAAAGACAGTCCGGGAGTGGTGGGTGTTGTGGTACAGCAGTCAAACCACCGCTTGGTATACCTGCATCCCATATTGGAGTGCCAGTTCAAGTCCCCAGGTATTCCGCTTCTGACCCAGCTCCCTGCCAGTGTGCCTAGGAAGCTGCAGATGATGGCTCAAGTGCTTGAGCCCCTGCCACCCATGTGGGAGACCGTGATGGGGTTCTTGGCTCCTGGCTTTGGCCCAGGCCCAGCTGTTGCAACCATTTAGGGAATAAACCAGTGGATGAAAGATCTCATTCTTTCTGTCTCTCTCTGTCATTCTGCCTTTCAAATAAATAAATCTTAAATAAAGGGACATCCCCTTCTATGGACCTCTCTTAGGAAAGAGAAACTCTTTCCTAGACATCCCCAGGAGATTTCCCTTATGCTATGCTGTCCATAACTGTCATATACCCTGACTTCATTAGTCTCTGGCCAAAGTAATGAGCCTATCATCACTGGCTTAGGTTGATTAGGACATTCCCTCAAGGGTTACCAACCTTCCCCAAAGTGCACGCCTGTGCCTGGGAAGGTAGATTTTTGGGGGACAGAAAACAGAGTTGTGTTAGGAAGAGTAGAGGAGGAAAGAAATTAGACCAGCAGTCAAGAGCATATGATGTATTAGATTTAACTTAATAAATGATTTTAGAACCATTGACTTTTCGTTTAATTCTGTGAATGTCCATGAGGTTAAATTGGTTGATGGAATTGTCTAAATCCTCCATGATTTTTATTATTTTTACTGTTTCTATTCTCTACCTATAAATGTGGTTTTGAACACTTCTCCCCCTTAATTCTGTTGGTTTTGGTTTTGTGTATTTTTTTAAAGATTTATTTTATTTATTTGGAAGTCAGAGTTAAACAGAGAGAGGAGAGGCAGAGAGAGAAAGGTCTTCCATCCATTGGTTCTCTCCCCAGATGGTTGCAATGGCTGGAGCTGCACCAATCTGAAGCCAGGACTTCTTCCAGGTCTCCCATGCAGGTGCAGGGGCCCAAGCACTTGGGCCATCTTCTACTGCTTTCCCAGGCCATAGCAGAGAGCTGGATAGGAAGTGGAGCATCCGGAACTTGAACCTGTGCCTATATGGGATGCTAGCGCTTCAGGCCAGGGCTTTAACCCGCTGTGCCACAGCTCTGGCTCAGATTTTGTGTATTTTGAATTCTGTTATTAGACATCTACATATTTAGTATGGTTTTATTCTTGACAAATTGACCTCTTTTCATTAGGAAATGTCTGTATTTATCTCTGATAACTCTTGATGCTACCATTAGTGTTTCAATGTGTGTATTTTCTAATATTCATGTAGCTATTTCAAGTTTCTTTCTTTCTTTTTTTTAAATATCCTTTTACTTTGAACCTGTTTGTGCTTTGTATTTAAAATGCATCTCTAATGAATATCCATTGTTAGGTCTTGCTTTTTTATCCACTTTGACCATTTCTGACCTTTAAAAGAGGGAGAGATAACCTGTCCATTGGTTCACTCCCCAAATGCTTGCACCAACCTGGACTGAGGCTGAAGCTGGGATCAGGAACCCAGTTACTTCCGTCATCACCACCTCCCGGGGTGTGGACTGTCAGGAAGCTGGAGTCAGGAGTGGAGCTGAGTACTGAACCCAGGTGCTCTGATAGGGAGAAGAACGTCTTAGCTGGCATCTTAGTCATTAGGTCAAATGCCTATCCCAAGGATACCATTTGGACAGTTGGTTTGTTTCATCTGTTCTTTGTTCCTTCACTTCTCTCTCTCTCTCTTTTACAAGATTTATTTATTTGAAAGGCAGAGTTTATAGAGAGGAAGAGACAAAGAGAGAGAGAGAGATCTTTCATCCACTGGTTCACTCCCCAGATGGCTGCAATGGCTGGAGCTGGGCTGTTCTGAAGCCAGGAGCCAGGAGCTTCTTCTGGGTCTCCCACGTGGGAGCAGGGGCCCAAGGATTTGGCTCATTTTCTGCTGCTTTTCCAGGCATGTTATCAGGGAGCTGGATCAGAAATGTAGCAGCTGGGGCTCAAATTGACAGCCATATTGGATGCCAGCCTCACAGGCTGTGGCTTTACATACTATGCCATGACACTAGCCCCGTTTTCTTCTCTTTTCCAATCTTTTGGCTTTATTCAGGTTTGTTTTTTGTTTTTGTTTTTGTTTTTTTTTTAGATTTCACTTTATAGCCTCCACTGCCTTGTAACTTTTAGTTCTTATTTATTTGAAAGGTATGGAGAGAGAGAGAGAGGTCTTCCACCCCCTGGTTTACTTCTCAAATACCTGCAATAGCTGGGGCTGCACCAAACTGAATCCAGGAGCCCTAAACACTATCCAGGTTTCCCATGTTAGGATCAGGGACCCAAGCACCTGAGCCATCATCTGCTGCCTCGTAGGCCTTAGCTGGAAGCTTGGTGGAAGTGGAGGTGGGACTCTATCCCAGGCACTTTGATGACAAGAAGCGGCTTAACCTGTTGTACCACAATGCCTGCTCCCTTGGTTTTTTGGTTTGTTTTGTTGTTTTGAATAGTTGCTCTAGAGTAGGGTTTTCAACCTCCTCATTATTGGCATTTTAGATCAGAAAAGGTCCAAGGGCTGACCTGTGGGTTGTAGGATGTTCAGCAGCATCCTTTGCTTTACTCACTAGATGCCAGTAGCATACCCTGTGTTGTGACCATCAAAAACATTGGGGACTGCCAAATATCCCAGGAGTGGAAGGAGGTAGAATTGGTAGTGGTGGCAAAATTGCTCTTGGTTCAGAACCCAGCTTTAGAGCTTTTATGGTATTTATAATTTATAATGGCCTACCTTCATAATAATATACTACTTCATGTGTTGTGCTAGAATTTTTTTTAAAGATTTATTTATTTATTTGAAAGGCAAGAGTTACAGAGAAAGAGAGAGACAGAGAGACAGAGAGAGGTCTTCTATTTGCTGATTCACTCTCCAAATGGCTACAATGGCCAGAGCTGGGCTGATCCAAAGCCAGGAGCCAGGAGCTTCTCCAAGGTCTCCCATGTGGGTGCAGGAGCCCAAGTTCTTGGGCCATCTTCCTCTGCAGCTGCATTAACAAGGAGCTAGATCAGAAGTGGAGCAGCTGATACTTGAACTGGTGCCCACATGGGATGCTGGCACCACAGGCGGTGGCTTTACCTACTGCACCCTAGCGCTGGCCCCTTGTGTTAGAATTTTAAGTATATTTCTGTTTTCTCTCCCATCCTTGTGCTGTGGTTGTCATTCATTTTAATTCTTTATGTATTATAAACCTCTCATAATGTATTGTTATAGATTTGCTTCAAGAGGCAATTATTTTTTAAGTTTTTATGCTTTTATTCAGTGGGAGAAATGCATAGGAGAGTGAGTGCCCTATCTATATGAGAGAGGGAAATCTGTGTACATACCAAGTACCAGGAGCCAGCCACGTGGAGGACCATGCAGGCCAGGAAGCATGAGGTGGGTGGCCCGAAGGCCACGCGCCCTGGAGGCGCAGGACAGCACAGTCCCACACTGGCAAAAGGCCAAAAATGAAAAGCACTGTGCCAGGTTGTCCCGGGTCTTTAATCCACTTCCAAAGGGGAGTGGTTAATTAACTTGATGGGCCAGTAGGCACCCAGGTGTGGCCAGGTAGAGGCATGTGGTCATACAGGGGCATGGTGAAGGCATGGTCTTCCACCTCACATACCTGATGAATGTTATCCTGTATGCCTGCCTACCTCATTCCCCTCTCAGAGGCTCCATTCCCTTAATCCTAAGGGATGTTGCAGGGCATAGAATCATCCATCTTCTTTCTGTTGCTGCTTCCTGCTTATGAGGGGTGTAGTGCAGGCCCTGCCTGTCCAGGATCTGCAAGTCTCTGTCTATGTTATCTAACAGATTTGCTTTGTGAGCTGGAGCAGTCTCAGTCACTAAGGCAGTTTTTTAATGTTTGCCAAGCTCATTTTGAATTTTTTCTACTCTGCATTAGAATCAGCCATTTCCCCAAGGAGTCCTGGTTCTTTGTAGTGGGAAATGATAGTCAGAAGCTAAGATCTATGTGCTAGATGTGCTCATTATTGGGGAGTGTATGTGTACATGTGTATTTATATGTTTACACATGTTTATACACACATATTTACACCTGTATTTATTTCTATGAATACATCCAATTTCATTCAAACACTGCATTGTAATTCTAGTTTTCTCCCATTCCGTCTTTGACAGTAAAAAAACCTAGCTTCATTATTTTTAATATACTTATTTATCAGTCTACTAGTATGTAATTGATCTCTCGTATCCTTGCTGCTGTTGTCCTCTCCCTGTGCAAATGTTCTCACTGCATTCAGGCTCCGACATCATGCATGCTCCCCATGGGAGTTCTCACACCTGCCCCTGCTGCCCCTCTGTGTGGATGCCTATCTTACCCTGAGTGGCACTGACATCCCTCCCAGTGCAGCCGTGTGAGAGGGGTGGTTCCTACCCAGAAACCCTTCCATACTTTGTATTCTGGTCCTTAGCCATCCCTCCCTGTGGACACCCTTGGCTTGGTAGCTCTCACTCAAGGAAACCTTCATCCCACCAGGGCTCTAACTTAACCTGCTGAGCTGTGCTCTGAACTCCTCCCCAGCGTGGAAGTCCCCCACATTCCTATTCTGACCCATGCTGGGCCAGCCTCCACAGTGGTCAGCCACCCCACACTGGACCACACTTCTGCATAGGTGAATGTATAGCTGTTGATCTTGCTTTGGCTCCCTGATGTCTTTGGTATTGAATTCTTTGGGAAGCCTTTTGTCCTTGCAAAGAAGAGGAAGAAGACCTTTTGCATACTAACACCAAAGTAACTTTTTTTGTTTTTCGCAATTCTTTTTGGCTGTAAAGATACATTTGTGTGATCATTTGACTATCTTCTCCTGTAAACGTGAAGCTTCTTAAAGACAGGGGCTGTTTCTTGGCTACAAAACCATTTCCCCACTATCTAGGATAAAGTATGTGTTCAATAGAGCTTTATTAAATAAGTAAATATCAGAGAAATTTAGTACTTTAATCAGGTCACACTGCTATTATGTACCTATTTTGAAGGCCTGATTTAAATTCTCTGATTCTGGAGTCATGCTGAATACTTTTACTAAACAAAACATATATGGAGATCATAGTTTAGTTAGGGAGTTATCTAAGTGCACAATTAACCCCAGTTAAAACCAGACTGTAGATTATTGATGCAATATAAAGTTTAAGCTTTTACATGGTTTTAAAAATATCTGTCACTTGTGTGACACTTTGTTTGCAGTAAGTCATAAAACGGTGCAAAGAGAGGATCCAGAGAAGGTCTAGTTTGATACAGAACAACCCCCACAGCTGGGGGTGGGACTGCTGTAGAATCCTCCAACCTGGGTCCCCTCGCTTGACCTTGGGTGGTGGAAGGGAGGAAGTGTTTATGGCAAAGTGCAGAGCAAGGTGCCCAGCCTCTATTGCTTAATTCGCAGGCTCCCCGAGGGGTTAGTGGTAAAGTTCTTAAGAGACTGGAGTTGGGGCTGAGAGGTGTGCATTCAGCTGTGTCCAAGTTCCTGGTTGGTCTGCAGTGCTCATGACCCTGCTTTGATTGGTTGGTGATATTGTGGCCTTAAGGGAACTGGGATGATGGCAAAGTGGGCTTCAGTCAGCCTGCGCACTACATGTAGATGACAGTTACTTTACACTTGGCTTGGAGTTCCTAGGAAAGAAACCCTTCCAGACAAGACAGAACAGCAGGATGTTATCTACTGGAGAAACAAATGACCTCATGAATCCGGTGGTGTGATTAGGGACCTTGCAGGGCCAGCTGCACCACTCCCTCAATTCAATGAGTTATATTTAACAAGTAGTTGATTTGCAGTCGGAAAAGCTGGGCTAGGAAACTTTAAGTTAAGGAAGGGAGGCTGGGAGACTGGGACCTAATGGTATCTTGCATCTGCAGTCCAGGACCGTAGCAGGAATGGGGAACCTTTTTTCTGCCAAGGGCCATTTGGATACTTGTAACATTTATAGGCCATACAAAATTATCAGCTTAAAAATTAGCCTGCTGTAGATGTATTGAATTTCAAGTCTTGCCTGCGGTTGCCTTGGCAGGTCCAGACCAAATGATTTTGAGGGCCTTACATGGCCCGCGGACTGGACATTCCCCACCTCTGGTAGGGGCTCGGTTTCAAGTTCAGAACACACGTGTCTCTAATATGGCTCCCTGCTGCACTAGTCTTCAGGGCAGGGTGGGGTGGGAGTGGGGAGGTGGAGGAGAGCATAAATCACATGAGGAAGCCCCCCCCCCCCCCCCCCCGTGGTTTTGACTGTACTTTGTATTTCCTCAAACTGTCACCCGACCTGACCTTACCTCTGATGAGCCTTGTAGGGCAAATCCAACAAAGGAGGAAGCTGAAGTCGGAGAGTAACTTCTCAAGGTTTATCCTTCTATGTCTTTATCATTCTCAAGAGACAGTTTTACTTAAGACTTTTTATTTTAACATTTGTTTTGTAATTTAGAATGTTTGTTCTGATGGGCTAGGTGTGAAATAACATTCCAAGTACTTGAGAATTAGGCTATTAGTTTCCTTTCACTGTTTTAGCAGTGCTTAAAAAGTTAATTTGGGGGCTGGCATTGTGGCATAGCAGGTTAATCCTGTACTTGCGATGCTGGCATCCCATTGGGGCACCGGTTCTATTCCCAGCTGCTCCACTTCTGATCCAGCTCCCTACTAATGCCTGGGAATGCAGAAGAAGATGGCCCAAGTCTCTGGGTCTCTGCACCCACATGGGAGACATGGAAGAGGCTCTGGGTTCCTGCTTTTGGTCTGGCCCAGCCCCAGTTGTGGCCATTTGGGGAGTGAACCAGCATATGGAATTCTCTCTCTCTCTCTCTCTCTCTCTCTCTCTACCCCCAACTCTTTCAAATAAATAAAAAATAAATCTTAGAAAGAGATAGCTTTATTTAAAAAAGTGAATGTGGTGACTTAACCTGAGTTTTCTGTTACGAGTTTCAACTTGTTGATGTAAAACTTCTGTTAAGTAGTCAATTATAGAAATGTTATAGATGAAAATTCTGAAAGAGAGAAGAATTTCTTGAACTCATACATCTTTAGTGGAAATTAATAGTACTTATTACCCCTGAATGTTTGCTAAGTTAGTATTGCACTGAAAAAAACTTTTGTTTTTGAAGATTTCATTTATTTATTTGAGAGGTAGAGTTACAGACCGTGAGAAGAAGAGACAGAGAGAAAGGTCTTCTGTTGGTTCACTCTACAAATGGCCACAATGGTGGGAGCTGGTCTGATCCAAAACCAGGAGCCAGGTGCTTCTTCTGGGTCTCCCATGTGGACTTGGGCCATCTTGTACTGCTTTCCCAGGCCACAGCAGAGAGCAGGATTGGAAGAGGAGCAGCCGGGACTAGAACTGGCGCCCATATGGGATGCTGGCACGGTAGGTGGAGGATTAACCCACTGTGCCACGGAGCCGACCCCTGAAGAAAGCCTTTCATCATCGGATTATTTTCACTGTAGAAACATTGTATATACCCAGTTGTAACTTCTCACACAATTACTTACTTTTTTTTTTAAGATTTATGTTACAGTTGCGGCTGTTGCGGCCAACTGGGGAATGAACCATCAGATGGAAGACATCTCTTTCTCTCTCTTTCTCTCCCTGCCTCTCCTTTCTCTATATAACTCTGACTTTCAAATAAATAAATACACCTTTAAAAAAAAGATTTATTTTATTTATTTGAAAGACAGAGTTACAAAGGGAGGTAGAGACAAAGAAAGGTCTTCCATCTGCTAGTTCACTCCCCAAATGGCCTCAACAGCCGGAGCTGAGCCAATTTGAAGCCGGGAGCTAGGAGCTTCTTCTGGGTCTCCCACATGGGTGCAGGGGCCCAAGGACTTGGGCCATCTTCTACTGCTTTCCCAGGTGCATTAGCAGGGAGCTGGATTGGAAATGGAGCAGCCCCCTCACACAATTATTTAATGACTCAGAGTTCTCAAGAAATAACTAACTTATAGACAATTGGAATGAGATAGAAAAGCTACTTTACCAAGATAAATAACTCAAAAGATGAATGTTTAAGTATGAGTTATTTGTCTGATGCTGTGTTTAAATTGGCTGATTAGAAACTAAAGAGTAATACTTGCAAAATGTGTTATCAATAAATAAGATTAAAAATTAATTGATTTGTTTTCTATGTTATTCACATCGAGAACTTAGATTTTCTTTTTTCAAGATTTATTTACTGGGAACTGGTGCAGTGGTGCAGCAGGTTAACCCCCTGGCCTGCTGTGCCAGTATCCCATATGGACGCTGGTTTGAGTCTTGGCTGCTCTACTTCTGATCCAGCTCTCTGCTGTGGCCTGGGAAAGCAGCAGAAGATGGCCCAAGTACTTGGGCCCCTGCACCTGTGTGGGAGACCCAGAAGAAACTCCTGGCTCCTGGCTTTGGATGGGCACAGCTCCAGTTGTTGGCCAGATGGAAGACCAATCTCTCTCTCTCTCTCCCTCTCTCTCTCTCTCTGTGTGTGTGTGTGTGTGTGTAAGTAACTCTGACTTTCAAATAAATAAATAATAAAATCTTAAAAAAAAAAAAGGAAAGAAATAGACTAGCTGGGGTTTGAACCAGGTATTTCACTATGGGATATGAACATCCCAAGTGGTGGCTTAACCAGTTGTACCACAATGCCCACCCCAAAACCTGTGTTTGCTGATAAAACCTATTGACAGATAACTCTGTGAGTATCCTGTATGATACTTTGTTTCTTTTGTTCTAACAAAAAGCAGTCCCCTCTCACCTTTTTTTTAATCTAATGGTAGTTGATGACATTGTTGCAGAATTTGAGGATTAGATATTGTTATATAACACCCCCAAAACTGGTCATAGGAATTGCTGTGGAACCCCCAAAACTCGGTTCTCTCACCTGATGTCCATCAAGCCAATCAGTAACAACAGGGTGATAGAAGAAAGGAGGTGTTTATTACAATACAGAGCAAGGAGCTGGGCAGCTATCACTTAATTCCTATGTTTCACAAGGAGTTGGAGATAAAGGTTCTTATAGATTGACGTTGGGACTGAGTGGTGTGTTTTCAACTTGTGTCCAAGTTCCTGGTTGGTTTGCAATGCTCATAGCCCTCCTTTGATTAGCCAGTTATCACTGTTCTTCAGGGAATTTTGATGATGGCAAAGGGGGCACCAGTAAATCTAGAGTCTATATACAAGTAGTTGTTACTTTCTTACTTGGGGCCTGGGGTTCATGGGAAAGAAATCACCTTTAGGAGAAATAAATGACCTCATGAGCCCTGTGATTGGGGACCTTGTAGGGCTGATTGCACCACTCCCACAATTCAGTGAGTTCATTTTAGTGAAAACAGTGCAAGGGGAACTTGACGCTATGAGAAGGAGGTTGGGAGACTATGGGAGGCTGGGACCTGATGATGTATGCATCTGTATTCAAGGTTTTGTGTAGGGACTTAGTTTCAGTATCAGATATGTAAAACCCTGCACATTTTATCTGACACTAAGTGCTCAGTATATCATTATTTTTATTGACTTACCTCATTTTTTTTTTCTTTTAAGATTTATTTATTTATTTATTTGAAAGGCAGAGTGACAGAGGGAGAGATCTTCCATTCATTCACTGAAGAAATGGCCGCAGGGCTGGTTTTGTCAAAGCTGCCACCTGTAACAGCAGCATCCCATAGGGGTGCCATTTGTGTCCTGGCTGCTCCACTTTGGCCTTTTGGGGAGTGAACCAGCAGATGGAAGATCTTCTCTTCCCTCTATGTACTCTGCCTTTGAAATAAATAAATAAGTCTATTAAAAAAATGGATGCAAAGACCAAGTCTGGACCAGGCCAAAGCCAGGAGCCAGGAATCCCATCCTGGTCTCCCACATGAGTGGCAAGAGCCCAAGTATTTAGACCATCTTCCATTTTTGTTTTCCAAGGTGCATTGGCAGGAAGCTGGATCAGAAATGGAGTACCTGAGACTTGAACCAGAACTCCCATATGAAATGACGGCATGACAAGTGGTGGCTTAACCTTCTGTGCCACAGTACTTGCCCACTGATCTTTATTACTTACTATAATAATTGGATATAATTATTAATTATTTTAATTATGTTATTAATTATGTTATGTATTATTACTTTATGTTTTCCTCTCAAATTTTATTTACTCTTCTACAGGTGTATCTACATCAGCAATCAAAATGGCATCAACAAGACTCCCTTCCCCTAAAAGCTTAGTGGGTGCCCCAACTCAGATTCTTGCACAGTTTCCTAAACAGCATCAACAGTCTCCTAAGCAGCAATTACATCCAGTGCAACAACAGACACAGCAACAAGTGGCTCAGCCTTCTCCAGTAACTCATCAGCAACAGCCTCAGCAGTCTGCTTTGCCACCTGGCATCAAACCTACCATCCAAATCAAACAGGAATCAGGTAATTGGAAAATGTTTACAGCATACTGTAATTCTTGCCCAGTCACCAGTTCTCTGAGTCTTCCAGTCCATGAACATGGTATGTCTCTCAGTGTGTTTAGGTCTTGTTTTACTTTTTTCATCAGTGTTTTACAGTTCTCAACACAGATCTGGAGCATATTTTGTTAGATTTATGCTTAAATATTTCATTTTCATATGCTTAAAGATTTCATAATTAACAACATTGTGGTTTTAATTTCTACATGTTTGTTGTTAACATAAAAAACTGTTGTTGATCTTGTATCATTCAACCTTACTGAACTCATTATTAGTTCTAGGGGTATTTACATAGATTCCTTAGGAGCTTCTATATGTATGATTGTGTCATCTGTAAGGAGTTACAGTTACCAATTAGTATGTCTTTTATTTCTTTTTGTTATCTTATTCTACTGAGAAGAACTTCCTGTACTATGTTGAATGAGTAAGTGTGGGGAGAGCAGACATCTTTGCCTTGTTCTTGATCTTAAGGAGAACTAGTCTTTCACCAGTAAGTATGATGCCAGCTGTAGGGTTATTTATTTATTTACTTGAGAGTTAGAAAGACAGACAGTGGGAGAGAGAGAGGATTGTCATCTGCTGCTTCAACCCCAAATACCCACAGTGGTTGGAACTGGGCTGGGCTGAAGCTGGGAACTCAATCCAGTCTTCCATGTGGGTGACAGGAACCCAGTCACTTGAGCCATCACTGTATCAGCAGGAAGCTGGAGCAGGAGCTAGGATGAATATTGAACCCAGGTACTCTGATAAGGGAAATGAGAATCTTAACCAGCATCTCAGTCTTTTCTTTTTTACCAGGTTGAGGAAATTCCCCTGTGTTCCTAGTTGCCTGGGAGTTTTTGTTGTGCATGGGTATTGGGTTTTGTTAAATACTTTTTTCTGTTCAACTGATATGATCATGTTTTTTCTTGTGTAGTCTATTGATATGCTTACATTCATTGATTTTTCTATGGAACCAGCTTTGCATATCTGAAATAAATCCCACTTGGTCATTCTTTTTACATGATGATATTTCAAAAAACTGAAGAAGAATGCATTTATGAAAAAACTATGCAAGGATTTCAAAAGCTTTTTGCATTAAAATAAACTTGTCTATTTATTTTTATCTACTTGAAAGACAGAGAGATCTTTTCTATGCTGGATCTTGCCCCAAGTGCCCATAATAGCCATGGATGGGCCAGGCTGAAGCCAGGAACCCATAACTCAATCCAGGTCCACATGGGTGGTAGGGATCCAGCCCTTTGAGCTGTTACCTGCTGCCTTCTAGGATGCACTATCAGGAAGCTAGATCAGAAGCAGAGCAGCTGGGACTCGAATTAGCACTCTGACACGGGATGCTGCATCTCAAGCAGTGGCTTACTTTCCCATAACACTTGCCCACAAACTTTTGTTTTTAAGTTTATTTTTACTTATTTTTTTAAAAAAAATATTTATTTATTTATTTGAAAGGCAGAGTTACAGAGAGGCAGAGACAGCAAGACAGAGAGAGATCTTCCATCTGCTGGTTCACTCCCCAAATGGCCACAACGGCCGGAGCCAGGCCTATCTGAAGCCAGTAGCCAAGAGCTCTGGGTCTCAAACAGGGGTTCAGGGGCCCAAAGACTTGGGCCATCTTCCATTACTTTCCCAGGCCTTAGCAGAGAGCTAGATCGGAAGTGGAGCAGCCAGCACTCAAACTGGCACCCTTATGTGATGTTGACATTGAAGGCTGGGCTTTAACCCGCTGTACCACTGCACCAGCCCCTACTTATTTTTATCTACTGGAAAGGCAGAGTGACAGAGAGAGAGAGGTTTCATCTGCTGGTTCACTCCTCAAATGCTTGCAGCAGCCAAGGCTGGGCCTAGTTGATCCAGGAGCCAAAAACTTGATCTAGGTCTCTCGTTTGAGTGGCAGGAGCCAAGTTCTTGAACCATCATCTGCTGCCTCCCAGGATACATTCACAGGAAGCTGGACTGGAAGCGGAGTACCCAGACCTCAAACTGGCACTCTGATATGGGACAGTTTAATCCGCTGTGTGAGAACGCCCACCCTACACTAACTTTTAAAGTATCCTCATACATTGCAGGCTTCAGTTTGTCTCCTCTGTTCATATGAGATAATAGTCCGTAGTTTTCTTATTTTATATTGTCTTTGGTTTTAGTAGCAGGGCAATACTGTTCTCTGATAGAATGAAATTAAAAGTATTCCTTCCTTTTCTATTTTCTGGAACAGATTCTATAGGATTAATATTAATTATTTAAAATTTTTTATTTGCTTGAAAGACAGAGACAGAGATTTCCTATCTGCTGGTTATCTCCCCAAACACCAACAACATCCAGGACTGGACCACGCTGAAGCCAGGAGCCAGGAACTCAGTCTGGTCTCCCATGTGGATGGCAGGGAACCAATACTTGAGCCATCACCTGCTGCCTCCCAGAGTGTTCATTAGCAGGAAGCAGGAAAGGAGTTGGGGCTTAAACTCAGGCATTCTGATACTGGATGCAGGTGTCCCAAACAGTATCTCAACTGCTGGGCCAAATGCTGCCCTTGGTATTAATTACTTAAGTGCTTAAACAGTGCAATCATCTGGGCTTGGACACTTTTGGGGTGGGGGGGAAGCTTTTAAGTTAGGAATGCAGTTTCTTTACTAGTTATAGGACCATTCAGATTGTCTGTTTAATCTTGGTTAAGTTTTTGTAATTTGTGGTCTGCAGGGAATTAGTCCATTTCTTTTGTGTTGTCAAATTTATGAGTGTGTTTTCGGTAGCAGTTCCTTATTATCCCTTCTGTGGCTACAAGATCTGTATGACTATCTCACTTCATTTCTTTTTTCTTAATTTAAAAATTTATTTATTTTCATTTTATTTGAAAGAGAGAGAGGCAGGTAGACAGAGACAGATGAGAGAGCTTCCTTCTACTGGTTTACTCCCCAAATGCCTGTAAAAGCCAGGGCCGGGCCAGTCTAAAGCCAGGAGCCAGAAGTCGGTCTGGGTCTCCCGTGTGGGTGGCAGGGATCCAAGTACTTGAGACATTGCCTACTGCCTCCAAAGGTGCACGTTAGCAGGAGCTGGGATTGAAAACGGAGCTGGGACTTGAAGCCAGGCCCTCTGATATGGGCTCCAGGTAGTCCGGGTGGAATTCTAATCATTGTGCCAAACACTGACCATACCCTGCTTCATTTCTTTTTCCTCCTTCCCTCTCCCCCTCTCTCTCTTCCTTCCTTCTTTCCTTCCTTCCTTCCTTCCTCCCTCCCTCTCTTCCTTCCTTCCTTCTTTCCTTCCTTCCTTCCTTCCTTCCTTCCTTCCTTCCTTCCTTTCCTCTTTTTCCTTCTTTCTTATTTGAAAGGCAGAATTACAGAGAGAGGTTATATTCCATCCTCTGGTTCAGTCCGCAAATGGCCTCATCGGCTGGGACTGGGCCAGGCCAAAGGCTGGAGCCAGGAGCTTCATCTCCCACGTAGATGCAGGGACCTAAGCTCTTGGGTCATCTTCTGCTGCTTTACCAGGCACATTAGCAGGAAGCTGGATAGGAAGTGGAGCAGCTGGTACTGGAGCTGGTGCCCATATGGGATGCTGGTGCTGCAGGCAGCAGCTTAACCCACTGCAGCACAGCGCTGCCCTCCCTGCTTCATTTCTGATATTGTTTTGTATCTTCTGTGCCTTTTTCTTTGTTAGACTTGGTAAAGGTTTGTCAGTCTCTTCATTATATTTTGTATACCAATCCAGTTGTGCCAATATAATTTGCATAAATGACTATTCTTTACCCCATCTAATGATCATGGCAACCTTTTCAAATATTAATTGAATATCTAGATTCTCAGTTCTATTGATCCATATGTCTGTCTTTTTGTGAGTACCATACTTTGTTTATCACCATTGTTTGTAATATGTTTTGAATTGAGAAGTGTGAATTCTCCTGTTTTGTTCTTTTTAAAATTGTTTTGTTTTGACTATTCTGGATCCCTTGCAAAACCATATGAATTTTGGATTTTTTTCTGTGAATAGGTTCATATTTTCCTGTTTCTTTGCCTCCAAATGTTTATGTTGAAAATTGGACATTTTAGATGATGTGTTATAGCTGGGTACTGATCTGTCCTCCAAGAATTTGTTACTGTTATTTGCTTGGTTACTTGTTTAGAGACAGAGCAATTATTTTGGTGAATTCTATTTATTCAGTCCCCTTCATCCTGACCCCTCGCAGTAGTAAGCTCTGATGTCACTCTTTTAGGGAGGTGCAGGTCTGGGTATTCCCACAGTCACTGTGAGATGATTATGGAATTGTCACGGCTCTCTGACACAATTTCCCTGACCACACACACACCGTGGAACATGCATTCCTCCACAAGCTAATCCAAGTTTTGGCTCCTTTTAGGAAATAGTTTTGGGGGTTCATTTTTTAATTTAATTGTGACCCCGAGCCTCCACTGCCTTCCCGGGCCATAGCAGAGAGCTGGCCTGGAAGAGGGGCAACCGGGATAGAATCCGGCGCCCCAACCGGGACTAGAACCCGGTGTGCTGGCATCGCAAGGTGGAGGATTAGCCTGTTAAGCCACGGCGCCGGCCCCTCCCAGCTTTCTTATTTACCAATCTTCTCCTCCAAACTGTCTAACCTGTAATTTATTTATTATTTATTTTAAAAAGATTTATTTATTTATTTGGGAGGCAGAGTTACAGAGAGAGAGGGAGGGAGAGAGAGAGAGAGAGAGAGAGAGAGAGAGGTCTTCCCTCTGCTAGTTCACCCCCAAACAGCTGCAACAACCAGAGCTGGGCCATTCCGAAGCCAGGAGCCAGGAGCTTCTTCCGGGTTTCCCATTTGGGTGCAGGGCCCAAGCACTTGGACCATCTTCCACTGCCCTCCCAGGCCATTAGCAGGGAGCTGGATTTGAAGTGGAGCAGCCAGTACTCGAACCGGAGTCCATATGGGATGCCGGCGCTGGAGGTGGAGGCTTAGCAGACTATGCCACAGCGTTGGCCCCTTAACCTGTAATTTAAACTGTATTTTCATTAAGGTGATGAATCTCCTTCCAACTACCTTTTACTACATCAGCTACTATTCTTGAGAATGCCCTTATGCTTGAATTTCTCCATGTTCTGTTATAAATAAAATCAGCTTCTTTGAGAAGTGATTAGGAATACTCTGTTTATTACCGGTCTTTATCCTTAGATAAATTCTCTGAGCCACAGTTTGGGTGGGGTCATCTGGCAAGCTTGACAGCCCTACTTGAGGCACTGAGTGCTCAATGAAGGAAGGTAAGGGTGAGGGAGTGGGCAGTGGTCTGAGGTCCTCTTGCTTCTTCTGGGAGCCACTGCCTCACAAGCTAGGCAAGGGCCAGTGGTTCTCCAGTATTCTCAGGGGTGTTGTGCCTCCGGGAGAGCTTTAGTCCGTGAACTGTGGTCTGGGCAGAAGGAACATCCATTTCTCAACTGCATTCACTGGGACTTAGCCTTAGCAATAGGTAGTTTGGGGCAAAATGAGATACGCTGAAGTTTTGCTCTTCCTGGGCTGAAAGCCAGAAGAAGGAACCCTGTGTTCTTGATTACAGAAGTCTACTAGAGTAGAGTCTTCCTTTTCTGAGCTGGTAGAGGAGGGAACGGAAAATAATTTGAGTTCAAATATCACAAATCTTTCTTTTCTTTTCTTTTTTTTTTCTTTTTTTAAAATTTTTGACAGGCAGAGTGGACAGTGAGAGAGTGACAGAGAGAAAGGTCTTCCTTTTGCCGTTGGTTCACCTTCCAATGGCCGCCGCGGTAGCGCGCTGCGGCCGGCGCACCGCGCTAATCCGATGGCAGGAGCCAGGTGCTTCTCCTGGTCTCCCATGGGGTGCAGGGCCCAAGCACTTGGGCCATCCTCCACTGCACTCCCTGGCCACAGCAGAGAGCTGGCCTGGAAGAGGGGCAACCGGGACAGGATCGGTGCCCCAACTGGGACTAGAACCTGGTGTGCCGGCGCCGCAAGGCGGAGGATTAGCCTAGAGAGCCGCGGCGCCGGCCCAAATCTTGCTTTTCTTACCAAAGTTTTAGATTTTCTGGGATAGATTTCTTCCTTCCTTCCTTTTTCTTTTTCTCTTTCTTTTTCTTTTTCTTTTTTTTGACAGAGTAGATAGTGAAAGAGAGAGACAGAGAGAAAGGTCTTCCTTTGCCATTGGTTCACCCTCCAATGGCTGCTGCGGCCGGTGCGGTGCGGCCGGCGCACTGTGCCGATCCGAAGGCAGGAGCCAGGTGCTTCTCCTGGTCTCCCATGGGGTGCAGGGCCCAAACACTTGGGCCATCCTCCACTGCACTTCTGGGCCATAGCAGAGAGCTGGCCTGGAAGAGGGGCAACCGGGACAGAATCCAGTGCCCCGACCGGGACTAGAACCTGGTGTGCCAGTGCCACAAGGCGGAGGATTAGCCTATTGAGCCACGGCACCCGCCGATAGATTTCTTTAAAAAAAAAAATTATTTATTTGAAAGAGTTACACAGAGAGAGGAGAGGCAGAGAGAGAGACAGAGAGAGGGCTTCCATGGCTGGTTCACTCCCCAGTTGGCCGCAAGGCCGGAGCTGCGCCGATCCAAAGCCAGGCGCCAGAAGCTTCTTCCAGGTCTCCCACACAGATGCAGGGGCCATAGGACCTGGGCCATCCTCTACTGCTATCCCAGGCCATAGCAAAGAGCTGGATTGGAAGTGGAGCAGCCGGGACTCGAACTGGTGCCCATATGGGATGCCGGCACTGCAGGCAGCAGCTTTACCTGCAGTGCTACAGCACCGGCCCCTGAGGTAGATTTCTTAATTTGCTGTTTGCTGCATGAACTATTTCCAGAGGCTTTCAATCATTTTATAATTTTTAGAAGTTCACTAGGTTAGTTGGGTAGCAGGAATTGATCTCTGGAATGGTTTTTAAGTATGTTGTACATTGTAACTATCTTATTTTTAAAGAACTGTAGAATTTCTATGAATCTGGGCCAGCTACTTTCGAAGGGGAAGATATTTTAAAATTTCTTCTGTGGAAATTTGAATATTTGGATTTTTTTCTCCTTTCTAGCATCAATTTTGATAAATATTTTCCTAAAACATTATCTCTTTGTTCTAAATTTTAATTTGTTTACATAGGATTGAGCAAAGTAATTTTTTATGACTGTCTTTTTTTAAATGTCTGTGGTTATTTCTCAATGGGCTTCTTTATGTGCTTTAAGCATTATTATAGTTCATTAATGAAATAATACTGGAAATCATTGTCTCTCTTACAATGGCCTCACTGTTTGTGATTTACTATAATCAGAATTTCCTATTTCCACAAAAATAATAGTTTAAATTTTTAATGTATCTATAATACTCTACTTATGGCGTCCTTGCTCTGTATTCGACACTTTATAATTTTTTTTTGAAAATATAAATGGCTATTTAATGATCTTCACCATGGTCTCTGTTCTCAGTAAAAAATAAAAACTCATAGATTTGATGCAGAGCTGGGGGGTCAATAGAGGAAACTCATAGGAGTCCCAGATTGCATTTTCTTCATTGTTTATCAATTCCACCACAGAGGGGGAAGGCACTTTACCATTTTGATTTATTTAATCATCTTAATAGCTCTATGAGTTTTATATTAATAATATATTTATTTTATGGGTAAGAAAGCAGAGTCGCAGAAACTAACTTACCTAATTGTGCCTATGTATCATAATTTTAACTTCTTTGTTGATTTCAAGAAGTTTAGAATTATTTGACACTATTACATATATAAATCTATGTCTCTTCCAATGTTTTAGCCTAAAGCACCATCCAAAAAAATTAATACAAGTGTTGTCTATAAAAGTATGTTTATCTTATGAATTATTTTAGTCATGATGGTAGTCAGGGAAAAGCTACAAAACCTTACTTCTTGGTTACCAACGTTGGTACTCTATAACTGTAGTCAGCCTAAGAATTTCCTTTTAAACTCATGTTTTATGTTTGCAAAGTCGATATAACAATTACAGCATTGTAAGTAAATTTTTAAATGTAAAAGAATCATTGCATCACCACCCTAACATTTTAATTTTATTTTTGCCTATCACCTTCAATTTTTTTTCCACATATATATTTTGTGTGTGCAATAATAATGTATCCTTTTGTTCATATTCTGTATTTGATGATGTGAGTTATTAAGAAAACTTTAAAAGTAGACAATTTGGGGGGGTGTTTGATGCAACAGTTAAGATGTCACTTGAGACACCTGCGTTTCATATCAGAGTGCCTGGGTTCAGTCCTGGCTCCAACACTGATTCTAGTTTTCTGCTGGTGTGCACCTGTGAGGCAGCAGGTAATGGCTTAAGTGGTTGGGTCCCTGCTACCCGCTCGGGAAACTTGGATTAGGTTTCAGCCTCCTGGCTTTGGCCTTGCGTAGCCCCAGCTGCTGTGAGTATTTGGGGAGACAACCAGTGGATGGGAGAGTGGACTAGTGGATGGGAGCTCTCTTACTCTGTGTCTGTCTCTATGCCTTTCACATAAATAAAATAAATTTAAAAAATTTAAAAGCAAACCGTAAAAATTTAACTAAAAAATAACATCGGTGTATGTAGTTTTCAGCAGCTTTTATTTAAGTTTAAAGAGTTATGAGAAGTCTTTGGTGGAGTTGGGAGTATGTAAAAGCTATATTAACTTTTTTGTTTTTGGCTTCTTATGCTAGTCCTTTTATTTCAAGTATTTCATAAAACAGATGATTTTTTGCCTGTAAAAGTTCAAGTCTGATGACACTTTGATTTGAAAATGTGTATATAACACAACTGTAGACAAAAAATTTCTTTTTCTTTAGGAACTTTGCTAATATATAATGTTCTAGTTGTATTTCTGAAATAAGAGAAATTGGGAAAGATAGGAATCTGAGAAATAAAAGTTTGAAGAGTTTCATCAATATTAATAAAAAAGCATCTCTTTAGGAAAGACTGCCCTCTGGGGATGGTATTAGAGACATGGTGTTTTTTTTTTGTTTGTTTGTTTTTTGTTTTTAATTTGTACTGAGATTTATCTTTCTTCTTTCAAAGGTGTTAAAATCATCACACAACAGGTTCAACCAAGTAAAATCTTACCAAAACCAGTGACAGCAACTCTGCCTACCAGTAGCAATTCCCCTATTATGGTGGTTAGCAGTAATGGTGCAATTATGACAACTAAACTGGTAACCACTCCCACTGGTAAGTTCTCTCATTGTATGTTCATGACACAGTTTCTCCGTACAGCAATACCCCTAAGTACCACAGCGGGTAGAAAGATGAATGAGATGATTCTTCCAGGAGGACTTTCTTGACTGTCACACCCCCAAAAGGTTGAAATGAGTATTTTCTTGTTATTCCTTTTCATGATCCTCTGGTCTTTTCTTGATACCACTTATCATAATTACTTAGCTGGTCAGTTATTGATTATTTAATGTTCTCCATATTAGATTGTAAGCTCCATGTGTGTAAGAAGCCATATCTTCTTTACTCATCATATACATCTACTTAGAGCAGACCCGGCAGTAGGTGCTGAGTCAGGATCTATTGAGTGGATGAAAACAATGCCAACCCTCATTCTGTGTAGCCTTGTCCTGTGGTTAGTGTTTACTGAGACTGAGAAGAAGCACGAGATGCGATTGTGTCCAGGTAAGAGAGCAACCGTCTGTGTTTGAGGAGCAGACAGTACAGGGCGTTTTACATGATGCCACTGTGTGAGTCTGCTTTTTGTTACTTTAAGACTGAGAGGAGCTGCTCTGGGGGAAAGGAAAAGGTTCATTTCAACTTACCCTTTGGAGAGTCCACGTCCTGTCGTTGCGAGGACAGAGGGGCAATCATATGTGAGCCAGGGAACAGAGAGACAGCATAGACTGAACTGGAAAACTCAAAATAACTGTCTTTGGAGAATCACCCTCTGAGGGCGCTCCCCACCAGCGACCCACTCTATACCCTAACCCATCAACCATTAACATTAAGACATAAGAATTTAAGTATCTTATAGGAGTTTTGGAAAGATAAGCCCCACTGTACCCATAACAACCAACCTTTGTAACCTTTCTATCATCTATTTAAATGGAATAATAATACCTGTGCAATGAAATTATTGTATTAAATGACATTAAGTATGTAAAAAGTCCCCAATATAGTGCTCAGTAGTTGTTACTATTAATATTAGAATTAGCCCTTACTATTATTTTAGGTGTGTGTAACTGGGTTTTTTGAGGAGGGCCAATATTTAGATGACAGGCTTTAATGGCATAAGATGATAGCTGTCAAGTTTATAAACTGTGATTTATTGGCCAGTATGTGAAGGCCTGTACAAATGTTGCACTTAATCTCTTTCAGACTTTATTGTCTTCATTTTCAGCCACTTGCATTAAAGCAGCGTGCCTAAGGTCACACAGTGAAAGAGAGACAGAGCTGGGATTTGAACCCAGATGTGTTTGACTCCAGACAAAACCCCTGTGCTTTCTTTTTTTAAAAATTGTAGTGAGATACTTATAACATGGAAGTTCCCATTTTAAAAAGATATTTTTTATTTCTTTATTTGAAAGGCAGAGTGACAGGGGCATGGGAGGGAGGGAGGGAAGGTGTGTGTGTGTTTGTGTGTGTGTGTGTGTGAGAGAGAGAGAGAGAGAGAGAGAGAGAGAGAGAGACAGAGACAGAGAGAGAAGTCTTCCATTTGCTCGTTTATTTCCCATATGAGTACAGTAGCCAGGTGTGGGCCAGGCTGAAGCCAGCAGCCAAGAACTCCATCCTGAGCTTTCTGGTGGGCTTCCACTTGGGCCACCATCATCACTGCCTTCCCAAGCATATTAGCAGGAAGCTGGATCAGGAGTGGAACAGCCAGGACTTGAGTCGGCACTCCGATCTGGGATGCCAGCATCACAAGTGGTGGCTTAATCCAGTGCACCACAGCGCCAGCCTGAAGGTTACCAGTTTTAAGTGTACAGATTATTGGCGTCAAGTGTGTTCACGCTGTATAACCATCAGTACTATCTATCTCCAGAGCTTTTTCATCTTCCCATATTGAAACTCTGTGCCAGGCCGGTGCCGTGGCACAACATGCTAATCCTCCGCCTAGCGGCGCCAGCACCCCGGGTTCTAGTCCCGGTCGGAGCGCCGGATTCTGTCCTGGCTGCCCCCCTTCCAGGCCAGCTCTCTGCTATGGCCCAGAAGTGCAGTGGAGGATGGCCCAAGTCCTTGGGCCCTGCACCCGCATGGGAGACCAGGAGAAGCACCTGGTTCCTGCCTTTGGAACAGCGCGGTGCGCCGGCTGCAGCGCGCCGGCCGTGGCAGCCATTGGAGGGTGAACCAACGGCAAAGGAAGACCTTTCTCTCTGTCTCTCTCTCTCTCTCTCACTGTCCACTCTGCCTGTCAAAAAAAAAAAAAAAAAAAAGAAAGAAAGAAACTCTGTGCCCATTGAATAATAATTCTTCATTCCCCACTTTCCCCCAGACCTAGGCAGCCACCATTTTATTTTCTTTCTCTGTGCAAAGCCTGTGCTTTTAAACACTATTCTATTGTAATAAATCTATCATACTTACCCTAAACTTTTCTCCATTTAGCATAAAGATAATAGCATTATGTATGTATGACTCCTCATGTTAGGGAGCGGTGGTAAAACATAATACTGTGGCTGTTTGTGTGCCTATATTAGAATATGTGTTTATAAAAGGTTAAGTTAAAATGTTTTTAGTTGTAATTCAAAAGATGCAAACTGTGTATACCTATAGCATATTTACTTTGTACTAGATTTGTTTCCATTCAGATGTATGCTTATACACAATTGAAACTAATTGTATCTGCTGTTCCTCCCCATCCCCTTTTTTTTTTTTTTAATTTTTTTTTTTTTTTTTTGACAGGCAGAGTGGACAGTGAGAGACAGAGACAGAGAGAAAGGTCTTCCCTTTGCCGTTGGTTCACCCTCCAATGGCCGCCATGGTAGCGCGCTGCGGCCGGCGCACCGCGCTGATCTGATGGCAGGAGCCAGGTGTTTATCCTGGTCTCCCATGGGGTGCAGGGCCCAAGGGCTTGGGCCATCCTCCACTGCACTCCCTGGCCACAGCAGAGAGCTGGCCTGGAAGAGGGGCAACCGGGACAGGATCGGTGCCCCGACCGGGACTAGAACCCGGTGTGCCGGCGCCGCTAGGCGGAGGATTAGCCTATTGAGCCACGGCGCCGGCCCCCATCCCCTTTTTTGACTAGTGGTTGTAATTTTAAAAGGTAAATAACTAGTTAAAAGCCTCCCCCCACCCTTTTTTTTTTTTTTTTTGAGGGGGGGGTGTTGAAAATGGCTCACAGTAGCTTCTGAGTCCAATTATTGAGAAAGTTTTTTCAGTTCCAGGTGTTAACGTATCTTTTGTTTATTTTTTCGTTCTCCCCAAGGCTAATAATTCTTTGTTTTGGAATAGTCTTTCTGTTGTTGGATTTGTAAGAAACTAAAACAGGATCATCTGGCTAGTTTTTAATTCCTGTTTAGGAAAAGAGTGAAGTCCTAGAAATATTGGAGAAGGGTATAAAAACCTTTGAGAGACATGAAGAAAAATATTCTAAGAGGTCAAGAGTTGAGGAAATATGTAAATAGAGAAAATTTTAAGTTAAAGAGAAACATTCCTGGCAGCTCTTGGCAGCTTCAGCTTTAATCTCTAGTAAAATGATGGGCTAACTTTTTAAAGTTGGAAATAATATTTAGAGAGAATCAGAGTACAAAACAGCAAAAGTTTATATAATTTTAGGTAAATAATATTGACTTATTTGTTGAATGCTGACATTGAGTTTGGCACTGAAGCAGCATAAGACAGATGCAGAGACCTTAAAAAATCTTACAGAAATATCTAAAATGCTACGGCAGGAAAGATGATTAAATTTAAGTTTCTTTTGGCATGAAGCTAGTGGAAGAAGTCTAGTGGAAGAGGGAATAGGGTTAGCTCTACTTGAGTTAGTAATTTGATGCAACACATCACAAAATTTTATGTGTAAAATTGATTCAAATTGACTTGGCTTCATTTCTTGCTATGTGCATTGAAAACTGGCTATAAAATTGTAATGTCTTGACACCTTGAAGTTCCATTTTCAAATTAAAGCAATGTATATTACATTGAAGTTTTTATAATAGTTTTTTATAGTTTAATGGTGTAAGTTATCATTCTTCTGTATGTAATGACAGCTTTTTCTTTTGGATTTTCCCCTTTTGATAGGCACACAGGCAACCTATACCCGGCCAACAGTGAGCCCATCCATAGGTCGGATGGCTGCAACCCCTGGAGCTGCGACCTATGTGAAAACTACCAGTGGGAGCATCATTACAGTAGTACCCAAGTCATTAGCTACTCTGGGGGGCAAGATAATTAGCAGTAATATAGTTTCTGGTAGGTATATCTGAAATATCTTAACGATATAGGTGAATGTCAGTGAGAGGAGAAAATCTATCTCACTACTGAAGTATTCTATTTGATTTTTTAAATTTTTTAAATTTCTTAGAAATCTGATATTTTGTTCTCAGTATGTATGTTTAGTGATTAACTATAATTTTTACTTTTAGTGTTTGCAAAAAAAGCTTTTGATAATCCTAAAACAAAGAACATTTAGCTGTTTTTAGTTACAATAGAAATATTGTGGCTTATGTTTGCATAGAGAGTTTTCAATTTAGGATTCTGTTTGGCAACATACTCAGACCTCCTAACAACTCTGAGGTAGTAGATACTGTGCCCAATTTATAAATGAAGTCAGATTTGAATTTATAGAGGTCACGTTGACTTGTCCAAGGTCATACAAGCTAGATAGTGAAGAACTAATATTTGTTAATCTACATGTGTTTGGAGTAACATACCTCATAATTTCATTTAATAGTGTCACTTTGGCTTATTAAAAATAAAAAACTTGAATATCTTTGCTTGCTCTTTTCACCATTTATATTAACTGCTTTTTAAAAATATTTTACTCAGTGAAGCTAACCATTTGCCTATTTACTGGAATATTGGAACCTTCTCTGGTTTTTATTGGCTCATTAATCCCCATAAGTATTTGGGTTATGGACCCTGAAGTGGGAATGTTAACATCTGTTTTCATTGATTATTATTTTTAATTAAAATGAAGTAAATAATGTATGATTAAGCAAGCCTTGTGATTTTTAACTGTCACCATTTTTGTGGACCAGTCATATTTTGTTTGCCCCAGGTGAGTTGTTCTGACATTTTAATGTCAGGGGATTGAAGTTCTTGGCAGTAATTTGATGTTGCTGATAACTTGGGGAGTGAAAAAAAAGCAAAACAGGGCATGGTATTGGCATAAAGCACTATATTTAAAGCTGTTAATTTTGGCTTTACTTTTAAGTGTAAGTGAGAAAATCCAATGTTTGCCAAACTGAGGAGGGTGAAACCAGTTGGGAAAGAATCATCGTATTCCAGGTTTTAAGAGGGCATTTTAAATAACACAGTTAAAGCTCAAATTATAATTTATTACTTGACAATATCTTTAAATAGTATAGAGCACTTAATTAAACATATTTCAAGAAGTTTTTCATTGGTAGTAGCTTTTTATGACCTTAAGGATTTTTCTTTACTTATATATGCATGTGTAGTACCATGTAACTTGAGGGAATGTCACAAGACCTGTTTTCAGACTTTCAGTGCTTTGTAGTGATACAGTTAAGCCACATGCCTGTAAAAGAAGACGTGTGGCCTGAGGAAGTCCATATCTTAGGCTTGTACTCATATGATTCACCTTTGTGAATTCACCTTTGTGCTGAAGTATAAACCCACTCTTGAGATAGTTACTATTTCAGGAGCAGCTCTGTCCACAAGGAATCCCTGACCTTTTCCGGCACTGTAGGAGATACTTGACATACAGTTGAAATTTCCTTATTCCTCGTGCATTTTGGCCGTATCCTCTGTTTCATGGTTGGACAATTTTATTCCATTTATTTCACTGTTTGACATTTTATTTACTTCCACTGAAGTGTTCTACACTGATCCTTGGGTTAGTTATTACTATTCTTCATTAAGATACTTCTCTTACTTGGTAGTATTCTTTTTTATTTTAAGATTTATTTATTTGAAAGGCAGAGTTGCAGAGAGAAAAAGAGAGAGAGATCTTCCATCACTCCCCAAATGGCTGCAATGGCTAGGGCTGGTCCAGGCTGAAGGTAGGAGCTTCATCTAAGTCTCCCACATGGATGCAGAAGCCCCAGCACTTGGACCATCTTCCCCTGCCCTCCTAGACACATTAGTTGGATTGGAAGTGGAGCAACCAAGACTTGAACCATCTCCTGCACAGGATGCGGGATTGCAGGTGGCAGCTTTACCGCTGTTGGCTCCTATACTTCTCTCTCTCTTTTTAAAGATTTATTTATTTATTTGAAAGTCAGGGTTACACAGAGAGAGGAGAGGCAGAGAGAGAGAGGTCTTCCATCCGCTGGTTCACTCCCCAATTGGCCGCAATGGTCGGAGCTGCGCCAATCCGAAGCCAAGAGCCAGGAGCTTCTTCCTGGTCTCCCACTCAGGTACAGGGGCCCAAGGAGTTGGGCCATCTTCTACTGCTTTCCCAGGCCATAGCAGAGAGCTGGATTGGAAGTGAAACAGTCAAACCAGTGCCCATATGGGATGCCGGCACTGCAGGTAATGGCTTTACCCACTATGCCACAGCACCACCCGCCTCACCCTACCCCCCATAGTACTCTTGTTGATCCATCATACAGTAGTTAATGGGTTAGTTTATTACTAATTTTTTAATTCCTCATTGTCTATTCATAGTAAACTAGAAAGCCTTGTTGAATAAACTTGGAATTTTCTGCCTTCCTCCGTGAGCATATGATGGATTCTAAAGTTCTCTCTTCCTTAAACAAACAAAAAATAATAAGATTTCTAAGACACATTCAAGCATCTAAACTATAAGAATAGAAGGCTTAGAGTTCAGTGCTGTGGCACAGCATGTGGGCTCCGGTGGTTCAAGTCCCATCTGCTCAACTTCCCATCCAGCTCCCTGCTAATGTGCCTGGAAAAGGAGTAGAAGATGACCCAAGTACTTGGGCCCCTGCCACCCACATGGGAAACCCAGATGAAGCTCCAGGCTCCTGGTTTTGGCCTGGCCAAAACCATTTGGGGAGTGAACCAGTGGATGGAAGAGCTTGCTCTGTCTCTCCTTCTCACTCTGTAACTCTGCCTTTCAAACAAACAATTAAATCTTATGAAAAAAAAAAAAAAAAAAAAAAAAAACCAGACAAGAATAAAGGCTTTAAAAATACTTTGCTCCTCATTGTGGTGGAATTTGGAAAATGTAGAAAAGTACAAATAAAATTAAATACCTATAATTTTCACCATCCATAGAAATGTGTTAAAATTTAGATTTCTTTTCACTTCTTTTCCCATTCACTTTGTTTATGTAGATAATGTTTGTATGTATTTGAGGGTATTTCAAAATGGGAAAATGGAATTAAAAGGTTTATTTTGGGCTGGCGCCGTGGCTTAACAGGCTAATCCTCCATCTTGCGTTGCCGGCACACTGGGTTCTAGTCCCGGTTGGGGCGCCGGATTCTATCCCGGTTGCCCCTCTTCCAGGCCAGCTCTCTGCTATGGCCCGCGAAGGCAGTGGAGGATGGCCCAAGTCCTTGGGCCCTGCACCTGTATGGGAGACCAGGAGAAGCACCTGGCTCCTGGCTTTGGATCAGCGCGGTGCGCCGGCGCTGCAGCGGCCATTGGAGAGTGAACCAACGGCAAAGGAAGACCTTTCTCTCTGTCTCTCTCATTGTCCACTTTGCCTGTCAAAAAAAAAAGGGGGGGGGGTTTATTTTGGTGCAATATAAAAATTTTTTAATTTATTTTCATTTTATTTGAAAGGCAGAGAGAGAGAGAGAGAGAGATCTTCCATCTACTGGTTTATTCCCTAAATGACTGCAACAGGTGGGGCTGGGCCAGGGTGAAGGCAGGAGCCTGGAACTCAATCCAGATCTCCCATGTGAGTGACAGGGACCCAAGTACTTGCACCGTCATCTGTTGCTTCCCAAGGTGCTTGTAGCAGGAAGCTGGAACCAGAAGCAGAGCCAGAACGTGGACTCAGGTACTCCAATGTGGGATGCAGGCATCTTCAGTGGTGTCTCAGCTGCTGTGCCAAACGCCTGCCTGTGGTACAAAATGTTTTGGAATCCATGCATAGTTGGGGTCTTAAAAGTTTGTTGAAAATGTGGATTATGAAAAAATATACACTAAAAAATTTTTGTGCCAAAATAACTTGCCTTTAATTTCATTTTCCATGAACTTTTTGAAGTACTCTTTTATATGTATATTTTAAAAATTAAATTGGGATCTCATATAAGCAGTTTTCTTGTTTCATGTATTAGTGTTATTTTCTCATGCTGGTAAATGTATTTTGTTGTATGTCCCTTTAATGTCTACATAATATTGTCACTGTAATTTAACCCTTTCCTTAATGGTTAAATGTTTTTGGTTACTTACAAGGTTTTTGTTGTTTTTATTATAAATAACCCTTTGGTCAACATTATTATGCATAAAGTTATTGTGTAAAGTTCTTTTTTTTTTTTTAAGATTTATTTATTTGAAAGGCAGAGTTTCGGGGAGAGAGAGAGAGAGAGAATGAATCTTCCTTCTGTTGGTTCACTCCTCAAATAGCCAAAATAGCCAGAACTGGACTGATCCAAAGCCAGCAGCTATGAGCTTCTTCTGGGTCTCCCATATGGGTGCAGGGGTCCAAGTACTTGGGTCATCTTCTGCTGATTTCCCAGGTGCATTAGCAAGGAACTGGATCAGAAATGGAGCAGCTGGGACTCAACTGGCACCTGTATTGGGTGCCGGCCCCATAGGCTGTGGCTTTACCCACTCCAGCACAACGCTGGCCTCTGTAAAGTTCTTCCTTCCTTTGTATAAAATCCTAAAAGAGAAATTAATGTTTCCAAAGTGTTTTCAAGAGAGGTCAAGGTTTTCTTTTTATTAGAATAATCAATTAAATGGAAAGCATGCCAAGTTACATGTTTATTTAAGTGTGTATATATGAATTAACTATGAGATTTGTTACTTTTTTTGTGAACTTTGTTGAGGGTTAAAAGATAATACTCATTTTACACAGATAAGGTCTACTTGTCATTTACTTGTCCTAGGTTCTCATAGTGCCCAAAGCGTAAATACAGTGGCCAGACTTGATTTTTATCTTTTTTAAAAATGTCTTTTTAAAATAAAGATTTATTCATTTTTATTTATTTATTTATTTATTTATTTGAAAGGCAGAGTGACAGAGGGAGAGGGAGAGACAGAGATTTTCCATTCATTGGTTAACTCCCCAAATGCCTACAACAGCAGCGGCTTTGCTAGGCCAAAGCCAGGAGCCGGAACTTCACATGGATCTCCTTTGTAGGAGGCTGGGACCCACATACTTGGGCCTTCATCCATTGCCTTCCCTGGTGCATTAGCAGAGGGCTGGATTGGAAGAGGAATAGCTGGGACTCAGACCAGTGCCCTGATATGGATTGCAGACATCTCCGGCAGAGGCTTAACCAACTCTGCCACAGCGCCAACACTTTTCCTTTGCTCATGGCCTCATTTCTTTGAGCAAAGTAACATACAGCATTACCTGAGAGACCATGATTGTCAGGATAATTTCAGAATCTGTGGACAGTAAAGTCTGAGCCAATCAATTTGTGATCTTCTTTAAGTCTACCTATAATAATGCTCAAAATTTTCTAGGCATATTGTTAAAATCTAAGAGTACATTCATGTCACCGCCCATTGTGATATAAGTGTGACTCATAGTTGTTTGTACCCATTGTTTCTTCTTCTTCTTCTTTTTTTTTTTTTTTTTTTTTTTTGACAGGCAGAGTGGATAGTGAGAGAGAGAGAGAGAGAGATAGAGGTCTTCCTTTTGCCATTGGTTCACCCTCCAATGGCCACCGTGGCCATGCGCTGCGGCCGGCGCATCACGCTGATCCGAAGCAGGGAGCCAGGTGCTTCTCCTGGTCTCCCATGGAGTGCAGGGCCCAAGCACTTGGGCCATCCTCCACTGCACTCCCTGGCCATAGCAGAGAGCTGGCCTGGAAGAGGGGCAACCAAGACAGAATCCGGCGCCCTGACAGGGACTAGAACCCGGTGTGCCAGCGCTGCAGGTGGAGGATTAACCTATTGAGCCACGGCGCCGGCCGTACCCATTGTTTCTTGACTCTTGTAAGTAAAGTCTGTGTAGGTGAGTTGAGTTAGGGCTGTGTGAGGTGCTGTGACACAGAAGGATGGATGTGAGTTTCATTCTGTGTCCTAAAGAATGCTAAGCAAATGAGCTTGTAAGCATTCTGTCCTACCGTGAGAGCTAGAGATCAACTACTGTGAAAGTGTAGCAGATGACCTGTTTTTTTTGTAATGAATAATATTGCTTCAGTATGACTTGGGTATCCCTTGAGACATAGAAACATACTCTTTAGAATTTCAGGCACTTATAATTGCTGAGTATAGACATAAATTGTATTCTATTTTAATATAGTATGAAATTTGCTTTTCCTTATTCTGTTAACCTTTTCTAACCTTCTGTGTCCTCCCTCCCCATTTTGTTAAGCTGATGGACTTGGCTTGTAGCAATCTCATAAATTGACAAACTTCTGTAATGAAAGAGATTATACATTTTATATATTTTTTGAAGATTTATTTGAATGGCAGAATGAGAGAGAAAATCTAATATCCTCTCATTCACTCACCATATGGTCACAATAGAGGAGGCTGGTCCAGGCTGAAGTAGGGGCCTGGGTCTCTGATGCGGGTTGCAGAGGTCCAAGTACTTGGGTCATCATCTGCTACTTTCACAGGCACATAAACAGGGAGCTGGACTGGAAGTGGAGCAGCTGGGACTTGAATCAGCAATCCAAAATGGGATGCTGGCATCTAGTGTAGCAAGCTGCAGCTTAACTCATTGTGCCAAAATGTACCCCTCTTTTTTTTTTTTTTTTAAAGATTTATTTATTTGAAAGGTAGAGCTACAGAGAGGCAGAGGCAGAGAGAAAGAAGTCTTCCATCTGTTGGTTCACTCCCCAGTTGGCTGCAATGGCTGGAGCTGTGCCGATCTGAAGCCAGGAGCCAGGAGCTTCTTCCTGGTCTCCCGTGTGGGTGCAAGGGCCCAAGAACTTGGGCCATCTTCCCCTGCTTTCCCAGGCCATAGCAGAGAGCTGGCTTGGAAGTGGAGCAGCTGGGTCTCAAACCAGCTCCTAGATGGAATGCTGGCACTGCAGCTGGTGGCTTTACCTGCTATGCCACAACACCAGTCCCTGGCCCCCTTTTTTAAATGTTTCTTCTTTATTATTTACTTTCATCTACTTGAAAAGCAGAGTGACAGAGAAAGAGAAAGCGATCTTCTATCTACTGACTCACTCCATAAAATGCCTGCAACAGCCAGAGTAGGGCCAGGCCAAAGCCAGGATCCCAGAACTTATTGAGCTCTCCTACAGGGATGGCAGGGTCCCAAAGCACCCAAGCCGTCATCTGCCTCCTCCCAGGATGCAAAAACAGGAAGTTGTACTGGAAGCTGAGGTACTAGACGTGAACAAGCACTTTGAAATGGGATGCTGGTGTCCCAAATGGCAGTGTAACCCACTGTGCCACCATGCATGCCCCTGTTCCAGGTTCTTGACATGATGAAATTAGCTGGTAGGCAGGTAGGTGTCATGCAAGACAGGGAGCACTGCATGATGGAAACCCTGGAATAGGGAAATGATATGGGAAGCCAGAGGAGTTGAGAGGCTGCCTCTTGACATTGAGAACATTTTCAAAGAAGACATACTTACTGGTAAATTGAGTTCATTCACTCACTGAGCAGTTAAGATTAACTGTCACCTGCTGCACTGAACACTGAGAAATTAGTGAATTTAACAGATGGAATGTAGAGCTCAAGGGTCTTTCATTTTGTTGCAGGGTACGGGGAGTCAAGACAGCATGAATCGGGTTTGCATCAGCATTTCCCATTTGGGCAATTAGAAGAATATCCAGCTGAAATTTGGTGGATCAATAGGTGGATAGGTAGAGGAGTAGCATGTTATGGAAGGATGTGAAGAAAAGGCAAAATAATATTGGAACATAGATATGCTTGGGGCAGCAGATATAGACCTAAATAGATCTTAATGATTATAAGCATAAATTACATATGTAAATATACTGTATAAATTAGAGTTTTATTTTCAACCTTTCCAGAGTTTTACATATTACAGAGGCACATATTAAATCTGTGACTTGGTTTGTGTTAGTATTACCAAAGAGATGGGGAACAGACAGACTGATCTGTTCACTGGTTCACGTCCTAAATTCCCCAAAGCTGGGGTGAGATCAGACCAAAGCCAGAGTGTGCCTTAGCAGTAAGCCGGATCAGAACCAGAGTGGGGACTTGGCATCCCAAGCAGCAGCTTAACCGCTAAGCCAAACACCTGCCCCTGCTTGTGTCTTTCTTAAGCACCCTAAAGTACGTGGCCTATTTCTTTTCATAAATTTTCTCTAGAGTCTAGTGCCATATGAATTTTGATAAAATTTGCCTCTTACATTCTTTTTTGAAGTTTTCCCATCATTCTAGTCACATGATTATAGTACTGAATTGGGAGAGATATGTGTAATGAAATAGAATGTGATTTGTTTCATTTAATTGATGAGGTAAAGAAGTATTGATAGCAACATTTTTAGATTCTGAGTTTGGTGTTTGGGGTCTTGAGTACTAAAAAAAATGACTACTTGAAGAATCAGTCCTTAATATTCCTTCATTCTAGATAACTTACTATTCCAAGCCTTCATTTTCATCTTCATGACAACCATCACATCATCTGGGGATGACTTTGGCTATATGTATTAATAAACAAATAAACAGAGATAACCAAATGTCACTAGTCTTTAACTCAGGCCCCTTTTTTTTCCCCTTTTCTAAGGAACAACTACCAAAATCACTACAATTCCGATGACTTCCAAACCCAATGTGATTGTTGTGCAAAAGACTACAGGAAAAGGAACGACCATTCAAGGCCTCCCAGGCAAAAATGTTGTCACAACATTGCTAAATGCTGGAGTAAGTAAGAGCTTCAACTGCAGACTCAGCAATCCATTGAGGAGTTCAAAGACCAGTAACACAAATATTTGCCTAAGGACTTTAGAACCCCACAATGGCCAGAATGGCTTGATTTACCACTACTGTGATATAATAACTGTTAAAGCACCACCAACTGATGCCATTTTTCACAGTAATTTCTAAAACACATTGCTCATAGTTGCTCATAGCTAAGTTGCTTGTGACCATGATTTAGATATTTAGCTTGGTCTGGGTGGGGAATTCCATTGGCTTAACTGCAGGGGACTTCTGTTGGAGCACAATTTTAGTTCTGCTTATAGCCAATAAATGCCGGTCTACTAGTTGACCTAGGTTGGGCAAAGAGAAGTATTCAGTGTTAAGACAAATTAATTTATGGGGGATTTTTTTTTCTTTTTTTCTTCCATTTTTACCTATCTGAGCTTGTAAAAAAAAAAAACCAACAAAATGATTCATTTGTTATTCTGAAGGCAGTTGTTAGAAGGATAAGAGGTTTAGAGTTAGACATACCTGGCCTTTGTCTCTTGGCATCATAGTTATTTGACCATGGGTGGCTTAGTCACTCTCTCTAATCCTTGATTTCCTCATTTGTACCTTGGGGATGATGATTTCTACCAGTGAGGTTGTTCAATAACCTGATCCATATTTTGAAAGTGCTTAGAAGTGCTCAGAACAGTGCCTGGCATGTAGGAAGTTCTTAGTCATTGTTTTTTAAATTGTTCTTGGTACTTAGCTCTTCAGGCTTGATAGGGCCCCTGACTTGCCTGACTTCACTAGAAAATGGCACAATAGACTTCCTTTAAGAGAATCTCACAAATGCATCATGGATGTCACAGTCCTTATAAAGTTGGGAAGGGTCCAGCATTAGAAATTCTCAATGAGAAAAAACCTAGGTTCTTCCTACTCTGGATTTACGTAGTAAACCAAAAGTAAAGCCAAGATTAAAATTCAGATTTTTGGGACCCTTTACACTGATTTGCAGCTTGATAGGACTAGATATATAAATGACCTTCAAAAAGTTAATGGAAAATTGGAACAAAAATTATTTATTTTAGTGCAAAAATGGAAATCTACAGTTTTTCATAATGCATTTTTATAAGAAAACTTTTTGAAGACCCCTTGTATGCATGGATTTCAGATTTTTTTGCATCAAAATGAACTTTTAATTGTGTTTTCTAAGAACTTTTTGTTTTGTTTTAAAGATTTGTGTATTTATTTGAAAGTCAGGATTACATAGAAAGAGGGAGAGACAGAGAAAGAGAGATCTTCCATCTGCTGGTTCATTCCCCAGATAGCTGCAACATTAGTAAAAGAAGAAGATCAACATTAAGATGGTGTGAAACAGGCATGTGTATCTGTTCTCATTTTTATGTATTTATTTGAGAGGTAGAGTTACAGACAAAGAGAGGGAGAAACAGAGAAAGAGGTCTTCCATCTACGGGTTCACTTCCCAAATGGCAGCAACAGCTGGAGCTGGGCCGATCCAAAGCCAGGAGCCAGGAGCCAGGAGCTTCTTCTGGATCTTCCACATGGGTGCAGGGGCCCAAGCACTTGGGCTGTCTTTCATTGCTTTCCCAGACCATAGCAGAGAGCTGGATTGGAAGAGGAGCAGCTGGGACTCAAACCTGTGCCCATATGGGATGCTGGCATTGCAGGTGGAGGCTTAACATACTATGCCACAGCCTTGTGTTCTTATTTCTTGCTCACATGTACATGCCCACAGCATTCATCTGAAAATACCCTGGTGATTGTATTTTTTCACTTGAGTGGGCCATCATACTTGGGAGAAGGCTTGTTGAGCTGTTTAATACATGTTCATGCCACTTGTGAACTAGCAGTTCTTGGCGAATGAACTAGAGCTCTTTCCAGAGGTACAGGTGTGAAGGACATGTGTGTGTTGAAATAAGTTACCTGATGATTGGCAGACACTTCATGCTTCCCTTATTTACAGCAAGTGCTAGTACTTAGAATTGTTGTAATCGTATTCAGCTCGGAATTCAGGGGAATTGCTTTTTAATCTGCTCACCTGGGTGCCTTTTCTTTTTTAAACTGGCTGCCAAGTTTAGATGGCTGCACAGTTTACTGATAGTGGCTAAAACATAAGTAAATGCTAACATAAAAATTCTCAGATATTTCATTTCCTTTTTTAATTTTCTGGATGTTAATAATTTAGCAAAATCACTGTATTTGAACTTGGTTAAGTTCAAGTAAAAAGATGTTGAGATCATAAATAAGTAGAAATGGTACTTAAGAATAAAGCAAGTGAAAATGCAGCAAATGGTGGAAAGTTATTTGGCTTAAACTATCTGGTTAATCAACTAAAGTGACATTAGTAACATACTGATAGTAAAATACAGGAAATGCTCTAAATTTTTCCTTCCTCTATTCATGTGTAACCTAAGAAAGAACATTGATATATTTGTTGTTTTCATCTCTTGCCCCTACTTTTTCACATAGATAGTCTGCTGTGTATTCTTTTTTTTTTTTTTTTTTTTTTTTAAGATATATGTATTTATTCATTTGGAAAGCTGAGTAATAGAGACTGATCTTCCAGCCTCTGGTGCACTCCCCAAATGCCTGCAACACCCCGGAGTAGGGCAGGCCAAAGTCAGGAGCCAAGATTTCCATCTGAGTCTCCCATGTGGGGGACAGGAACCCAGACCCTTGGACCATTATCTGCCGCCTCCCACATGCATTAGCAGGAAGCTGGATCAAGAGAAGTAGAGGCAGAACTTGATCCCAGTTACTGCAGTATGGCTGTGGGTATCCCAAATGGTGACTTAACCTGCTGTACCACAGCACCCACCCCATGCTGCTTGTTCTTAAGATTTCATATTTGTGGAACTTTAGAAGTTTATTTTGGATGTATCCTTTTAAGTACTAGTATATTGTACAATAATTTTTAGTTACATAAATATTTCAGAAAAATTAGAAAATAAAGAGGAATCTGGAAAAATAAGATGGCGCTGGAGGGTGGGATTTATAATCCCAACTATTAGAGCTACCACTGTGAATATTTTACTACATGTGTATATTCCAGAGTTTTCAGATTCTATCAATAAATGTATTCTGAAAATGGGACAATATGATAAATATTCTTAAGTGAGATAAGTTTTAAAAAGTTACTCATTAATGGGGCCGGCGCCGTGGCACAGTAGGTTAATCCTCCGCCTGCGGCACTGGCATCCCATGTGGGTGCCGGTTCTAGTCCCAGCTGCTCCTCTTCCAGTCCAGCTCTCTGCTGTGGCCCGGGAGGGCAGCGGAGGATGGCCCAAGTGCTTGGGCCTTGCACCCACATGGGAGACCGGGAAGGAAGCACCTGGCTCCTGGCTTTGGATCGGCGCAGCTCCAGCCGTTGCAGCCATCTGGGGAGTAAACCATCAGATAGAAGACCTTTCTCTCTGTCTCTCTCTCTCACTGTCTGTAACTCTACCTCTCAAATAAATAAAATTAAATTTTTCTAAAAAAAGTTTCTCATTAATAAATAATTATTTGGCTAGAAGTCGGTCAGATAACTTTCTTTTCTTTTTTTTTCTTTTTTAAAGATTTATTTATTTATTTATTTGAAAGTCAGAGTTACACAGAGAGAGGAGAGTCAGGGAGAGAGGTCTTCTATCCACTGGTTCACTCCCCAGTTGTCCGCAGTGTTCCGGGTGTACCACGTGGATGCAGGGGCCCAAGAACCTGGGCCATCTTCTACTGCTTTCCAAGGCCATAGCAGAGAGCTGGATCGGAAGTGATGCAACTTGGTCTCAAACCGGCACCCATATGGGATGGTGGTACTGCAGGCAGCGGCTTAACCCGCTGTGCCACAGCGCCAGCCTCAGTCAGATAACTTTCATTTCAACTAAGTGTAGGATTTTTGATCACCTGTGAGCAGTGAGTTTTGTTACATAATCTACACTGCTTTCTCCATCATCCCAGTAAAATGTTTCATAATTTTTTGGCAAGAGGACAGTTTTTATCATTTAAATGCATATAAGTTTCTAATGTAATCATTGACTTCAATTTAGGGAGAAAAGACTATTCAGACGGTGCCAACAGGAGCAAAGCCAGCTATCATCACTGCTACAAGGCCAATCACCAAAATGATTGTGACTCAGCCAAAAGGAATAGGTTCCACTGTTCAACCAGCAGCTAAAATCATCCCAACAAAAATTGTTTATGGGCAGCAAGGAAAAACACAGGTATGCTACAAGATATGATACTTTTTTCCTTGGCTTTTGTTTTTAAGTTTCTAAAATTCCCAGACAGAAATTTGAAAGCAAAGCTTATCTTAAAAAAACTTACTAATCTTAAAAAATCATATTATTAGAATTTAGGACTGAATGTATAGTTAATCATCTGTTCTCAAAAATCTGTGTTTTTTTCCTCAGTACTTTTTTTGGTATCTAAGTTATTTCTGTGCCATGTTATGAGCAAAGATTAGGGGAAGAATTCCTTCGGAACGAAACTTGCTGAAGGTGTATTTTGTGACTTGAGGAGTACATGGCTGAGGAGAACCTCTGAAAAAAATAGTTTTTATATACTAACATGGCCATCGAAAGCACTTTATTTACTTACAAAATGTACTTTACTTGAACCTGTCTAATGGAGAAATCAGTGGTCTGTTCATTTTTAAATCAGTAGGTTACTGTTTGTTTTGTCAGTACTTAAATTGCTTTTCTGAGACTATCAGAGGAAGCGATCAGTATCAGCTTTGGTTAAGAAATGTTACCCTGGTCGGCGCCACAGCTCACTAGGCTAATCCTCCGGCACCCTGGGTTCTAGCCCCGGTTGGGGCGCCAGATTCTGTCCCGGTTGCTCCTCTTCCAGGCCAGCTCTCTGCTGTGGCCCAGGAAGACAGTGGAGGATGGCCCAAGTGCTTGGGCCCTGCACCCCATGGGAGACCAGGAGGAGGCACCTGGCTCCTGGCTTCGGATCAGTGAAGCGCGCTGGCCGTAGCTGCCATTTGACGGGTGAACAAACGGAAGGAAGACCTTTCTCTCTCTCTCTCTCTCTCTGTCTGTCTCACTCTGCCTGTCCAAAAAAAAAAAAAAAAAAGGAAACACTACCCTAAAATTTTGCTAAGGATACTAATTTACCTATAAACCAATAATTTGCCATTAGAATCTGTTCCTTCAGAATTACAGCCAAATAGTTTATATTATCTGAAAAGTAAGTTTTGTGATAAGTCCAAATTGTTTGTTTAGTTCAACCATAACAATTTCATTTGCTCCATGATCTAAGACATAATAAAAACTACTATTTCATTCTGGAACTCTTAGAAATGGGTAACTTCATGGAGACTGAAAAGGTTTAGAATCTTATACAGGGTAGAAATAAAAATAATTGTGCTAAAATGACAGCTTCATTCCATGGATCCATTTGAAGTCAATTCCTAGATTACAAGTTTTGAAATGGAATGGTACAGTTTGAAATTTTTTTCCCGTTTCACTTGTTTTAGTGTCTGGTTTTGACTTTTACCAGGAGTTGATCCACTACATATTCCATTGTTGCTTCTGTTACTGTCTAAATCAGTGTTCCTCCAAGAAGTTATTCAGAGAATGCTTAAGTTTCAAGAAAATTTACTTTGCAGATGTGTTGACTAGAACTTCATATGCTTCCTAAAGCAAAGAAACTTGAAGAACAGTGGGCATAAGTAAATTAGGGTCTTATTTTTATCATGTTGATTAAAGTTCAGAGGGAAGAAGTCCTGGATTGATACTGTGGTTCAAAAATTCCATTAGGATACAGAAAGACAGATATTGCATGTTCTCCCTTATATGTGGGACCTAAAATTAAAAAAAAAAAGTCAAGAAACAAAACAAAAGAGAAATGCTTATATGTTATCAGTTTTGTGGTTATTATTCTACTATATAGGCTACAGGTTGTAAATAAAGCCTAATGTCATTATAGGAAAGAAAAAAACAGGTGCATAGGTTCACATTAAAATCATGGCTGTTACAGACTGGCATGTAGCACTTAAAACATAAGTGGTGTAACTAATTATTTATTTATTTATTTATTTATTTATTTGAAAGGCAGAGTTACAAAGAAAGAGACAGTAATATCTTCTTTCTGCTGGTTCACTCCCCAAATGGCCACAACAGCCAGGACTGGGCCAGGCTGAAGCCAGGAGCCTAGAACATATTCCAGGTCTCACTGTTTTCCCAAGCACATTAGCAGGGAGTGGGATCAGAAGTGGAGCAGCCAGGATATGGATGTCTGCCAACAGGGGATGCTAGTGTCACAGGCGGTGGCTTAACCTACTAAACACATGGATGATTTACCTGTGCATTGAATTAGTCTTTGATGTGCAATACTTTACCCAAAGCATAATATGTTTATAGAATCCTATCTTGAGGACGGTGCTCTCTCTCTAACTCTTTCAAATAAATAAAATAAATATTTTTTTTTTTAAAGAACCCTATATTCCCTATCAGGAAAATGCTAACATATTTTAAATGCTTTTCATTTTTCTTTTAGGTTCTTATTAAACCCAAACCAGTAACATTTCAAGCCACAGTTGTTAGTGAACAAACAAGACAACTGGTAACAGAAACATTACAGCAAGCATCCAGGGTGGCAGAGGCTGGTAATTCATCTATTCAGGAAGGAAAAGAAGAACCACAGAGCTATACAGATAGTAGTTCCTCTTCTACAGAGTCTTCTCAAAGTTCCCAAGGTAAGATGCATTTTTCTTTTCATTTACACAAGTATAGCTGACATAGTTCCAAATAGAACTTGCTGCTAGGGATTTCAAAACATTCTTATATGCTTTGATTTATCAGTTCTTTTAGTTTTATTTTTTGTTTGGTGGGTTGATGTTTAATCAGTGAACTGAAATTTTATTTTTGGTGAAATTTACCATTCTTTCCTGCATGACATGTGTTCATCAAATAATTGGTAAACTTGAGGTGATGATTTCATCAGGTAGGTAATGGTAACTGAGTAGAACTGTGCCAATTCCCAGATGGTAGTTTTCGTATTTTTCCTGTTTGATTTGGGTAAGTAGGGAGCAAAGCATGCAAGAAAGTGAGTTCACCTTTGGAAATGGTTGTTGCTGAACCTTGAGGAAGAATCAAGGTGGCCAGAGGTGGCCTGAAAGTGAACAGTAAGTAGGGTGACCATAAATTGTAGTTTGCATGGCACAAGACCTAGTTTCTATCTGCTGTTCCAGCATAATTCCCTCTCAGAAGTACCCCAGATAATTGCATGATTGTCCTAATTATAAGCAAGACTTCCCAGAGTCCTTGGTGCTTTTTAGTTATGCTATTCTTCTGGGAAGGCTCTTGAAATAAACTCATGATCATAGCTTTGAGACCTTCTTTAAATCTAGTATTCATGTCTCTCAGTGATCTTAACAGCCCTTGCTGTCAGAGTACAGATTAAGTACCCCTTATCTGAAATGCTTAAAACTAGAAGTAGTTCAGATTTTGTGTTGTTTTCAGATCTTGGACTATTTCATGTATATAGTGAGATATTTTGGGGATGGGACCCAGCTCTGAACACGAAACTCATTTTCTTCACAAATGCCTTATATACATAGTCTGTAGGTATATTTTTAGTATGCCTGCATTTTTACAGTGATCCTTCACCACATGATTCAAGTGTGGAATTTTCCACTTGTGACACCTTGTTGGTGCTCAAAGAGTTTCAGATTTTAGAGAGTTTTGAATATCAGATTTTTGGATTTAAAATATTCACCCTGTATATTTGTGCCTGTGCTTATGTGCTCAACTGCATGTAAGCAAAACTTTATCTTATTCTTTCCTCACTCACTTCATTCCTTCTCCCTGTATCCCCATTGCTCTCACTGGAGTGATTTTTTCTTTTCTTTTTTTTTTTTTAAGATTTATTTATTTGAGAGGCAGAGTTAGAGAAAGAGGTCTTCCAACCACTGGTTCACTACCCAAATGACCCCAACAGCCGAGGCTGGGCCAACCTGAAACCAGGAGCTAGGAGCTTCTTCCAGGTCTCCCACTTGGGTACAAGGGCCAATCCCTTGGGCCATCTTCTACTGCTTTCCCAGGCCATGGGAAATGGCAAGTGGAGCAGCTGGGCTCAAACTGGCACCCATATGGGTTGCTGGCACCATAGTGCCAGACCCAATTTTTTAAAAAAGATTTATTTTATTTATTTAGGAGGCAGAGTTATAGAAAGCAGGGAGACAGAAAGAGGGAGAGAGGGAGAGAAGGTGAGAGAGATATCTTCCATCTACTGATTCACTCACCAAATGGACACAATGATCAGGGCTGGGTCCATCTTTGTCTCCCATGTGGGTGGCAAGGGCTCAAGCAGATGGTCCATCTTCTGTTGCTTTCCTGGCACATTAGCAGAGAGCTGGACCCAAAGAAGAGCAGTCTGAACTCCAACTGGCGTTGCAGATGGTGGTTTAACTTGCTGTATCACAGCGCCAGCATCCTCACTTTTCTCATACACATTCTTCATGTGGTACAATCACTTTACTGTTTTAACTCTTCGGTAGAGTCTTCCAAGATTAGTTTTACATTGTTCACTTTGCTGATTATTCCATTAATTCACTCTGACAATTACTTATTAGTTTATACTAAGAGTTGTGCTGTTTTCTATAGAGGTTGAGTGAAATGTAATTCTTGTCCTCCAGGAGTTTAAAATTTTATAACAGGGGATTAAAATATATATATATATATATATATATATATATATATATATATATATATATATACAATTCTAGTGTAAGAATTTTATTAATGACAAACAAAACAAAATGCCAAAAGCTGAATGTTCACAATGCAGTGAGAAGATTGGAAAGCTTCATGAAGGAGGTGGTAGCATTTAAAATAGTCTTGGAAAATTCATCAGTGAAAAGTAAAGGAAAATGTTGACTTTAAAAGATAAGCAATATGACACTCATTTCAGAATGCACATAGCTCCCTTCAGCACATTATCAATGATAGTAATATTTTGTGAATCGATTTGCTGTCATCCGATGCTGACTATGAAGTCTATATGTTAGTTAATGGAGTGATAGCTGATTCTTCAATCATTTCTCTTTTTTTTTTTTTCGATTATTTCTTTTGGATCTTCCTGATTTAGTATATGCAAATCACATTGTTAATTCAGCCGATTGGCTGCTTTTTTCTCTTTTATTATTTTTGTTTTTATATTTTTGAAAAACAGAGACAAATGAAGGGAGATCTTCCATCCTCCTCAGAACAGCCAGGGCTGAGCCAGAGACTAGCCGGTAGCCCAGAACTCAATCCAGGTCTCCCTCATTGGTGGCAGGGACCCAAGTACTTGAGCCTCCTAGGGTATGCATTGGAAGAAAGCTGGATTGGAAGCCTGGTAGACAGGACTCAAACCAGGCACTTTGATGTGGAGTATGGGAGCATTAAGTAATCATAAATTACTTAATTACCGTCCCAAACACCTACCCCATTCTTCTTTTAAAATCTGCAGTTTTTGAGTAATACTGATTTTTTTTTTGCCTGTAAGAAATATTTTCATAGAGTGCAGGTAAGATGTTTAGTTTGTGAACTGATGTTGGAAGGGGGACATAAATAGTAGGTGTCTATAGATTCATAATATCAGTTCATCCTTTGACATTGTTATTCTTTTTTTAAGGGAGTTGTAAGCCAGTTAGTAGTTTCTAAACATGCTACTTCATCAGTTCAATCTTCAGTTTTTATTGTGAGAGTGGGATAGATATTTGACTTCATATATTTTTATTTGTTTTGCATTACTTTTTAAAATATTCTTTAACAGAAAATTTTCATAATTCAAAATAGGCATATTTAATATATTGACAATATAGCAAGTTTTTATCATTTGCATTTGTCCCCCTCCCCCCCTTCCTGTATGGTTCTTTAATACATTCCCACACAGACAAGTGCTGGGGATATATGTGCTATACTTTAAAGAGAAAGCAGTAGAAGTTTTGGTCAGTCTGATATACTAATTTTTAAATTATATGAGGGCAATATCTACTAGGAAAGTGAGTGGTACATAGCAGTCTTTTTCCATTATATTGCTGTTTTCATAGCTTTTAGCCACCTTTCTGTTTTTTGTAACTTTTCCTTTTGCTATCATTTCTAACTTGCAGAAAAGCTGCAAGAATAGTAAACAGAACTCCTGTGCATACTCTTTACTCAGATTTTCTGCTTGTTTGTCTTTTGTCCTATTTGCTTTGTTGTTTATTCTCTGCTGTATGTGTATAATTTTTTAATTTCTTAGCTAGTTGAGAGTAAGTTGTAGATATCGTATTTCTTTACCCCTAAATACTTACACGAATATTTGTTAGTCTGTATTTATTTATTTATTTATTTGAGAGAGCTACACAGAGAGAAGGAGAGGCAGAGAGAGAGAGAGAGAGAAGGAGGGAGGGAGAGAGGTCTTCTGTCTGCTGGTTCACTCCCCAGTTGGACGCAGCGGCTGGAGGTGCGCCTATCCAAAGCCAGGATCTTCTTCTGGGTCTCCCACATGGGTAAGGGGCCCAGGCACTTGGACCATCTTCCATGGCTTTCCCAGATCATAGCAGAGAGCTAGATCAGAAGTGGAGCAGCCAGGACTCAAACCGGCGTCCATATGGGATGCCGGCGCTGAAGGCAGCGGCTTTACCCTCCACGCCACAGTACCAGCCCCCTCAACTTTTTCTTGACTTGAGAATTTTCTGGTGACTTTGCCTACACAAGACCTGGAATAAGGGTGTCTAATGTCAGCAGAGTGCCTTGATTTCACTTGTGGTCTACGACTTCCTCTACTCTCCCCACCTTCCAGGAGACGGCTAGGCCCCATGTTTTATTCCTGAACTGTCTCCTCACAGGCTCGAGTCTTTATCTTTGCCATGTTAAAAGACTTTCTTGATCTACCTGAAAGGGTTCATCCCTCCTCCACTATGCTTCCAGTACTGAATTGTACTACTGTGTTAATGTGGACCATTTGATTTTGTAGTTTTTGTTTGTTTGTTACAATCGTTTCCTTCTCTACTAGACTATTAACTTCTCAAGGGTAAGAATCTCACTCATCTCTGGATATCTGACTAGATACTCACTAAAAGTTTCACTGAGTGAAAAACTTAATCTTGTGCAACTACGGCAAAGGATTAAGTGCCAGCCGTGTAAACACAATTATCTTGCCTGACTCCAAAATGTTTTTTTCTTTGGGGTTTCCCCTAGCTGTGTAGTGGGCTTTTCGGACAGTGCACACCTGGGCTGTTAGATACTGCTAGAAAGCTAGATGACCCAGCCTACTGGGTCAAGGGCATACTTGCGTGGGCCACTTACTCAAGATTGGGTCATTTGCTTTCCATACATCCTATCCTTTCCTTCTGAAGTGGGTCTTCTTTTTCCTCTTTGTCACATGGGAATGGGCTGAACTTAATGGATTCTAGATTTGTTTTGAAAAAGTATAAACAATTAAATGTGTGCCCTGCCTTGTTCTGAAAGGTTTTAAAGTGGGCTAAATGAAAGATTGTGTTAAGCAAATTGGATGAGAACAAGGAGACAAAGCCAAGGGTTGGAACTGAAAATGGAACTAGACATGAGGTGAATGCAGAAATGCACTTTGTAGAAACATTGCTTTGAGTAGATCACAACCCAGTTTCTAGGATAATTTTTTCATGAAGACTTATGATCTTAGTAGGTCAGAGTAAGGGTGAGAAGTAAATCCAGATTAAGTTTGCTGAACTTTTCAGAGCTGGCATGTGCTAATATGCATTGTGAAAGATGAAGAGTGGAATATATGATGTAAAATGTCCCCCAGCTCTTTTGACCATGGAACCATTTTTTTCAGAACATCTAGAGGAACTATAATGTTCTCTGGAACATATTGAGTGATGCTGTCTAGGCAGTTAAATACTGTGAAGGCTATGAGCTTTAGGACAGTGCTTCAGAGGGAAGGTGCATTCTCCATCATAGAAGGGATACAGACATCTTAGGTTTATTTAGAAGAGAGGTTTTATATGGATAACATTTATGGGAATCATTTTGTATAAGGAATTGCTAGTGGAGGCAGGATTTTTATTAGAGAAGAGAAGATGGAGTGGATTGGGTCAGGGAAAACATGGGAGCAATTGTCAGTTATCTTGAGGACCGTGATCTAGAAGAGGAAGACAGTTGGTTTCTTGATGGATACCTGGCTGGACACTATGCCACTGAGTAGAAGTCCCAGGGAGACCTTTTTCTAATTGTCGTAGTTGTACAGAGATGGAAGTTAGTGAACAAGCAGGCAGTAGTTGAGTTTGCTGCTGGAGTTCCCAGGCTGCCAGGGATATTGTTGTGAAGATTTTAGTATAGGACTGATGCTAGCATTAGGCAAATTTTAAGATTTTTTTTTTCTATCAGAAAAGTCTTAAGATTTTATGAGCATGTGATATAGGTATTTTGTAAAAAAGACATCAGAGATATTTTTAGAGAGATGCCTAAATCTGCCTTTAGATAGAGTCCTGAAGTGTGCATCTCTAGTACTAACATGTAACATGTGTCTAAGAAATACTGGTTAAATGACCTGTGTGGGAAAACCCTTGAGGGGCTGCTTTCCTTAAGCAGGTGGCTCTCGTGAGATCAAGCTCCTGGAGTCCTAGTGATTGCACTTGTTGCCCCCAGGGGCAGACTTGATAGGAAGCAAATTTATCTAGGTTGCAGAATAGCCAAAAATAGTGAGAAGAGTCAGTCAAGGTGTGGTTTTCACTTCGGTTCACACTCGCGGTTTTGTGTCGCAGCTGTTGGGGTTGCTGCAGTGGTGTTTTGCTTTTTCTGAATATGGACAGAAGAAAACAGAGCACTCCCCTGGTCTGTAAGGGGTGATGTTATTTGCGGTGATGGTCTCTGATAGGTGCTCTCATGTGGAAATTTGTTTTCCTTTCTCCTGTTTCTGCCTTGTCTCTACCAACACAATCTCTGCTTTCTTCTAGATAATGTGTCTCAGGGAATTAGACTGTGAAGTCACTCTGTGCCTATATTATCATGAACATTTCTAAGGTTTGCATAGACGTAATGACTAATGAGTTTCCTTAAGTTTCAGTTCTACGTGTCCACTTAGGATGAACAGAGAAAAATTGTTATCTGCTTCACATGGCACCTGGTATTGCAGGATGGTGTCCTTTAGCTCTCTGCTGTTTGTTTGCTTGTTTAAGTTTAACGGAAGTTATACATCCCTAGTGTGGTATTCTACTCAGTGTATTGGTGGGGAAATAGATCACCAATTATAGTTAAGTACAATATATAGTTGGTTTTTTTTTTCCCTTTAGGAAAACTGTTTTGTTTGAAGAGTTCCTCTTCCCAATATTTTAGGTAAATTTGTGGCTTTCAAAAACGTTTAGTTCATAAAGAGTTGGACTTTTTTGTAATATTTGTTTTTGCTTTGGAGCTACTTGAATTCTTATCAATTTTCTGTATGCTTTTACTGACCATCCCAATTCAAAGCAGTCTCTTGTTTTCTATATATTTGCCTTGTTTGTCCTAACCATTTTATATTTACCCTAAGATAAAAAGTCATACATCTTCATTTTATGTTTCCCCTCTTATAATTTCAATTTGAGAATAGGAATCACACCTTTGTATCTTCCACACTTTCCATGTGGTAACTCGGGCAGGAGAGTTTAGGAAGTTAGCAGTGGTTTAGTCTACGCTTCTTATTTTGTAGATGGAAAACATAATAATTAATTTGTTGCTTGATCTCATGCACATTTAGTATTTACTTGCAAACCTGTGCAGCATGAAGATACTATGCCTTGAGTGAGGGCCGTAATTTTCTTTCAACCTAACAAAGAGTCCTAGAGTGGAGCACAGTAGTGCTTCTGTTGTCCCTGATAGTTTATTCAGCTTGTTTACATGTATCACTTCATTGTTTCTTCAGAAATCCTATCAAGCTGAGAGATGATTTTTTTGTTTCATTTAAGAAATAGTGAAGCTAAGACTCAAATAATCAACCAGCTAATAATTCATAGAATTGGGATTATGACCCAAGACTTGGAACTACATGTTATCGTATTCTGTTATAGTATTCTTCTTCTAGGTCCTCGGATAAGATTTCCTCTCAGTATGTTCAGGCTGTGTCACAGAACACATTTTCTGGTGTATTGGGGGGAAAATACAATTCCTACAGCATTTTGTTCTTATTATACACAAAGCACTCATCTACACTTACGCACACCTATTTATATAACAATTACCCCCACTGAACGGTAACTTGTCTTTTTACATGTTTGTCTCCCCAACTAGACTGTGTGCTTCTTGAATATCCTCTGGTTATTCTGTGAGCACCTTTATATCTTTAATGACAAGTGTAGATTCTGACACATAGGTGTCCAGTTTGTGGAATTAACAAATGGATGAATAAGTGAATTCAGAAATAAAGACATTATAGCCTCTGGGGCTTACAGTATTCTTGGGGAGATAATGCATGAAGTTTACAATAAATACAAAGATAAAACAAAAAAAAACAGAAAAACAAATTGTTTTCTTTAAAGAGAAACTTTGTTTATAGGGTTTGTTTTTTCTTAACTAATATAAAACAGATTCCCAGCCTGTAGTTCATGTAATTGCTTCCCGGCGTCAGGATTGGTCAGAACATGAGATTGCAATGGAGACTAGCCCCACCATAATTTATCAGGATGTATCCAGTGAATCACAATCAGCTACTTCAACAATCAAAGCTCTGTTAGAACTCCAACAGACAACAGGTATGAATTCACATGCTCAACTGAGTGAAGCATGTTTTCTCTAGAGATGGATTGTGCTAAAATACTACCACTGTTAGATATTTTTTGCCATTATTTGAGCACACTTTGCCCCTCTGGACTTGTTGACAACCATTGGTACAGTTTGTTTACTTGTTAACTCATTAAGATGTGCACAGGAACGCTGAGGCACTGTCAGGCCCCAGTCAGTAGAAGAGAGAGAAAAAAGGTGCCCTGCCCCCTTTGTCTCCTGCTTACCATGAACAGTCCTGTTGCCTCTGGCCAGCAGACCGGTGTAGGTCCGTCACTTCTCAACACAAAAGGAGATGCAGAAGGTTGCCACGTGCATCCAGGACTAATGGGAGGCAGGTTGGAGGGCCCTGCCATCCTCCTGGGTGTTGGAGAAGCAGTGTTGTGGTCAGAAAGCATTGTAAGGGCCCTTTCCAACCTTCTCACTTGTTTAGTCTCAGATTTATTTCTGTGTAGATTAGCCACTTGAGCTTCCATGCAAAGCTGTCCTTATTTGCTAAGATCCTATCATTATTTCTAGTTATTAAATATCTTTGATGAACTCTAGGACAAGCCTGTCTAAATTATACTGATTATTATATTAGGTCAAAGATTGTCAGAGTATATATCATGCAACCCTTTCATTTTATGAATAAGAAAACCGAGATCTAGAAAGTTTACCCAGTTGGTTAGTGACAGAGTGAGACTCCACATCTTTGGATTCTTAGTTCAGTGTCCTTTCTACTTGTGGGGTGACTTTTATATTTACCTTGTTTTGTTTTGCTGTCTTTGTTTAAATGATTGCTTTAATTTTGTCACATTATATATTTAGTGGGAATGATCATTCAGAGGGCCTAGTTAATAGTTATTGTATATTGTAGCGTCCATCTATACTACCCAGAGTACTGTCATTTAATATAAGTCTTTGGTTAATTCTTTTATTGGTGTTATTATTATTATTATTATTTTTTAATGTTAGGCATTTCCTGAGCTCCATGTCTTTGACAAATTGCCATTTCTGGTAATGCCTCACAGAGGTGAAAATTTTGAATAAATAGATTTTGCAGGAAAAGTGATAATAAGATAGAAAGGGAGTTTTTTCAGGGAAACCATTCTTGATTCCAGACATTCTATCTTAAGTTTTTGCAGAAAAAGAAAAACAGTCTTTTCTTCATGCACAAAAAAATTTTATTCTTTAAGAGTCATTGAAGACATTATAACATTTCCTTGGAGATAATCTTGAATTTTTAATAGATGAAATTAAACTGGTGACTCTGTTGTGCTCTTCTGGGTAGCTGTGCCCTGGAGCAAATCATGCTGCATACTGCTTAAAATCCTGTTTTTAGGTTGGCGAACTAAAGACTACCAGGGACCAACTTAGAAGGGGAAAGAAAGCACCCTAGGGGAAATGTGTACCAGGGAAATACCCAGTGGTTCAGCCTGAGATAATGAGCAGAAAGAAGGAGGAATGATAGTGTGATTGCATGCGAGTCCTTCTTGCTGGTCGGCGGGTGGCTGTACAGGTTGTGTCCGACACAGCCACACGCGGCAGTCTGCCATTTTCTCTTCAACTCACTGTCTCCTTAGTCACAGCCAGCGGGGCACCCCAGAGGTCTGGTTCATTATTCCCATGGATAACTCTGGTTTGGGTACTTGTTTGTAATAGAAGTTAATGTTTCCCTTGACTTTTTTATTCAGTAAAGGAAAAATTGGAATCTAAACCAAGACAACCCACTATTGACTTGAGCCAAATGGCAGTGCCTATTCAAATGGCCCAGGAAAAGAGACATTCTCCTGAGAGCCCGTCCATTGCTGTGGTGGAGTCAGAGCTAGTTGCTGAATACATCACTACTGGTAGGTGTCCTCCTAAAGTATAGTATTAAGGTGGGAGAGCTACCCCTCTAGATTTCAAGGGATCGTTGCTTGGGGGAGAGTATATCCATTGTATTTCTACCTCTTTCCCTGTTTGTTTTCAGAGAAAATTCACATCATCCTTGGGATTTACTCTTTCTTCAGTGACTAGGAAAAAAAGTCAATAGAATGTTATAAAGTTGGCAAGTAAACAGCATCTGTGAATGTAGGGCAACAGTGGCAGGAAGAAGATAAAATGTCTTCTTTCTACGAATAAGTGTTTATGTGTCTGGATATTTTAGTGTGGAGAAGGTAGGTTAAGGGAGAAAGAAACTGTAAAATCCAACTTCCTTTTTTGAATGTAAAGAAAATAATACGGAATACCTTGAATTCCTCTAAGTATTAAGGAGTTGTGGTGGAAAGCAGATTAGTTATTTGCTTGAAATGTGGTCTGACAGCAAATGCTAGTGAGATGTTTGGATGGCATATGTGGAGAAGACAGACAAGAAGGATAATAGATTCTTTCACTGTGCCGAGACCACACCTGGAATGCCACCTTCTGTTCTGAGCGCTTCATTACCTTGAGGTTTAGGATGGTTCTAAGGGCTGTTACGTGAATCATGATGGAGTTAGGAGAGATGACTTGTGAAGCAACACGGAGAGAACGCCTCCTGTTTTTTCTTAAGCACTGATTAAAGGAGAATATAAAATTATAATTATTTGAAGGATGTGATGAGATACTATTAAGACTAACAGATTAAAATTACCCAAAGAGAAAATCTGGTTAAGATTATTGAAAGCCCTCTAGAATCTTTTTTTAAAGAGAAATTTAGCCAAAAGCTAGTTAAAAGAGAGGCCAATGTGTTGGAGAACTCAGGGTTTTGTTTTGTTTAGTTTTGTTTTTTTAACCCTCTGGGGTTAAGCTAGATCATAATATGATGATTAGATGAAAAGACCTGTGATTTCTCCCCTTACTTATCCTTTTCAGAACGCACTGATGAGGGAACAGAGGTTGCTTTTCCCCTTCTAGGTAAGTGGTGTGCATCCATTTGTAGTATCATTGAAGGTAAAAGATGATTGTGTGGGGGAACCACTTTAAATGGATGCGCTCTACTCTGATCTGGTAGAGGAAAGGTAAGCTCCACTTAGTGAAAGGAAGAGAGATTTTTTTTCCTGCACAGTAGTGAGATTTTTTTCTCAGAAATGAGCAATTCGATGCTGGGAAAAGTAGGAGTTATTTTCAGCAATAAATGACTGGTTTACAGTATTGCTGTGGACCAGTTAAGGTCATACCCACTGTTCTCCATATGTTCACCCTTTGACCTCTCACACTGTCTCCACCCATCATGCCTGCAGCCCTGTTGTAATTTTCTTTAAAGTCAGCTGCCTTGTATCATTTTTTAATGTGTGTTAGTTTCTCGAACTTTCCAGAACTCTGGGGAATTACTAATGAAAACATTTATAGTATCTTGAGGGAGGATGATCATTAAATAGTTTTAGTTGATCTTCTTAAGTCCATTTCATCTCTTAATAATTATGATGATTAATTTGGGTAGCAGGAATGTTCTGTGTAATATAATTTCATCAGAAATGTATTTATATTCAAGTGTCATTCATTTCTGATGATGCTTCCATTTTTAAAACTTCATTAATTTTCTGTCTTTATTTTAATGTCACTATAATTTGGTTTTTTCCTCCTGCTCAGTCATATTGTCAGTAATTTCTAAAGATGTTTTAATATAAACCCTGACTCTTTTTTTCCAGTTCGGTTGAAAACATCGAAGATTTTATTAAGTTGTGTAATTTAAAATGTACATATAAAGCATACTGAGAAATACCGTAAGGTACTATAGTACATTTACAAAATCCTGGTGATGCTGCCTGTAACCTCATTTCACATGGAGGCATCTGCATAGCACCAATAAAAACATGGTGTTTGTGTATTTTCTTTGCGCAGTATCACCCTAGCTAAGCTGTAGGGCTGTGAGACAGTGTCACTGCTTCTGTTGTTTGCATTGCATTTGGAATAGGGATCAAGAACTTACAGAATTTGTTTTGCTTTACTCAAAGATGTTAGGCTGGGGTTTCAGATTTGCTTGCTTTGATAAAAGTCATCTGAGAAAGTGAGTGCAAGTCACAGGAGGATGTAGCTTTAAGGGGTTTGTCCCTGCATTGTGACAAAAGTTTTCACAGTGCTTCCGCAGCCATTTCTCATCTCATTTTTGTAAAAACTCATTTATTTCCATGAGCAAACGGTCCTAGAGGAGATAAGAAGCTTGCTTAGAGTCACACACCTCATGAGAAGGGCAGGTTTCCATCTTTTGTCCCTTGGCTCAGAACACCACGCTTTGTGGTGCAAGCTCACAGCCGTTGATTTAGAATGACTGCTGGTTACAGATGTTGTCGCAGTTCCCAGAGACATATGAACACCTCTTCTGTTTTCAGTCAGCCACCGCTCCCAGCCCCAGCAGCCCTCGCAGCCCCAGCGGACCCTGCTCCAGCACGTGGCCCAGTCGCAGACCGCGACGCAGACGTCCGTGGTGGTGAAGTCCATCCCAGCGGCCTCTCCCGGTGCCATCACCCACATCATGCAGCAGGTTGTGTCTCTTCTGTTGTTTCTGCTTTTCTCTAGAGCCTCAGTTCGGAAATAAGATTCAGTTTCATCTCCTATTTTAAGAGGAGAAATAACTGAATTGTTGATTGTTTGTTTAATTCTTTCATCTGTGAGGAGTAGAGGAAATGAATTGAGGGTCTTGATAGCAGAAAATAATTAAGAAACCATATTCTTTAATTTTTTTGTGAACTGTTAGCATTTCAAGAGGGTGGGGCTGTTTAGAATGAATCTAATGACATCAGAATTGGTCACCATTTCTGTGTATTTTGTTCTTTTGGATTAATTTGTTATCAGGGTAAAAAAGATGTGCAAAGAAAATAGCATTTGGCTTCTTTAGCTATTTGCTGCTAGGTTTGCTTTGTTTGGTTGGTTTTCTTGCTTTTATAATGAATTCTCATGGGAACATTATGAATAAGTAGGAAAATGAATATTTGGCTTCTTTAACTTGATGTGACCCACTAGGGACGAGGAGATTCAGCAGGAAGGAGAATGAGCTAGTACAAAACAGAAGTATCTGCTTTAATATCTGGGGGATAGGTAAGAAGAAGAATATGTGTATGAGCTGGTTTTATGTCAGATACTGTGCTTTGAGCTTTAAGTACATTAATTTGTTTCATTCTCACCCTGATCCTCAAGGTGGGTGCATTATCCCTACTTTGCAAGTGAGGAAACCCAAGCTCACTGAAGTTAAGTAACTTGCCCCAGGTGGCAGAGCAGGACGTAAGCCCAAAGTGAACTGCCTCTGTTGTATACTTATAGTCTGGATAGCAGATTTATGCGTGACTTACTCTTCAGTAGTAACGTAAATCACCATCACTCAGCTGGTAGCCTTTGGACCAGCTGTAGGCACAGCTGTAGGCACACCGTCTAAAAGGTGAAGAAATGTTGACTTACAAACCTGTATGTGTAAAATCATCATGTAGTAGAGGAGGATTCTAGCTAAATCTCAGAATGGGGAAGTTTTGAGGCAGTGGGAAGGATGGAGATAGCACAGATCTTACTGTGTCACTGAGGGAAGCCAGCTGAGCCAATGTTTTGCTGGGTGACAGGTCTCAGCCTGGAGTCTGGCCCTTACCTGGCAGGTCCTGACCTTGACCTTTCTCATGACCCCTCAGAGGTCAGACAGGCTGGCCTGATGGTGCCTCCTCCTCCCACTGTTAGAACTGACACCAGGCAGTCTCCCTCCCAACGGCCACCTCCCCAGTCTCCTTCCCTCCTGGGAGCCAGATCTCTAGGAAGCTGGGGTGGAGGTAGAGGATGTCGGAATCTGAGCCGCAGGCCTGGGAGGAGTAATTGATAGAGCAGTGGTTCCCGCAGACCTTGGTGAAGCCTGAAGGCCCACCTCCACCTGCCAGGGAGGCCCCCTATGGGGTCTGGGGTGGGCGTGTCTCAGAGACAACACCCCTCAGCTTCCAGACATGGCCACAGGGTGCCTCTCTGACTGGCAGCTTTTTTCTGGCCACTTCACTCCTTGGTAGTGGCATTCTTGCTTTAGACAGGTCCGCGTCTCCTGCAGAGCTGGGCAGCTACTTCCTGAGCCAGGGAGCCCTTCTCTTCTCTTTCTGTGTTGGGCTGTGCTTGCAGGGCCACCGTATTCCTCTAATCTGTGAGATCTGGGCCCTGTAGTAGTGAGTAGACCAGTGTTTGAAGTATCAGTGTCTAAGGGTTGAGATTACAAGTTTCTATCTATAAGCCCCTTTTAGGTTTCTTGGTCTTTTTAGGCGCTTTTAAAAAGTGTTGACTGAATCTCTTAAACAAGTCTTTTCCAGTTTGAGGAAAATGTAGCAATGTAGGTGTTTTTCTTCTTTCATTCTTACTTTGTGCCTTTTTTACTCAGGCATTAAGCAGTCACACTGCTTTTACCAAACACAGCGAGGAACTTGGAACTGAGGAGGGCGAGGTTGAAGAGATGGACACTTTAGACCCTCAGACAGGTCTGTTTTACCGATCTGCCCTGACTCAGTCACAGTCAGCTAAACAGCAGAAACTTAGCCAGCCCCAGCTGGAACAGACTCAGCTGCAAGTGAAAACGCTGCAGTGCTTCCAGACTAAACAGAAGCAGACCATCCACCTGCAGGCAGACCAGCTCCAGCACAAACTCCCGCAAATGCCCCAGCTTTCCATCAGGCATCAAAAACTCACCCCTCTCCAGCAAGAACAAGCACAGCCCAAGCCAGATGTACAGCACACACAGCATCCCATGGTGGCCAAAGACAGGCAGCTTCCTACCTTAATGGCACAGCCCCCGCAAACTGTAGTACAGGTGCTGGCAGTGAAAACCACGCAGCAGCTCCCTAAACTGCAGCAGGCTCCGAACCAACCAAAAATCTACGTGCAACCCCAAACCCCCCAGAGCCAAATGTCGCTCCCAGCCTCGTCAGAGAAACAGCCGGCAAGCCAGGTAACGGAATATTGATAGCATGCAAAGTTAAACTTCTCTGTTCACGGAAAAAAATGAGAACATCACGGCCCTTTCGTGATAGCGGTGCTTTCTCCTGGCAAGAGGAAACCCAAAAGCCTCATTACGCGGGGGTTACTTTGCCCCGTCAGAAGGTTGACCTTAGGGAAGAAATGCACGCATTAACCTAGGAGGAAAAAAAGCGTAGCGCTCAGAACTTGATTTTCCAGGCAGTTTTTAATGAAATCACTTCAGCATTGACCAACAGTACATAGAAGCGAAATCCCCAAGTTACTTTTTTTTTTTTAAGTATAAAATATTTATTTCAATGCCTGTGAACTCTCTGTTTCTGTGGCAATGAGACTTAAGTAAATTGCAGTATTTTAAGGAACTTTATTGACATCTTCCTTTGTAGTTTCCATCATCGCCATCTAGTTAATGCATCATTTATCTTCTAAATTTATGTTCTAGATTGCCGAGGAATTATGTAGATTTTTGGAAGAAAAATTATTTTAGAAAAATCAGTGACTTGAGTGATATATGTGTGTATGTGTATGCCATAAATGCATATGTAGAGAGAATATGTTTGTATAAATGTATTTTGAAGCAAAAGATCGAAACAAAAGCTTTTTATTTTAAAAAGTTGAAGATTATATGACATAACTTGAGCCAGGTTGAAGATATACTGTGTGGGGATATAAATCCTAAAGGAAAACTAGGCTGCTGGGACTCTGTTTTTCCTTTATTGCTATAAACCTTGGCCGGCTGAACAAAGGTTCTTTCAATCCTTCTCTTTCCCTAGGTTCCTTAAAAGTAACCAGGTCCTTCCCATCCAGCCCTCTTACTGGAGCACTGAGCTTCAAAATGTCTCCCTAGTCTACTGCCCTAGTATACTGCACGAATGTTTCTTTTGCCATGCTGTCTGGGGTGTTGGATTAGGTTTCTTCAAAGAGATGTAGCTATAACACACACAACCCCAATTTATTTTCAGGTGGAGCAGCCAATTATAACCCAAGGATCCTCTGTTACAAAGATAACTTTTGAGGGGCGCCAGCCTCCCACAGTTACAAAGATAACTGGTGGCAGCTCTGTGCCTAAGCTGACAGCACCAGTTACAAGCATATCTCCCATTCAGGCCTCTGAGAAGACAGCAGTGTCAGACATTTTGAAAATGTCTTTGATGGAAGCTCAGATTGATACAAATGTAGAGCATATGGTAGTGGATCCCCCAAAGAAAGTTCTTGCCACTAGCATGCTCACTGGTGAAACAGGATCATTACCCTCCACCCACATGGTGGTGGCAGGGATGGCGAATTCCACTCCCCAGCAACAGAAATGTAGAGAGTCCTGTTCAAGTCCATCTGCTGTTGGCCCTCCCCTAACGACAAGGAAAATCGATGCACCAGGAGTGCCTCCGACAGGCCAGTTCATGCGTATTCAGAATGTAGGCCAAAAGAAAGCTGAAGAGAGCCCTGCAGAAATTATCATCCAGGTAAGAATCGAAAGGAAAATGAGAAATCATGGGCACCTTGGGGGTTGTGGGTTTGGTATATTTGGGGATGTCACAGGAAGAGTGAAGCCAAGATGCCAAGAAGACACAGAGATTATCTTTGAGACAGCGTATGACAAATTTGCCTTAATACTTATTACAGATAAGCAAATTTATTTATTTTCTGGAGGAGAATCAGAAAATTGATGGATGTTGTCACACAGCACACTGTAGAGGCAGTGGAGGCCCTGAGCCCACGTGCCAGCTTGATCTTTAAGATGCGAGCCATAGCTGCCAGTGTGCTGACTCAGCACGTCAGCCCGGAACACGAGCAGTTTCCTGGGTTCAAATTTCGGGCTTCTCAGTCTTTGGTCGAAGAATCTTGGACTATAACTGGATTGCACAGGGACTCTCCTTGGAAAAACAGTTCTGTTCTTGATCTAAATTTGTGGTTCTTAGGACAATCAAACCTCGATTAATTGGAATGTTTGGAGAAACATGTTCTGTGGGGATGTTTCTAAATAATTGTGTAATTTAGGATTAACCATAAACTTGACTTTTTGTTTCAATTGCTATTTTAAAAATCCTGTTATGGTTATTGTCGCACCTTGGTAAGTACAGGCTAGTTTAACATAATGGAAGTATCCATAATGGAAATATCCATAGATCTTCCTATACCTCACATTCCCTTCATTCTAAAAGTCATCTGTCATCACACATGATAGACCAGGTTGAAGAGTTACTGAGTCTAGGCTAGCCCTGGGGAATTGTGTTTTCTCTCTCTCTCTCCCTCTCTCCCTCTCTGTCCCCTAACCCCCATTGGTATTTTGTTGTTTTTTTTGACATTTTGTCTCATTTTTTTTTCTTGCTAAACTGATACTTTGAAAAGTATCAGGACAGCATAACTTAGTTAACTGAGAATTTGGATTTATTGAAATATGGAGAGCCTAGGGTTTGCCATAAATTCACTGTGGTCTGACTTGAAAATTCTTGTTGTAAACCAGTGTTAACCCAGTTCAGGTAGATTTAATTGTGGGGAAATGTAAAAAGGCAAGTAGAAATAGCCATCGAATTATTCCAGTAACTTGTTTCCTTCTGCAAAAACAAATGGTAGTGAATTAAATAATTATGGACAGAAGAATTTGTTGTGATTTGTAAAATTTTGCCCTGAAGAGGTAGGGTACGAGGGAAAGTGAGTGGTTCCCTGGCTGTGTGGCTTCGGGCAAGGCTGCTTAACTTCACCCTGCCTTAGTTTCCTCATCACTGATGGGAACAAGAAATGCCTGCTTTATAGGATTGAGGTAAGGGTGACATGAAATTAAGCACCTGGCACAGTACCTGACTCATAGGGATTGTCTAATAGGTGACCATTTTTATTCAAATTCACTGTAGCTACTAGGGACTTAGATTAGTATTCTCAGTGAATTAAAGATTATTTTGGATAGCTTATTTGGAAAATATTTTTCTGTATTGTGAACAGGAGTGAGGATGTAATTTGCTTTGAATCCAGGATGGTAGCTAATAAATGGGTTCTGTGCAGAAGTCGGAGCTAACTTGTAGCACGCACGTCCCATGTGCGGGGAGTGCTGTGTCAGAGGGAGGCAGCAGAATGATAAGAACCAAGCTTTTGGAGTAAGAGATTCCTTGATTTTGATTTCCACCTACAATCATTCCATAACAGCAGGTAACAGGCTTTAGGCAGCTGAGTTTACCTCTGTACTTGTTTCTTTACCCATGAAATGGAGACAGTAACAGCTGTCTCACAGGGTGGTATTGAAGATGAAGTGAGCAAATGTCTGTAAAGCACCTGGTCAGGTGTCTGAAACAGAGCAACACTCCATACAGCTGACTCCCGTTGTTCTACGCCTCTCTAGTGTACTGTTAGAGCACTTTCAGTTCTTACCGTTTGTTTTTAACTTTCATCTGAATTGCTGATTTTCCTGATTCAGTAAAATACCTGTGGGAATGAGTGGGGGAACACTGAAGGGCTTTGATTCCCTGAAGAATATTCTATAAAAATTCAGTGTTTGATATTAAATACTTAGGATGAAAAGTATTGTTTTGAGTAAATAGAACATCTGTATTTCATTCATTCATTCACTCATTCATTCCATGTGTGTTATTTAACTGCCATGTTCCAGGCATTGTACTAAGTGCTGAGGTTGGGTAGTAAACAAGGTGGATATATTCTTCTATCTTGAAAGAGAATTCATAGATTCTTAGAACTGCAAGAATCTTTAGAGCATATCTCATTTAACTAATTGATGTTATAAGATTAAGCTAAGGCTAAAAAAGTGGAGTGACTTGCTTAAGAAACCCACAGCAAGTCAGAGCCAGAGCTGAATGAAAATCTAGGTCTTTTTACCCCATCTAATACTTTTTCATAATACTCAACTATATGGAAATCGGGGAGAAACAAACAAAACTCCACTACCCTCAAATCAATGCCTGGGCATCCTGTGTTTTTCTTGGCGATGGTATAATTAAATTTTCACCTCCTCCCCAGTAAAAGATTATTTTGGTCAGGTGTGTTTACAAAGTGCTGACATTCAACTTTGTTCTGACGTTTTTAACAATGTAGCATTCATGTTATCAACTATTTAGTGAACATCTCAGCCCTTCTTCAGGGTTCTGGGCATCAACAATGAATAAGATAATCAAGATCTGAGTTCTGTTGGTACTGTCTTAAAGCTTAAGTTTCAAGGGTGAAAAACAATTTAACAAGCAGATGATAACTGCAACTAAGGAAATGAAACAGTGTAATACATGTAGTGGTATAATACTACTTTGGGCTGGGGAAGGAAGGCTTCTGTAAGTATTTGTGCTGAGATGCAGGTGATAGGGTAGGGCCAGCCTTGCAAAGTATTCCCGGAAGAGGGACAGGCAAGTGCAAATGCCCTAAGGTACAAGTGAGTTTGGCATGAGACTGGAGCCACGGTAAGGAATTTAACAAGGCAGAGTGCCCCTAACATCACTCCCAGTAGGTGCTGAGGCCCACAGTGGCTGCTCATCTGCTGGGTGTTCATGGTTTAAATGGCAAGTTTTAGCCTCTGTTGTTCCTAGTGCCTTTCTGCTCTGATTTTCGATATGGATCATTGCAAATCACTTCCCCTTTGAACCACGAGAGAGGCTTAAAACATTCTGTGATGTCAGCAAATTAATCATCTTGTAGATCAGAAAAAGAAAAGTTTGAGCAACACTTACATATAAATTTGCTGAATGATCAAATGAAAATACTATTACAAGTCTGCCTCCTGAGTTAAGTAGCCTCCTTTGTTAAAAGTAGCCATAAAGGACTAGAAAGGTCACTTTTAGTTGACTAGACTTGGGTTTGAATACCAGCTTTAACCCTGACCAATTGTGTGGCCTTGATTCATTTCTCACCCTCTCGGTGTCCTATTTGTAAGCCGGGAGTAGCAGTTTCCCAGTGGCTGCTGTCATAGGGAGTAAGTGAGGTGTCCTGTGTAGAAGTCCCCAGCAGAGTGCCTGGCGTGTCGTCTCCCCATCAATGTCCGTTTTCTTTTCCCTTCCTTGGTGTCACTGGGGGAAGTCCTTCGCTTTCCCTTTCTTACCATAAAGAGGCTCTCCTGTGTCTTCTCTTCCAGGCCATCCCCCAGTACGCCATTCCTTGTCACTCCAGCTCCAACGTGGTCGTGGAGCCCAGTGGGCTTCTCGAGCTCAACAACTTCACCAGTCAGCAGCTGGATGAGGATGAGACAGCGATGGAGCAGGACGCAGACAGTAGCACGGAGGATGGGACGGAGCCCAGCCCCTCTCAGAGCTCTGCTGAACGCTCCTAGTGTTTTGGCCACAGGAGTGTGCACTTTAAAACCTGCTTGGTTACCCAGTGTCCAGGGAATCGTGTATCTTGATGTCTAAAAAAGCACTTTGCTCATACTTGGGCTGTGGACCCTGAAATGGTAGTGTTTCAACAAGATATTGCTGCAGGAGCAGCATTTTAAAACAAGACAAAACTCACAGGGGAATGTACTTTTTTAAAAAATAAAATAGAAAAAGAAAAAAAAAAAAAAAGCAAAAGAAGAAGATGCACATCTACCGTGACTTAAAAGCTGATATTCTTTCTCTGTGGGACCGGGGCCGATGGAACAGTTTTGTTTGGCAATGGAGAGAGACTTTTCCTGCGAATGTTCCTCAGCTGGTTTCCACTGAGCAGAATGCCATCACAAAAGGCAAATGGGAAAGTTTGTATTTTGAAATGATGTGACAAGAACAGGTTTTGGTTTTTTTTTTTTTTAAGAATCTTGTATGTTTTTTTGCAAATCCCTGGAAGCGTTGAATTGGTTCACATTTTACATTTGCTCAGCTTATAAATAGCTAGAAAATACTGGCATTAAAGGATCCTGTTGGATGGTGGCGATGAGGTCCCTGCTCAGTGGGAAGTGCTGTCCGGGCGCTGTGCTGTGCGTTCTCCTCAGTTGTGTGCTAATTTATTGTGTTGTTGTCCTTTGTGCTCCAGGCCACACACTGGGCCTCTATTTATTTAAGTGTGAACATTTCACAACAGGCCGTGTGCCTTCTGACAGATTCCTTGTAAACCAGGAGCATCTACCCTCTCCACCTCCCGTCTTTCTCATCCCTTCCTGTAGGAAAACTTACTAGAAAATGTTTCACTGTGAAGCGGAGGAAAAGAAACATTTTCTGGCCCAAAGGAAATGTTCAGTTATGTTAAGGAGAAAAGATTATTCGTTCATATGATGCTTTCTTAACGTTGAAATTGCACATTCATGTTGGACTGATATTTTGCAAATAACGTTGACATGCTTTGGTTTAAGCCCCTTGAAATGTATAAAAAGTTCATTTACAGTTCCAAATGTAATGTTTTTCAGCATTTTCCCTTGTTAGGACACAGTTTGTTTAAGCAATATGTTTTGGTCCTGTGAGCGCTGTCTCTCCCAAGTAAAGGGCAAAGGGCGGGGGGGTAGGAGTGAGCTCTGCAAGTTGTGGCAAAGGAAACTAGACTTTCCATTTTTAAAAGTGTAAATAGAAAAGTTTTTAACGGTTTTATATAGATTTCACTATAAATAAGCATTTTAAGACTGACAAATGTTGAACTGTACATACGTATATCAGCATAACTGCCCAATTTTTTGGTGCTGAAGTACTGTAAGTAATTCATCAACAGTCTCCTGAGTTTTGCATCTACATCCAGAGAAGAAAGCTGTGATACTCTAATAAATGTCCACTAGAGTGACACTGAAGATTTAAACACAAGCATTTGTAAGATGCACTGATCATTGGTGGGTGTCAGCGTTTCTACTGGGTGATAGCGACTTACCCATAGATGGAGCTGTTGGGTATTATTTTATTGTACAAATTTATGTTTAAAAGCTTTGTGACTGTTTCTAGCTAGGTCCTTTTTATAATCTTCTCTTGGGTCATAGACTTATTTGAAACTCTGATTAAACTATGAACTCTCTCACCAAAAAGATAAACATGCCAGTATACATGTTAGAGAATACAGTTTTAGGGGTTCACGAGCCCTTAAGCCTACCTGTGTATTCCAGGTTAAGCCCTCTGTTTATGGTCGATCCATTACTTACATATGTAAGTTTTTATAAAATAAAGTATCTTTTAAATATTCGTGGATCAGGTAATGAGAGCAAATTTGAATAAAATTATGTTCTACATATACTGGGAGCATAGCCTATACCTGTGTCCCTTTGAAAATTTAGCCTTAACATGTTGCAGCCACTGGAATGGCAAAGGAAACCACTGTACTCTTTGTTTTTTTGGAAAAGTATTATGTATTAACAAATTATGCAGTGAGTGATTTAAACTTGCTTTTCTTTCTTTTTTTTAGAAGGCAGAGAGAGGGAGAGGGAGAGCAAGCTAGTGCTGCCATCCACTGATTCACTCCCTAGCTGCCCACAGCCAGAGGTGGGCAGGTCAGCGTCAGGATCTGAGAGCTCAGTGCGCATCTCCTGTGTGAGTAGCAGGGACCCAGCCACTTCAGGCATCACCTGCTGCCTCCTGAGGTACACAGCGGCAGGCAGTGTGAATCAAGAGCAGACGCCGCACTCACACCCGTGCACTCCACAACTGCGTGCCGCGTCCCAGTGACTTCTTAACTACTAGGCCAAACGCTCATCCCATCTTTTAAAAAAATTTTTTGTTTTACAGGTGTTAATTCTATTTAGAGCATGAATTTTTTTTATTTAAAAAATATTAATTAAGCACCGTCTGTTTTCCAGTTACTGTTCTAAGCACTGGGCATACCATAGTGAACAAACAGAAAACCCTACTTCTGTGGAATTTATAAATAGGGCTTCCTGCTGAGAAATGGTTATAAAGGATGAAAGAAGGAAAAAACGAGAATGACTCTTAGGTTTCCTGATTATGTGGATAAATGGTGATGTGGATCTCCAAACACTCTTTTATAACATTCCTAGTGCAGTAGAGCTATTAGTATTTTTATTGTGTAAGTAAGATAAGTTGAAAGTACTTTGGAGTAGTCACTGTGATGGATATGCCGAGGTTCCAATGCAAATGATACAGAATTATGAGAGTCTCCACAACTGGTGAGCTGTGGTAAGAAAACTCCGGTGTAAAGCAAATGTTAAAAAGTGCCTGGGGTTGCAGATGCAGTTTATGATGAACTTGGAGAACCTAGAAATGACAACGTTACTGATAAATCCACATGCCATACAACTCACCTAGTGGAACCATGCAGTTGCAAGGTTTTTAGCATATCCTCAGAGACTGGCAATCCATTGCCACAGACAGTGTTGGAACATTTCCATCAGTCCTGGTACAGGAGAAGCCCTGTACCTCTGAAAGCCCACTTCCACTCCAGCCCTAGGCCACCTCTAATCTGTCTTCTGTCTCCATGGATTTGCCTGTTCTGTACATGTTATATAAGTGGAATCCTTCCATATATGGTGACTGACTGCATTAACTTTGCATAATGTTTTTATGTTAAATCTATGTTGGAGCACAGATCAGTGCTTTCATTCTTTTAAAAAATGTTATATTTATTTGGAAGGCAGAGAGACAGAGCTCCCACCCACTGGTCCACTCCCAAGTGCCTTCAGTGTACGGGGATGGGATGAGGACAAAGCCAAGAGCCAGGGACTCCGCCTGGTCTGCCCGGTGAGAGGCAGGAACCCAGTTACTTGAACCATCACTGCTGCCTTCCAGAGTCTGCATTAGTGGGAAAGGGGAGTCACGAGCTGGAGGTAGGACTTGAACCCAGGGACATCAGGATGCAGGCATCTTAACTGCTAGGTCCAATGCCTGCCCCCTTTCTTTTTTTAGGGCCATCCCATCACATAGTTTTGTCCCAATTTTTTTAATCCATTCATCAGTTGATGAGCTTTCGCGTTATTTCAGGCTATTATGAATAATGCTGCTATGAATACTTGGGCACAAGTTTTACATGAGGTTTAACTTCTCAAGGGTGTGTGCCTAGGTAGGAGTGCGATCACTGTCACAGTAACTGCGGACAGCTTTGCGGGGGACTGGCAGCCCGTGTTCCATGGCAGGGACACGTGTTCCATTTCTGCCAGCAGCACATGAGGGCTGCAGTTTCTCCACTTTTTGTCTTTTTTTTTTCTTTTTGACTGGCAGAGTTAGACAGTGAGAGAGAGACAGAGAGAAAGGTCTTTCTTCCGTTGGCTCACCTCCCAAATGGCCACTACGGAAGCCAGGAGCCAGGTGCTTCTTCCTGGTCTCCCATGCAGGTGCAGGGCCCAAGCACTTGGGCCATCCTCCACTGTCTTCCCGGGCCACAGCAGAGAGCTGGACTGGAAGAGGAGCAATGGGAACTAGAACCCGGGTTGCCGGCGCCGCAGGCAAAGGATTAGCCAAGTGAGCCATGGCACCGGCCCCACTTTTTGTCTTTTTGATTATAGCACCCTAGTGTGTAAAGTGATACCTTGCTATGATTCTGCTGGTGACTTACAATGAACGGCTTTTCCTGTCCAAGTTGGCTAATAGTATGACGCTACTTTGAAAAGTTTGTGGAAAATGGAATTAAAAGTTAAATTCATTTTGGTGCAGAAATATTGAAATCCATATATTTGAGGGGTCTTCCAATATTCCAATATTGCATTGAAAATATATACCAGAAAAAAACTATGTGTGGATTTCAACTTTAAATAAACCTTTTAGTTCCATTTCCCACATACTTTTTTTTTTTTTTTTTTGAAAGGCAGAATTACAGAGAGGTAGAGGCAGAGAGAGAGGTCTTCCATCCTTTGGTTCACTCCCCAAATCGTCGCAGCAGCTGGAGCTGGGCCGATCTGAGCCAGGAGCTTCATCCGGGTCTCCCACGTGCGTACAGAGGCCCACGGACTTGGGCCATCTTCTACTGCTTTCCCAGGCCACAGCAGAGAGCTGGATTGGAAGTGGAGCTGCTGGGAGATGGTTATAAAGGATGAAAGAAGGAAAAAACGAGAATGACTCTTAGGTTTCCTGATTATGTGGATAAATGGTGATGTGGATCTCCAAACACTCTTTTATAAAATTCCTAGTGCAGTAGAGCTATTAGTATTTTTATTGTGTAAGTAAGATAAGTTGAAAGTACCCGCTATGCCATAGCCCCGCATCCCCTCCCCCCAAACTTTTTGAAGTACCCTCATCTACTTTTGAAGAAATATCTAGTCAGGCCTTTTACCTATTTTTCAATTGAACTAGTTTCTTTTTTCTTTATTTAAATTGAGAACTTTGGAAGTACAGGAAACGTTACTACTCTTAGAAAAGCAATCTGGTGCTCGCTTCGGCAGCACATATACTAAAATTGGAACGATACAGAGAAGATTAGCATGGCCCCTGCGCAAGGATGGCACGCAAATTCGTGAAGCGTTCCATATTTTTCATCTAATTGAGGCCCACAAGGAATGCATGAGAGCCCTGGGATTTAAGATATAAACGGTGATCTGCTCTGGGAATGAATAATCCCTGAGGAATGAAGAATAAATAATTTTGGAAGTTCCTTAGTGAGCTTTAGAAAAAGTATTTATAATTTATTTAAAAAAGGAAAATATATAAATAAAAAGAAAAGCAATCTGCTCTCTGCCAATGAATTCATCACCCTTTAAGTCTTAGAGTCTGGTCCTTCCTCTTTAATACAGCAGTTGCTGAACATTCTTAGCACTGTAGCTTTCGGGTTGAAAACTTGCTCTTTAAATCCATTTCTTTACTAGGTTCATGGGGTAGGAGACGTAGTACAAAGGAGATAGTGACCAGGTGGTCTGGATTTGAGTTCCAGGCTCTTCTGTTTAATGATCATGTGACCTCGAGCAAGTTCTATTTCCTGTCCAAGGTAGTTTTCCCATAATACAGGGTGACGGTTTCTAACCCCGCAGAAGTGTTGTGAAGAGCAGGTGCCCAGTGCCTGTGTAATGCGAGACCTGGGGTGCGTGCTCAGTAGCTTCCGAGTCCCGGAATTAGGCCACTCTCACTTTAGACAGAGAACACTGGGGGCTCAGGGGAGGCGCATGATGCACCACAGAGCCCCGACTAGCTGCCAGTAGCATCGTGCTGGTGCCACCAAACAGGACTGGCCACTGTGGGGCCGGAGGAGCCGTAACCTGTGTGTTCGTCAGCCTTAGGCACCTTCACACAGAGGTGCTCAAGTCAGGTGGTTTTGTTTTAGTTCAATTATGTGTCACAAATCCCATGTAAGAGGAAGTGGAGTGAAAAGGCACCACATGAGTGAGACCTTTCCCAGAAAGGATAGTGACAGCTTTGCAAGACTGTAAGTTGGCGAGACTTGATGACCTATATACGGAAAAAGAAGAATTGAAACATGGTAAGATCGGGTTTGTAGCGGGGAGGAGATGCCCTCGCCTTCTTCCCTCTTCCCTGCTCCCACATCCACTCACTGAAAGCACAGGCTTGCTTTAAGGGGGAAGGAAAAAAAGGCAGTCAAGGCTTGGTGAGCTTGGACGGGCTCTCCATGGTTTGTCACAGCAGAGGGTGAAGTTGGAGAGCTACATCATCTGAGTCCTTAGGAAAGGCTGATACATCAGCAGGCTTCCGCTGGAGCAAGAGCTGCCCTACCTTTTCTCTCTCCTCCTTGCAATAAGTAGTTTTGGGGACTCTCTGTGTGTGCCTGCTGGGGATAGAGTCACCAGCCAGGGGCGAAAGCTCCGTGTTCCGCAGAGCTTCCCACCTGGGAAAGGAGTCGTGTTAATCAGAGAATGAGAATGAAATGGGTTAAATCGTGAGTCGAGCTGGGGACACATACAGTACTATGATAGCAAATGCATGGGAGGTTAGGGAGGGGTTCCCTCAGGGATGCAGAGGAGGGGGACTTGGAATCGGCCACTGTGGCCGCGTGGTGGCAGCAGAACGGCTGTATGGATCTTGCGGGTTATGAAGCAGATGTGAGACTTTATCCTACGGACAGTGGAAAGTGAAGTAATACCACTGCATAGTATTTGGAGTGGCGTTGGTTCTTTAGAACGTCATTATTTATGTCAGTCTCATATCCTATGTCGCTTTCACAGACATCTTCAGTGGTTCCCTATTGCAGTAGTATGAGTCTGGCATTTAAGGCTCTTAGCTAAGGTCTCAACCCACACTTCTAGATTCATATTCCATCTTACTACCCTGACCTACTGCTCACCTACCCCCCACCCACTGTATGCTCTGCCTCTGAGAGTCTCACTCATTCCTCAAAAGTTCAGCTTGAATTCCCCTCCTTTGTGAAGACTGCAAGTCCTCTACTGAGGACTCATCCCGCCCACTGCTGGCTGCCTCCCACGTTTGGGAGAAATGCATGCGTCCCTTGTGAGCCCGAGGATCCTCAGTCTGAGGAGGGACACCTGTCTCACTGTGTGAAGTTACCCCCTTCCTTGTGGGCGTCCTGGCACAGGGGGAGGGGCCCTTTGCAGTCCCCTGCAGTGTGGCAGCCTTCCTTGACCTGTTGACTTCTAGGCAGTCACTTGAAAAACTACTTTTCAGCCTGAAGTGGTAGGCACTGAGATTTCTCAGTTCTTTTTCTCTTAGATCATTGACTTGAATCTCAGGCTCAATAGTCAAGTTTGCTTTAAAAAAAAAAAAAAAAAAGAGGGAGGTTAATGAGGTCACTAATCATCTCGATGAGACTCACCGTCTCATTGCTCTCCATCAGTCGTACTCCTGTTGAGTCCTCCACGGGACCAAGTGCTATTTCCTCACCCACTGTGCTCACCAGTGTGTGTTCTCAACACACATGCCATGGCCTTCTGGGGCCTCCGTCTCCGCGAGAGCTTCAGCTTCCGAAAGGGTTGAGTAAGTCGTTGAATATAGGCCGTGATGACGTTTGGTCAAAGACTAACAGCGTGTTCTAGATTGGACCCAGTGATTAAGCTGTCCCATCGGGCCCGATGACACACGTCTGCACAGATCCCACTGGTAGGTGATGCCCGATCATATCCCTTGAGCTCCTGGGTCTCACACTTGGCTGTGGTCTGGATATTTGGATGTTGTGTGTTCCTCCAGGGTCCATGTTAGAGATTTGGTCCCCCAAAGTCTTAATGTTAGTAAGAGGGTGGGTACTTAAACCAGTGATGAGATCTGAAGGTGAGGCCTTTGAGAAGTGATTGGACTACCTGGGGTCATTAGGCTGGAACCCCCGTGATTAAATCCTGGTGGCTTTCTGAGAGACCACACAGACACAAACACAGACACGTGCGTGTTTCCCCCTTACCGTGTGACAGCTGCTCTGTGTCGCTTTGGGATTCAGCAGGAGCACAACCAGCAGAAGCCAAGCCAGCTGAGCCTACCTGATCATTTGCTGTGAGCCTGCAGGACCGTGAGCCAATCAAACCCTTTCTCTTGGTCAAGTTACCTTCTGTCCGGTATTTTGTTGTAGACATGAAAAGCTGACTAATACACTGTTCTAGCTACTGGAGAGACAGCAGTGAACAAAATAGTACAAAGTCCTTGCCCTGTATTGCTAAAATTCTAAGCAGGCAATAAATATAAATAAAAAGTCTGTAGTCTCATAGTGATAAGAAAAGATAAAATAGTAAAGGGGGAAGTGAAATTCTCAGATGTGTGAGTGAGCGTTTAGATAGGGTAGACAAGGAAGGTTCACTGAGAAAGTGACCAGGAAGTGACAGAACTGGCCAGGTGCGTGTTTGCACGGAGGGTATCCCAGGTGGCGGGAACAGCAAGTGCAGAGGCCCTGCGAAGTGTGGTTGGCATGCCTGAAGGAGAACAGTGAGAGAAGACGAGAATGAATGAGGAGAGAGGAGCAGAAGGATGTAAGGGGAGAAAGAACAGGAAGCCAGCCCTGTGTTTCCCAGTGTTCATGAAAGGATGTTGGCTTTTATCACTTTTTTTTTTTTTTTTGCAATTGTTATGATCATGTGGGCTTTCTATTCATGGGTATTTATTTTCTATGTTGGATCATCCTGGGGCACATCCCCTTGGTGGTGGTATATAACTCTCCTAATATGCTACTGGGGCCAGGTGCTGGTTTTTGTTGGGGATGTTTGCCTCTGTAGTCCTAAGGGGTATTGGCCTGTGACTTCCTTTGCTTGTGCTGTCTTCGTATGGCTGTGGGACCAGGGCAATACTGGCTTCATAGAATAAATGAAGAAGTGTTCCCTATTCTATTTTCTGAAACAGTTGAAGGCTTGGCATTGAAGCCACCTGAGCCTGGACTTGTCTTTGCTGGGAGGTTCTGGATGGCTGTCAGCCCCTGCTTCCTACCGGTCTCTCTATTCCTTAGTATTCAGTGTAGGTAGTTTGCTTCTAGAAATGTATCCGTTTCATCTAGGTTATCTAATTTGTTGTTATATAATTGTTTACAGTATTTTTGGTATCCTTTTTGTTTCTGTAAGCTTGGTAATAATGTGCTTCCTTTCATTCCTGATTCCGGTTATTTGTAGATTTTTTTTATTTTTTTTTATTTTTCATGGTCAGTCTAGCTAAAGTGCTATCAATTTTGCTGATCTTTTCAAAGAACCAAGCTTTGATTCCAGTGATTTTGCCGTTTTTTCTGTTCTTTCACTTGTTTCCACTCTATTATTTCCTTCCATTTGCTACCTCTGGGTTTAGGCTTTTTTTTCTAGCTTCTCAAGGTGTAAAGTTTACTGATTTGAAATCTTTCTTCTTTTTTTTAACGTAAGCATTTATGGCCATAAATTTTCCTCTGAGCGCTGTTTTTGCTGAACCCACACATTTTGGTTTTTTTTTTTTTTTTTTCATTCATCAACAGATATTTTCTAGTTTCCCTTGTGATTTCTTCCTTGACCCATACATTGTTTGAGTGTGTTTAATTTCCATGTCTGTGAATTTTTCAATTTTCCTTCTGTTGATCTCTATCTTTTCATTGTGGTCAGAGGAGATACTTTGTAAGCTTTCGGTCTTCTCAAAGTTACTACGACTTTGTTTGTGGTGAGTCATACGCTGTGTCTGGAGAATGTCGCATGTGCGCTTGAGCAGAATGTGCATTCTGTTATTGTGGCTGGAGTGTTCCATGTCAGTTTCCTAATCTAGTTCACATAGGGTGTCACTCAAGTCCTCTCTTCCCTTGTCCGTCTGTCTGGAGGTTCTGCCCATTACTGAAAGCGGTGTCTTGAAATCTCCACAAATCTCCATCAGTGCAGAACTGCCTCTCCCTTTAATCCCACCAACATGTGCTTCCTATAGTTGGGGACGCTGTTGGCTGGTGCCTGTATACAGATGCTCCTCAACCTATGATGCAGTGTCAGCATGAGTAGAAGACATCGGAAGCTGGGAGTGCACTCCCAGACACCACAGCTTAGCAACGTGGTACCCTAGAGAGTGTCAGCTGTTGACCCCCGTGATCGCGAGGTCTGGGAGCTTTGTCACCGCCACTGCCCAGAATTCCGAGAGTGTTGTGCCACATGCTGCTAGCGTGGGAAAGATCAGAAATCAAAGGTTGAAGTGTGCTTCCTACCTGAAGTACTTTTGTACCATTGTGAAGTCAACAAACCGTGAAGTGAAACCATGGTAGGGCAGAGGCCATCTGTATTTATAATTGTTACGTCTTCTCGGTGAATATACCCCTCTAATACTATATACTCTTTTTGTCTCTTGAAGCAATTTTTGGCATAAAGTCTACTTTTCTGATATTAGTATAGCCGTGCCATCTCTCTTTTTATCATTTGTGTGGACTTTTTCCATCCCTTGACTTACACTCTAATTGTATCTTTGAGTCTAAAGCAAGTCTTTCGTGGGCAGCATATTGGATCATGGTTTCTGTCTATTTATTTATTTTATTTGTGGGACAGAGACAGAGCTCATTGTGCTGATTCCCTCCCCAGATGTCTGCAACAGCTGGGGAGAAGCTGAGAGCCGGGGACTCAATGGCTCTCCTACGTGGGCAGCAGGGACCCGAGTGCTGGAGGCATCATCTGCTGCCTCCCACAATGGCCATTAGCAGGAAGCTGACGCCCAGCCTGAATCATGGTGTTTAGATCCATTCTGCCAATCTCTGCTTTTGGATTGGAGTTCAATTCACTTATATTTAGTATATTACTGATGGGGAAAGACTTGGGCAATTTGCTCTTTGTTTTCCATGTCATCTTATCCCTCATTTCCTCTATTGTTGCCATCTTTTGTGTTTAGTTGATTTTTTGTAATAAAATGTGTTTTTTGTTTTTTAAAAAATATTTATTTATTTGAGAGGCAGAGTTACAGACAAATAGAGGGAGAGACAGAAAGAGAGATCTTCCATCCACTGGTTCACTCCCCAAATGACCACAACAGCTGGAGTTGGGCCGATCCAAAGCCAGGAGATCCTCCGGGTCCCCACATGGGGTGAGACCCATGTGGGTGCAGGGGCCCAAGCACTTGGGTCATCCTCTGCTGCTTTCCCAGGCACATTAGCAGGGAGCTGGATGGGAAGTGGAGCAGCTGGGAGTCGAACTAGTGCCCATATGGGATGCCAGCACTGCAGGCAGAGGCTTAACCCATTACACCACAGTGCCAGCCTCATGTAGTAAAAAGTTTTAATGCCCTTCTAATATTCTTTGTGTATATTTTTGAAATATATACTTCCTTTGTGGTCACCATGGGGCTTATACTGAGCATCCTAAATCTCTAGCAATCTGGTTTGAATTGATAGCAACTTAACTTGAGTGACAAACACTCGGCTCCTATACAGCTTTGTCCTTTTCCCCTTGATGTGGTCATCATTTAAACCTGTTTACATTATGTCCCCAATAACATGTAGAATTATTTTTGTACCTCTGCCCTTTTTTCATTTAAAGCACCCCCTAGATTATTTTTTTCTTCATTTGTTTTATTTGGTGGCTTTTCCTGGTTCTTTTCTCATAGGTTGTAATCCTTTTCACACGTGGGTGCTGTTTGAGTTCAGCTAAGGTTGGACAGGTTTTCTAGAATGCCAGGAGCTCAGCAGACAGACAGATGGACAGCCACAGCTCTCTGTGCCCTTGCAGAATGCCCCTGTGCGCCCACCTGCGCCCGCACTTGCCCGGACTTCCGCTGAGCCCAGCAGCAGCCTGAGAGGAACGCTTGCGTCGCCTCTGTGTGATCCCTGGCGCCGCGATGCTCGGTTGTGCCCTCATCTCTCCAAGGAGCTCTTCCCTTGCTTCTCCTCCAGGCCTTAGGGGGTCTCCGATTTGTCTCAGCCAAGATCTTTGGCCTCAGGCATCTGCAGGTTGCTTGTCAGCCCAATAAGGCTGCTGCTTTCCTGGCCGGGGTGGGTCCTGAGCTCGGGATGAGTGCCATGGCCACTCCTTCCAGTAGCCCAGAGACACGCTGGGACAGACCTACGGTGACCTGCAAATATAATCAAGTCTGCTCTGCCCCTTCCAGAACCAGGGGCCCGGGCAATGTGGACTGGCATTTTCAAGATGGCTACCAAGCCAGAAAGTAGTGCCAAGGCTAGGGAAAATCCCACAAAGTTTTCCTACAGGGGTTTTTTTTTTTTTTTTCTGTCTTATTTTTTAATCGTAAAATACACATAGCAGAATTTTCCATCTTAACTATTTTTAAGTGCACAGTGCAGTACATTCACATTGTTGTGCAACCATCACCACAATGCATTTCCAGAACTTTTCCATCAACCCAGACTGAAACTCTGTACCCATTAAACAATAACTCCTCACTCCTGTCCCCACCCCGGGCCCCAGCACCCACCGTTTTGAAGTTGCCTTTTTTGATGCAACGTTCAGTTGTTCCTGTGACTCTTTGGCAATTTTCTGGAGTTCTGACAAGGTCGGCTCTAATGGTTGCTGCTTGTTTTCCGAAGTTTGGGGTCAGGGGTAGGAGCTTGAGGCTGCTCCCCTGTCATTTTTATGTCGCTCTCAACACCAAGCTTTTTCTCCTGAGCACCTTGAAAGAGTAGATCGGTCATCCACTGGGGTGGGAAAGACAGTGCAACTGTCTGATTTAGGTGAAAACATTAAGGGCTCATTTTGGGGTATGTTAAATTCAAGACTCTCAGCAGACTTCAAATAGAGAAATCAAGTAGACTTTAGAAAAGAAGGCCAGGGCCCGGCACTGTGGCACAGTGGGCTAAGCCTCTGCCTGAGGTGCAGGCATCCCATATGGGTGCCAGTTCAAGTCCCAGCTGCTCCTCTTCTGATCCAGCTCTCTGCTATGGCCTGGGAAAACAGTAGAAGATGGCCCAAGTGCTTGGACCCCTGCACCCACGTGGGACACCCGGAAGAAGCTCCTGGCTCCTGGCTTCGGATCAGCTCAGCTCTGGCTGTTGTGGCCATCTGGGGAGTGAACCAGTGGATGGAAGACTTTCTCTCTCTCTCTCTCTCTTTCTCTCTCTCTCTCTCTCTCTACCTCCCAAGTAAATAAATAAAATATTTTAAAAAAGAAGAAAGACAGAAAAGAGGCCCAAAGACTGAGCCTTGGGATAGGGTCAGGAAGATGAGGCTGAACCAAAGAGACTACGAAGGAGCAGCAATAAGGATGGGAGGTTCCGCTGGAGGGTGTGTTGTCTGGGGAACAGGTACAGTGCTTGTGGGGCTAAGGCAAAGGCAACATGAGAACTTGTGGGGCCGGCCACATGGAAGCCACCATCAACCATGGGAAGAGGGGTTCTGGTGCCACTGGGGCCAGACCAAGAAGCTGGGAGGAGAGAAGTGGGGATGGAAAGTCAAGAGACTCGAACAGTCAATGGAAAGGGGCAGAGAGGTGGGAGAGCTAACAGGAAAGGCAATGGGAGTCCAAAGTTTGCTTTAGCTTTTTACATATAACACGTTGGGGTTCCTGACGGGGTTGATCCAATGGGAAAGAGGAGGAGCACTGGCACATCATAACCAGTGGGAGGGCTGGGAACCCGTGTTTTAACCAGCAGAGGAGGAAAACGTGCAGGAGAGAACCAGGCAGGGGTAGGTGGGGGTGGGTTGTTTGCTTTGATTCTCTGATGACTCCCAAATGCATATCCATGACCTCCATGTCTTCTTGAGTCAAAACTCACAGCTGGCAAAGTCATCTATGTCCTACATCAGGGTGCCTGCATTTGATACCCACCCCCAACACCTGACTCCACAGCTTCCCGCCAGGGCAAACCCTGGAAGGGTATGTGATGGCTGAAGGAATTGAGTCCCTGCCACCCATGTGGGACACCTGGATTGTGCCTAGCTCTGACCCCACCATGGCCCCAGCTGATGTGGGCATTTGGAGAATGAGCCAGTGGATGGAGCTCTGTCCCTCTCTTGCGCACTCTCTTTGCTGTCTCTCTACCTCTGAAATAGTTTAAAGAGAAAAGAAAACCAGTGCCTTGGGCTATACCTAACTGGATTCCCTGAAAAGATAAGGTCTCTTCAAAAAGATCGTGGAACACAGAGTTAAACACTAAGTTTATCTTGGTGCAAGCTGAATTTTTGAAATCCACACGTACTTCAACATCAAGTTGTCCCAACCAAGGTCTTTTCTCCTGACTCACTCTGTCTGCTCAACCTGTCCACATTATCCCACCCATAATGAGCAGCAGAGATGGGAACATGAATGGACACTTAATGTCAGGGCAAAGGTGTGGATGAACGAAACAGGCAGAGCCCCAAAGGTGGGCTGGTGGACTGGCTTGAGTATGAGTTGACTGGGGACCCTGAACTCAGCACAGTCACCTACAGGCTGTGACACTCCCCGGTGCCAGCAAAGCATTGTTGCACAACCCCAGGGCTGCCTGTCATGTTGCTCTTCCATAGTGTTGGGCCCTTCCCCCTGTGCACCTTGCACGTGGAATGCACTTCCCTCTTGACTGCTGACCCACAATCCCTTCTTCACCTTTCATTTCCAACGTCACCTCCTGGGACACTGCCCAAACGCTCTCTCCTTTAACCTTCTTGTCTATGTCTTTTATGGCTCTTCTCACTAGTTCCCAATTTTTGCTCCAAGAGAGTTTTTACCTGACAGTTGGGTTCATGTTCGTGCGCTTAGAACAGAGCATGGCATGGAGGAAGCATCACCAAGTTTGTCAATCAACTGAGCAAAAAAACAAAACAAAACAAAACAAAAAACCAAAAACTCCACAAGTCATGCTGGCTTTAGGTCTTTGCCCACAGGTGCACAAATGCTTACTACCTAAAATGTACAAGCAAACCCCAGAAATAACATCCTCATCTCGGTTGTTTTTAGACGAGGATGTTATTGTTGGGAGATGTTTATGTATCATCCACTGTGGACCCAGGGGACAGTGCCCATCTCGTCTGTCATTTGTTCTGTCACTTCAAAGTGCAGGAAAACCATGGGTGGTGATTTTAGAACCTTATTCAGAACCTGCAGGGACTGAGTCATTTTGCATTGACGACTTTTCCGGATTGTGACAATTCAAATAAATTAAGCAACAGGACGTTGTTGTGGTGTTGTTGGTTTTAAGCCTTCTAGACGGTAGATGTCAGGAGTCCATTATCCTACCTTTCTGAACGCTAGGCGATCACCTCGTTTCTGGAGGGTCGCTGTGATGAGCACAGTCCTAGTCATTGCGCAGCTCGGCACCAGGTCTCACGGGAGGAGTGCGCCGAGGGGCTGTGGCCTGGCATGGGCTCAGTCTCTCTCCGGAGCAGATCCTGACTGTGGCCCGCACATCAGAGAGAAGGAGGCAGGCCCTGGCACACAGGTTCAGAGGAAACATACTGAAAACACACGCCATGCTATTGCTCTCACCAAGAACGGTGGGATGATTATGGACGTGTGAGATAACGCAGAATCCAGAGCTGGGATGAAGAACGTTATTTCACACTGAGAAAGGGACAATCCTCAAAAGGAAATAAAAGCATATGCACTTAACAACAAAAGTTCAAACTATATGAGGGAAAAAATAATAGAACTGCAAGGGGAAATAAATTTGTAGCTTAAAATCTTCCCACACAGGGACCAGCATTATATAAAGCCACAGTCTGCAAAGCTGGCATCCCATATGGGCACTGGTTCATGTCTCTGCTGCTTCACTTCTAATCTAGCTCCCTGCTAATGGCTTGGGAAAAGCAGTAGAAGATGGCCCAAGTGTTTGGGCCCCTGCACCCACCTGGGAGACCCAGAAAAGGCTCCTGGGCTCCTGGCTTCAGATGGCCCAGCTCTGGCCATTGCAGCTATTTGGGGAGTGAACCAGTGGATAGAAGACCTCTCTTTCTCCCTAATTCTTTCAAATAAGTAAATTAATTTTTTACAATTAAAAAAAAAAACCTCCCCACATAAATTATTCCAGGTCCAGATAGATTTGTTGGTGAATCATGTTACACATTTGAGAAAGCCTGGCTCCTGGCTTCCAACCGGCGCAACTCCGGCCGTTGCAGCCAATTGGGGAGTGAACCAGAGGATGGAAGACTCTCTCTCTCTCTCTCTGCTTCTCTCTGTGTAACTCTACTTTCAAATAAACAAATAAATCTTAAAAAAAAATTGAGAAAGAAAGAATGCAAATTCTATGCAAACTTGCAGAAAGTGGAAGAAAAGGAACTACTTTCCAACTCATTCTATGAAGACAGCACTTACTTGATACCAAAACCAGACAAAAACATTTCAAAAGAGAGCAATTTAAGACCTTTCATAAATAAATAAACAAGTTCTACACAACATTTTAGCAAACCAAATATAGCTTTGAGAGGATCATTTATTATGGCAAAGCAGAATTTATCTAAAGTATACAAGATTAATTTAACATTTGAAATGAACTAATGTTCATATTTTTTTTTTTTAAAGAAGAAGGGTTATTTGAGTAGATGCAGCAAGTCCAGCAGGCAGTCCTGAGGGCTCTGAGCAGACTGCAGACGGAAGGGAATCGCCTGCACCTGATGAGGGGCAGCTGCCAGAACACCCACAGCTAGCGTCAGACTCACAGTGAGAGAGCGAGTGCCTTTCTCCTAAGATCCTGAGCAAATCAGAGGTTCGCTCTTACAGCCTCCACTTAACACTGCCCTGGAGACCTGGCCCATTCCATAAGGCGAGGCAAGGAAACAAAATGCACTCAGACTGAAGAGGAAGAAGTAAATCTCTCCATCCACAGACAGCAACCAATGCAGACTACACATGGGAAGCTGTAAAAAATTATAAGAATGACCATACAAGTTTGTTGAGGTTGCAAGTTGCAAAATGCACAAAAGATGATCAATTGCTCTTTTCAACAAGTGGTGCTGGGATACTGGGTATCCACATGCAAAAAATGAATGTTGATCACCACCTTACATCATATACACAAATTAACTCAAAATAGGTGAAAAATCTGTGAGACCTAAAGTTATGAAATTCCTAAAAGAAAACAGTTTTAAACCTTTATTACTTTGAATTAGAAAATAGTTTCTTAGCTATGAAGCCAAAAACACAATCCAAAAGAAAGCATTTAATAAATTTGCATCAAAACTAAGCAAATTTTGTGCATTAAAGGGCACCATCAAGACAGTGAAAATACAGCTCACAGAATGGGAGAAAATATTTGCAAATCAAATACCTGATAAAGGTTTGGTGTCCAAACTGAAAAGAAGTCAACAATAAAAAGATAACCAATGTTTTTAACATGAGCAAAGGATTTGAATAGACATTTCTCCAAACATGGTCTACAGATGGCCCTGGGCACATGAAAATATATGCGGAACACCAGCAGGCATCAGGGAAATGCAACTCAAAAACCACGAGGATACACAGCCTCACGCCCACGGGGCGGAAGTCACTGTTGGTGATGATGATGGTCATCATCATCACCAGGTCAACTCACTGAGGATAAAGTATCTTGTCTGGTTCCCGGCTCTGTAGACCCACGGTTCACAGAACAGTGTCTGGCCCGTGGTGGGTGGCTGGATGAGAGCCCTCCAGACTGGAGAGAGCTGCCAGAGGCCCGCCCTGGTGGCAGAAATACTGGTATGAGGAGCTGGTAGAAGTGGGCCAAGAGGCAGGAGGAGCGCAGGGCTGGCGGCTGTCTCAGAGTCAGCAGGCTGACAGCCTAGAAAGAGCCTAGTGCAGCAGGGGCAGGTGCTTCTATACACTTATTTAATATGTTTTTAAAGATTTATTGATTTATTTGAAAGTCAGAGTTACACAGAGAGAGGAGAGACAGAGAGAGAGAGAGAGTCTTCCATCCGCTGATTTACTCCCTAATTGGCTGCAACAGTTGGAGCTGTGCAGATCCGAAGCCAGGAGCCTGGAGCTTCTTCCTGGTCCCCCATGCAGGTGCAGGGGCCCAAGGGATTGGGTCATCTTTTTACTGCTTTCCCAGGCCGTAGAAGAGAGCTGGATCAGAAGTGAAGCAGCTGGGGCCAGCACCGTGACGTGGCAGGTAAACCCGTCACCTGCAGTGCTGACATCCCATATGGGTGTCATTTTGAGTCCCAGCTGCTTCTCTTCTGATCCAGCTCTCTGCTATGCCCTGGGAAAGCAGTAGAAGATGGCCCAAGTCCTTGGGCCTCCGCACCTGCATGGGAGACCCGGAAGAAGCTTCTGACTCCTGACTTCAGATCAGCTCAGCTCGGGCTGTTGAGGCCATTTGAGGAGTGAACCAACAGACGGAAGACCTCTCTCTCTCTCTCTGTGTGCCTCTCCTTTCTCTGTGTAACTCTGACTTTCAAATAAATAAATACATCTCTTTTTTTTTTTATTTTTGACAGGCAGAGTGGATAGTGAGAGAGACAGAGAGAAAGGTCTTCCTTTGCCGTTGGTTCACCCTCCAATGGCCGCCGCGGTTGGCGTGCTGCGGCTGGCGCACCATGCTGATCCGAAGCCAGGAGCCAGGTGCTTCTCCTGGTCTCCCATGGGGTGCAGGGTCCAAGGACTTGGGCCATCCTCCACTGCACTCCCGGGCCATAGCAGAGAGCTGGCCTGGAAGAGGGGCAACCGGGATAGAATCCGGTGCCCTGACAGGGACTAGAACCCAGTGTGCCGGCGCCGCAAGGCAGAGGATTAGCCTGTTGAGCCACGGCGCCGGCAATAAATACATCTTTGAAAAAAAAAAAAAAAAGAAGAAGAAGAAGAAGAAGTGGAGCAGCTAGGACATGAACTGGCACCCGGATGGGCTGCTGGTGCTGCAGGTGGAAGCTTAACCTACAGCACCACAGTGCCGGCCCCTTGATGGATTTTAAAAACTTGTATGCATTGAAGTTCATTCACTTTCTTGGCTGTTAAGTTCCATGGGCTTTGACAACAGCACAGTGCCAGGTATGCAGCCCTGCAGAACCATACAGAATGGTGGTCCAATCCCCCTAAGACTCCCTTCCTCTCTGTAGTCAACTCCCACTCCCTGAATCCCTGGCAACCGCTGATCTGTTTTTCCATGTTTGTGGGGTTTTTTTTTTTTTACCCAGAATGTCACATTTCTGAGATCAGATAGGATGTAGCTTCTTGGGTCTGGCTTCTTTCACGTAGCAGAACGCTCTTTGCAGTCATTCATAATTTTTCTGTGAATTAGTGGTTCTGTGCTTTTCATCACTGACTAGTAGCCCACTGTGCTGCAGCGTGGTTAACCCCGTGTTGGCTGTGAAGGTGCTTTGTGGATGTGGTTAGCGTCTCTAATCAGTTGTCTTCAAATTAAGGAGGTGACCCTGGGTAATGTGGGTGGCCTCAACCAGTCAGCTGAAAACTGTAGGAGCAAAAACCGAGGGTTCCCAGAGAAGAAAGTTGCCCTCAAGCCCACAGCCCACCAGGCTTCCCACATGCCAGACCACAACCACAGGACCCTGTTCCTTTCAGTTCTCTCTCTGTCCCCTTCCTTCTCCCCATCCACCCTTCTCTGGAAAATCCCGACTCATAGCCACAGCGTGCACCTGCACCTATCGAAGGAGGAGGGCACCTTGCTTGCTTCCTGTTTGGGGCAGTGACGGTGAAGCTGCCAGAGCCATTCACGTGCAAATGTTGTGTTTGGTTAAGGTTTCATTCACTTGAATACATAAATACTGGAGAGTCTGTTGCTAGGTCATATGGTAAGTCTCTCTTTGCCCTGATGAACAACTGCCACACGGGCTTCCAAAGTCGCCCTACTATTTGGTATTGCCACCAGCGACGAGTGAGACTTCCCGCCCCCACTCACCCCTGCACCCTGGTCAGTGCTGGTTATTGTGGGGCTTGGGGGTTTTTGCCATTCTAATAAGCACGTAGCAGAATCTCATGGCTGTTTTAATTTGCATTTCCCCAGTGCCAAATGATTTTGACTATAACTGTATTTTTAATTTTCACTTTTCAGGTCATTATTGAGTTTAGGTTCATATATTTATTGGCCATTTGATTTTTCATTTTATGAAATGCCTGATCAAGGTTTTGTTCATCTTGGGGGCCAGAAGAGTGGCAGAGCAGGTGAAGCTGCCGCCTGCAGTGCCAGCACCGTATATGGGTGCCAGTTCTCATCCTTGATTCTCCGCTTTCTATCCAGCTCCCTGCCAATGCACCTGGGAAAAGTAGCAGAAGATGGCCCAAGTGCTTGGGCCCCTGCACCCACATGGGAGACCCCAGTGAAGTGCCTAGTCACCTGGGGAGTGAACCACTGGATAGAAGAGCTCGCTGTCTCTGTAACTCTGATTTTCAAGTAAATAAATAAATCTTTTTTTAAAAAAATGACACTTTTATATTTGATTGTAATCTTTTCTTACTGTTTCTTGGAACCTCCCCCTGTATCCGTGTCCGCCACGTGCGTTCTTTTCTGGTGCTGTGCATCGCCAAGGATTTTCTTTACTTCTTGGCTTGTTTTTGAGCCTTTGATGTACAGAAAAGCTGTCTTTGAAGCATCTGATTCATTTGTATTTAATTTACATACAGATAGATTGGATTGATAGCTGTCAATCATTTTGTACTCTATTTATCCCATCTGTTTTCTTTCCTTCTCCTCCCTTCCTCCTCTTCATGTGGAGTGAGATCTGGTATCGTTCAGGTTTTCCTTACGCTAGTAGAGATGTACGCTGTTTTTATCTTCTCAGTGGTTTCTTTAGAAATTACCAGATCATCCTGATCTTACCCAAATCCAATGTTGTCAGTAACTTCACCTCCTCTTCAACAAACAAGAACCTTAGAACGTATTTATCTTCCTTTCCTAACTCAAATGCTACTGTTATTATATATTTTAACACTATATTTTGTTTAAAATGTTTTGCTAGTGCCTTAAAATTGTGGAAAGCACTTCACTGAGGGTCAGAGAGACACAAAGAGAGCATCTGACCAGCAGTGCCCTCCCCCAGAAGCCTGCGGTAGCTGGGCATAGGCCAGACCAGCGCCAGGGACAAGGAGCTCAGTCCAGGCCCCCAGCGCGCTGGCACGAATCTGACTGCCGGAGCCATCACCGCTGCCTCCCAGGTTCTGCTTTTGTAGGACGCTGGAGTGAGGAGCTGCAGGTGGACACTGGATCCAGGCCCTCTGATGTGGGAGGCGGGCATTTTCACTGCTGGGCGATTACTTTTCAAAATGAACTTTGTCTTGCAGTATAATGTCTGTGTGGAAAACTACACGTAGCAAAAATGTTGACTCAGTGAATTTTCACAGACGGCAAACATCCCCGTCACCAGCACTCAGAGCAAGACAGGAACTTCATCAGCACTCTGCGAGGTCCCTCGCAGCGTGGGGCCCTGCCTCTGGGGCCCCGCCGGCTCCCCGTGGAGCGGCGTAGCCTGGTTTTGCCTCCTTTCAGACCTCTGAGAAAGGCCTCCAGCCATGTGTGCTTGCTGGCCCCTGGTTTCCTTGGTCCAGCGTGGTCTGCGATTCTGCTTCTTGCCTCCAGCTGAGATCTGCTGTGTCTGATAGGATCACAGCCACTTTGCCCTTTCTTATGACAAATGTCCTCACAGTGGATTCTTTTCCCATTCTCCTGCTTTTTACATTTAAAGTGGGTTTCTTTCTCCTTGTTCTTTTACAAATTTTATGCCTTTTTTTAAAGATTTATTTTATTTATTTGAAAGACAGAGTTACAGAGAGAGGTAGAGACAGAGAGAGAGGTCTTCCATCTGCTGGTTCACTCCCCAGATGGCCGCAACGGCCAGAGCTGTGCCGATCTGAAGCCAGGAGCTTCTTCTGGGTCTCCCACGTGGGTGCAGGGGCCCAAGGACTTGGGCCATCTTCCACTGCTTTCCCAGGCCATAGCAGAGAGCTGGATCGGAAGAGGAGCAGCCAGGACTAGAACCAGCACCCATATGGGATGCCAGCGCTTCAGGCACTGCGCCACAGTGCCAGCCCCAAATTTTATGCATTTTGTTAGTCATTTGAAAAGCAGAGGGACAGGGCAGGAGAAAAAGAAAGAGATCTTCCCCCTGCTGCTGGTTCACTTCTCAATGCCTGCGACAGCTCCTGCACCAGGCAGAAGCCAGGGGACAGGAACTCCGTAGAGGTCTCTCCTGTGGGTGTCAGAGCCCCAACTGCTCAAGACCTCCCACGGTGAGTGGCAGCGGGAAGCTGAGCTGAGGGGGGACTCAAACCCAGACACGCCCATGTGACCTGCAGGTGTCTGAGTGGGGTCTGAGCCTCTGCCACACCTTACCCCTGCAGAGTGCTTCTTAGAGATGACGTATGGTTAAGTTGTTTTTAGTCCAGTGTAACAGTCTCTGTCTGTTAATTGGTGTGTTTAAGCTATCTACAGTTAATGAAATTATTGATATAGTTGGACTTAAGTGTGCCATCTTGCCAGATTTTTTTTTCCCTAAATGCCCCATAATTTATTTGTTCCACTTTTCCTTTTTCTATCTTCATTTGGATCAAGAATTTCTGAATTCCTGTTTTAACTGAACTATTGGCTAGTTAGTTGTATCTGTTTGAAATTTTCCTATAATATTTCCTTTAGGCTTTAAAATATGAAAATATCAGACTTTAAATGAAGTGTTTGACATAGGGGTTCAGATGCTGCTTGGGACGCCCACACCCCACATTGGAGGGCCTGGGTTCGAGTCCTGGCTCTGCTCCTGACTCCAGCTTCCTGCTGCTGTGCACATGGGAGGCAGCAGGTGATGGCTCAGGTAGGTGGGTTCCTGCCAGCCATGTGGGAGACCTGGGTTGCATTCTTGGCTCCTGCTTCAAGCTGGCCCATCCCTGGCTGTTTCAGGCAATTGACGAGTGAGCCAATGGATGGGAGACCTCTCTCTCTCTCTCTCTCTCTCTCTCTCTCTTTCTTCCTCTCTCTCTGTCTTTCAAATACATAATTTAAGGTAACATTAATAATTTAAGAAGTGATATTGACACTTCGAGATACAACAATTTTTTAAGATTTTATTTATTTATTTGAGAGGCAGAGTTACAGACAGAGAAAGGGAGGGAGAGAGAGAGAGAGGTCTTCCATCCACTGGTTCACTCCCCAGATGTCTGCTATGGCCAGGGCTGAGCCAATCCGAAGCCAGGAGCCAGAGCTTCTTCCGGGTCTCCCACATGGGTGCAGGGGCCCAAGGACTTGGGCCATCTTCTACTGCTTTCCCAGGCAATAGCAGAGAGCTGGATCAGAAGTGGAGCAGCCGGGACTCGAACTGGCGCCCATATGGGATGCTGGCACTACAGGCAGCTGCTTTACCCTCTATGCCACAGTGCTGGGCCCAAACGTAAATAAATCTTAAAAAACTACTTGCAGAGCTGCTCAGTTTCCATATCTATCAACATTTTTGTCTGATGCTCTATTCCTGCCTGGACGTTAGTATTTCTAGTAACTCAGGCTTTGGGGCAGTGATGTCACAGCTTTTCTTTGTCTGGGAAACGTATTTGCCTTTAATTTTGGAAGATCATTTTTATTTCAAATAGATTTTTGGATACTAGTCCTTGTTGTTTTCTCTTCCGGTACTTTGAAGAGATCATGTAACCATCTTCCCGCCTGTATAGTTACTTAATAAGCCTGCTATCGTTTGCAACTTTATTTTTCTTCTCTGGTGGCACTAGAGAATTTTTCTTTATATTTTGTTTTTATTTTTTTCCCAGAAACATTTTATTTAAGATATACAAACTTTGGGGCCAGTTCTGTGGCACAGCGGGTTAAAGCCCTGGCCTGAAGCGCTGGCATCCCATATGGGTGCTGGTTCTAGTCCTGGCTGCTCCTCTTCTGATCCAGCTCTCTGCTATGGCCTGGGAAAGCAGTAGAAGATGGCCCAAGTCCTTGGGCCCCTGCACCCACGTGGGAGACCCGGAAGAGGCTCATGGCTCCTGGCTCCTGGCTTCGATCGGCGCAGCTCCAGCAGTTGCAGCCATCTGGGGAGTGAACTAGCGGATGGAAGACCTCTCTCTCTCTCTGTCTCTACCTCTCTCTGTAACTCTGTCTTTCAAATAAATAAAATAAATCTTTGAAAAAGATAAACAAACTTCATGCGTTTCATAAATACTACTTTAGGAACATAGTGATTCTTCGCTCCATACCCACCCTCCCACCTGCACTTCCACCCTTCTTCCTCCTCCCTCTCCTACTCTTGTTCTTGCTTTTTATGAAGATCTATTTTCTTAAGATTCTATTTATTTATTTGAGAGGTAGAGTTACAGACAGAGATAGGGAGAGGCAGAGAGAAAGGTCTTCCATCTGCTGGTCCACTCCCCAAATGGCCGCAACAGCTGGAGTTGGGTCAATCTGAAGCCAGGAGCCAGGAGCTTCTTGCAGGTCTCCCACATCTGTGCAGAGGCCCAAGCACTTGAGTCATCTTCCACTGCCTCCCCAGGCCTCAAGCAGAGAGCTGGATTAGAAGAGGAGCAGCCGGGACTCGAACCGACAACCATATCAGATGCTGGTGCTGCAGGAAGAGGCTTAGCCCACTATGCCACAGTGCCAGCCTACTAAGATCTATTTTCAATTAACTTTATACACATAAGATCAACTCTATACTACATAAAGAGTTCAACAAATGGTATATAAAAAAAAAAAAAAAACCTGTTCCTCAACAGTTGAAACAAGGGTTGTTCAAACTTTTCGCATCTCGAAGTATCAATTTTACTTCTACAGATTTCATTGTAGGTGCTCTATTAGTTAACACAGATAAGGGAGAACATATGATAGTTGTCCCTTTGGGACTGGCTTATTTCACTAAGTATGATGTTTTCCAGTTTCATCCATTTCCTTGCAAATGAGAAGATTTCATTTTTTTTAGCGCTGTGTATTTTGTTTTTAAATGAAAACATATAGGGTTTTTTGATTTATTTTTTTTTCTCTTTGCTTTTTAAAACATTTATTGTCTTGGGCATTTCTTTTCTTTTCTTTTCTTTTTTTTTTTTTTTTGCTTCCTAGATTTGTGTGTACTTTTTATTATTTTTGGCAAAACTCAGCCATTATCTCTTTACTATTTCTTTGCCCCCTTCTCTGGCTCCTCCTCTTCTGAGGTTCCGAGTGCACTCATTTAGACTGCTTGACATCGTCCCGTGGCTCTTGAATTCTCAGCTGTGTGCTTTGGTTTGGCTTGCACTTCTGTTTTCTTCCTGTTTTAGTGTGGCTGATCTGTCCTGCCCCACTGTCAAGTCCACGTCTATCCCTGAGCCGCCATGGAAGGAATCCTCCACCTCTGGCTCTGGGGTTTTTGTTTCTAGGATTTTAGATTGATGCAGGCTTTCGTTCACCTTCTCTCTGTTCCTGCAGACCTGAGTCACCTTCCCAGCAGATCCCATAACACGCCACCCTAGGTGGCGTTAAGTGTCCCTTCTCATAGTTCCAGCACCTAGATCATTTCCGATTCTGGGCTTATTGAGGGCCTGGTCTCCGGGCGATGGGTTGTGTGTTTTCATTCTGGATTGAGTGTCTGGTGGTGTCTGTAGAGACGGAAGCAGGTGCTATCTATCCTGGGATCAGGCACATGTCCTTTTGGACCAGTAGCGCGTGGAGTGGGTTTGGGTTTGCTTGTTACCATGGCTACCTCATGGGGAGGACTGGAACTGGGATGCTGGAGCATTTTCCCCGGTGGTTTGCCCTCAGCCTCAGCCAGCCCTGCGCTGGGCCCCACACAGGGGTCTCTCCCACATTCTTGCTCTTCCTGCAGCTCTACCCTGGTGCTGCTTGTTCCCCCGCGCTTGCTGGGCCACAGTCGGGGCAGAAGGTGTTCTCTCTGCTACACTCCAGCCGCAGTCTCGGGCAGGTCGGGGGCATTTCCTGGCATTCCGGCTCCTCCTACCCAGGAGCCAAGCTCTCCCCTTCCTCTGGGCGAGTCTTGTACTGGGTGGGCTTTCCTGTCCTCCTCCGCCGGTGGGGAACCGCTAGCGGTATCTGTTTTAGGTCTGGCAGAGTTCCTTTTCCCCTCTGCTGCCCCCATCCGCAATGAGATTTTGCCTGTGCCCCAAGTTGCTTAAAGCTATGGATCCACTGAGGGCAGGCAGGGTCTTGGCCCTGTGCCTGCCCTGAAGTAGTTACTGCATTGCCCAGGGTGGCGCTCTGGTGGGCTGAGGCGAGGGGCCTGGCCGCCTGCCTCCCTGAGTTGGAGCTCGGCGCAGGCACGCCAGCTACACTTGGCCTTTCACAGTTCACTCGGCCTTCTCATCTGATGTGTGGTGGCCGGTGCCCGCGAGCCAGTCCCTGGCCTCATCTCTTCTGGGTGCGTGTCCCTCGTTGGGGTTCAGGGCAATCTCTGATGGGCTGGAGGAAAGCTACGCTCCGTCATTTGCCTGGCTTTTTCTTGACAGTACGGGGGCCGGGCTCTTTCCAGCTTTCTCTGCCTCTGGTAGCAGTGAGAACTTCCTCCTGTGTTCTTAATAAACCAAACGGCCTGGGCCTCTTTGGCCGGCTCCTTCCTCCCCTCCACCGCCCTGCGATCTGGCTCCTCCCCGCTCACTCTCCAGTTCAGAGCAACATTCCCCATTGAGAGCTCCCCTGCGGCATGGCAAGCCCTCGGGAGAGGGTGAAACTGAGAGGACAGGTCAGCGTCCCCGTTGGCAGGCGGGGCACGAGGGGCCCTTGAGCACTCCTAAGTTGATCCTCCCTGCTGTCGCGTCCTCGCATCAGGGTGGGAACTGGGATGAGACACAGGGGGCAGGCGCAGCATTGGCCTCCCCCAGCCTCTGAGGGGCCCTGCAGCCTCCGCCCAGGGTTTCCCCACTGCTGGATGAGGGGCCAGGCTGGCAGGGAGAGGAGAGGAGGGCAGGAGTTTGAGGAACGAGGAGCCCAACAGGCACAGGGCCAGCGAGGCAGGTGCAGAGCGCCGAGTCCGGGAGCCGGCCGGGGCTGCTGCTCCCACTCCCGTTTCTCTTCCAAGAATGGGTTCTTGCAATGGCTCAGGTGCAGGTTGCCTCTTATGCACAATGTCACGCCGAGACCCCTGTGAGAGTTCCCAGGCAAGCTTCCTCTATGTGCTGGAAGCTTTTTAAGTACTTTACAGATTAAAAAAAAAAAAAACACATCAGGGGTCACACACCGATAACTGAGCCAGCTGGTCCGATTTCCTCGCCTGAGCTCTTTCGGTCGTGCTGTGCAGACAGCTCTCCCCTGGCCAGCCAGTGATCTGTGCCCCTCCCATACCCCCCGGCCCCTTGCCGAGGGGCCAGCCCTGCCCTGCCAGCCCTCAGAGCCATTCCTTCTGTAAAGAGAAGGCAAGAAGGATCTTTGCTTCCCCACATTCCCCAGACAGTCTGGCCCCAGTGCGGGCAGCCAGGCGGAACCCCTCTGGGTGCCCCTCGCCCCAGCTCTGGGGGCGCTCCTGTCACAGCTCAGGAATGTGGGCACCCAAGCCCCAGCACCAGGCACGCTCGCTGGCTGTCAGCCGAGCCAGGGCCCCTGGCAGCCGACAGGAGCTGACAGAACCATCAGAGCGGAGGGCTGGAGTGGGGGGTGCACGGTGGGGGCCCCATGCTGTGCTGGCGATCTCCGGGAAGACACCACCTGCCAGACTCGCTTTTCCCCTCGGAAGGCCAGGGAAGCTGGCTGTTGGCCGTCTGCCTCACCAGTCGGCAGTGAGAAAATCAATGTGATTGGTCATATGACCTGACCACCTGATCTACCCCAGCCTGTCAGAGAACCAGAGGGGAAACTGAGGCTCCAACAGCACTCATTCTATCTCGAGTTGGACTCAGAGCCCCTGCTTTCCAGCCAGGTCTCTGGCTCCCCATTTTCAGCCCCTGTCTGTGCTGAGCACAGCCGGGAAGGGCGGGCTGCTCCCTGCGTGGCGGGGAAGCATGGTTGGGGGAGGCAGGGACCTCTGGATGGCACTGGGAGAGCTGGCCTCCGGCCGTTGTCCTGTCACTGGCTTGCTGCCGGGAGCTGGGCGGAGGCTCTGTCTCTTGGGGCCCTAGCTTCATTGTTAGAAAGCAGGAGACTCACCAAGATCAATGCTGCTCCGATGGTCAAGCGTTTGTGCCTGAATTCCACTGGCCTGGGGTGGGGCCCAAGACTCTGCCTTTCCAACCAGCAACCAGGACCTGCTGCTGACATGGCCAGGGTCATAGGGCCCGGAGGGGCCCTGGGAGCTTCCAGGTCGGGGAGCTTCTGGGGCCGATGTCTCTGACCCATGCCAGCCCCAGCTGAGCTGGTCTGAGGTTTGGGAACTTCTCTGGGTGGGGAACAGGGGTGGGGAGGGGAGTGAGCTGCTTCCCCCCTCTCTGAGACCCCCCCCCCACAACCTGCTCCTGCCTGACCTTCAGCTCCCCTGGAACTTGCCTTTGGCAGGAGCCAGCGCCCAGCCCTGTGGATGTGTGGAGCTTGGCCCCAGGGCCCCAGCTCCGCTGTGCCTGAGTGGGCAGGGCTGCTGTACTGGGGGGGGCGGGGTGAAGGAGGGCTGGCCTCCCACCAGTGCCATTGAGAGTGAGATTTATGTGTGCCCCGGAGTTCTGTAAAGAAAAGAGGGTGTGTGTTCACCAGGAAGGAAGAAGCCGACATTTGTTAGGGCCCCATTGTGCAGCTGGCGCAGTCACAAACATCGCTGCCTGCCACCCCTTGACCCCGAAAGGTACGCTCGCCTTGACGCATCACTGCGGCTGGGCACGAAATCAGATGAAGGGTGTGGAGGGGACAGAGGCCAGCCTGGCTTCAGGGCAACAGAGAAAGAGGAGCTTAGGGTGGGGGTGGGTGTGGGGGGTGGGGAGCAGCTCAGGTAGGACCTCTAGGACCACAGGTGAGTGTGCAGACTGCAGGTGAGTGTGTAGACCGCAGGTGAGTGTAGACAACAGGTGAGTGTGTAGAACATAGGTTAGTCTACAGACAACAGGTGAATGTGCAGACCTCAGGTAAGTGTAGACCGCAGATGAGTGTATAGACCACAGGTGAGTGTAGACCATAGGAGAGTGTGGAGACCTCAGGTGAGTGTAGACCACAGGTGAGTGTAGACCACAGGTGAGTGTGTAGACCACAGGTGAGTGTGTAGACCTCAGGTGAGTGTGTAGACCATAGGTTAGTCTACAGACAACAGGTGAATGTGCAGACCTCAGGTGAGTGTGTAGATCACAGGTGAGCATATAGACCACAGGTGAGTGTAGACTGCAGGTGAGTGTGTAGACCTCCGGTGAGTGTAGACCACAGGTGAGTGTGTAGACCACAGGTGAGTGTAGACCACAGGTGAATGTGTAGACCACAGGTGAGTGTGTAGACCTCAGGTGAGTTTGACTTCTTTCTGTTGGCAGTGGGAAGCTGGAAAAGCTTAGAGTTAGGGCGAGTTTGGGGCCGGATCTGATTGGCTCCCAGAAGCAGAGCGTGGCCATTGAGTGGAGGTGGAGGGGAGGGGCTGGAGGACGGTGCAGGCCCCGTGGGCTCCTGACTGCACCCTCAGGGTCCCTGCAGCAAGGCCACATTCGCCACCTCCCGTCCCCGTCAGGAGGGGGCAGCACAGGCCTCAGCCTCTCCTCGGGAGATGAACCCCGAGGGAACACCAAGGGCTTCTGGGAGAACACCAGGGCTGAGTCATGGGGCCCGGATAGGAACCCAGACTCGCCTAGGCCTCATGGCTGCCAGGCCGCTGGGTCCTGGGAGGGAGAAAGGCCGGAAGGCTGGGGCCCAGCCTGGGGCAGCCAGCGTCCATCACCCCCGGCTGGCCCGGCTCAAAATAGCTTTCCCAACTCAGGGAAATATTCTATCCCGCTCTGCTTTCCCACCAAAACAAATAAACATCCCAATCTCAGTGGGCCCAGACTCCAAAGAGGGGGAAAGGGAGCGAGCACGCGGCTGGATGCCCGCTGAGAAGTCCGGTTTTGTCCCCTTAGCTCCTTTCTTGGGGTCAAGGCTTTGCTTCCTGACGCGAATGCAGTGACTCCCACTGCATCCCCGGGGGTGACCAGCTC